>NC_088384.1:0-310000 GCF_037993035.2 Macaca fascicularis | reverse complement strand
GCGTGGAGCGATGGGAGGGGAGTGGAGTGGGAATAGAGGATGCACCCTCCACAGCTACTGCTGGGAGTTGGCTCTGGTAGCAGAAGGGGCATAGATAGAGGGATTCCCATCAGGGGCAACACGACTGGGGTCCCACGTGTGGTGGATGCCGAGGTGTGGCTATATGTAATCTCAGTCTGCACAGCCGTCCTGGTGAGTGGGTTCAGTTAGCTTCCCATCTCACATTTGAGAAATCTCGGGGGCTCACATCACAGCTAGGTGGGTTGGAACTAATGTCTCAGGCAGGACGTTGGCCCCAGAGCCCAGATCTTACCCGCCCCCTCTCTTTTCAGTCCACCAAGCTTGTAGAGAGGGTTGTGTGGTGGTGGGTGGCGGCTGAGAAACCAACACAGTAGAAGGCGGGGAGGAACTAAACCAGGCAGGAGACACAGGCAGTGCTTGGGAGGTCTGCACGGGGTGTGGGTGTGGGAGACACCTCTGGGCCAGTGAACCCCGTTCTGTGCTCCTGGCTTGCCCAACCTTGGCCCTCAGCCACATGCTGCGTGCTTTAGGTGAAATCTCAGTCGCTCGTGTGGTGCGGGCATCTTTTCTCCCTGGCTTTGCCTCTCTTTAAATCACGGAGTCTCAGTGGGGATGGCGGGGCGGATGGTGGTCCATGGAATTTGCCCTCCACCTCCCCATCCTTGTCCTGTCCTGTCTGGCCTGTTACCTGAATCTGTGTCTCTTCAGAGCCTGCAAATGAGTGGAGGCCACGACAGCCTCTCGCTGACCGACCTCTCAAACTTTTATTCATCAGAATAGTGTTAAATGCCGATTCCTAGGCACCCCCATCGGACTCTACGCCTGCCTAGCATGGGTACTTTGGGGGAAGGTACAGAGGATTGCTGGGCTGTTCCAGGGGGGAATTTGCATTGTTGAATGTCTATTGTGTTCCTTCCAGCACTCTACTTTCCACGCACACGTGGCATTAAACCTGGAAGACCTCTGGGTGCTGTGCTGGTGAGGAAGCCCCGGCTGGACGAGGGGCTGCTGGGGCTCGGACTTGATTCCTGGGCTGGGGGCTGCGGGCTTATTCTCTTCAGTGGGTCTGCTGATGGGATGCCCTGAGAAGTCCTGCTGTGCACTCAGGGGAAGGTGCAGAGACAGGCTCAGAAAAGACAGACCATGGATTTAAAAATTCCTACTGGAAAATCTTTTATGAGCAAAGTAATTTGCATCTAACTGAAGACAATCATTGCTTGAATAATTGGTTTGTTTACAAAGTTGGTCCTATGAACAGATTAAAGTTTTCCTTCATGCCTTATCTACAATGTGAATAGGAGCTATTACCGCAACTTAAATTAGCTTTAAATTTCGTATCAGATTGCAGTCCAGATTACAAACGGCTGCTTGATAATCTAATTGATAAAACGGAGGAATTTAGTGCTTGGAACTCGGAGTGAAGGGAACAGAATTGCTTTGGTTTCTCAAAAGGGTGTTGACTGAGTGGTGACCTGGGGTGAAGAGAAGTGGCTAGAGTCATTACACTCGAGGAGATGATCTGCCCCCGCCTTTCTCAGCTGTCTTCTGGACAAAACAAAGGGTGATAAATGGAAAAAATTCAGCACTGAGTTCGTCTATGCCCTGAGCTTCTCATACAGTCATTAATGGGCTGTATCTGTGAAGCCTCCATACAGGCACAAAGGAATTAGGCTAGAGTAAGGCGGCCGGCGACCTCTGGCGTCTGGACCGCGTGTCACTTCCTAAAGCCCTTTTGGGTGAAATGACAGTGGCAATGTCGTTGTTCGGAGGAGTGTAATCTCACGTATGAGATGCAGATTTTAAATGATGCAGATTTTAAACACCAAAGTCAGGAAGCTTGGTGGGAGTGGCTGTCTTCCAAGTGGTTTTCTGTGCTGCCATGGATGAGGCGTGGATGTGTCATCTGTTGGTGAGATCCACTGGTGAAGGGGCTAAGGAAACCATGGAGGTCAGGGGTGTGAAGCTGCATCTCTTCTGGCATCCCAAGGAAATACATCTTGTAAAACTTGTGAATTTGACCCTGACCCTAACCCCAACCCTGAGTGTTGAAGTCTGGTGCAGTGTCTTGAGCCCTCTTCTGCATTGAGGGTGAGTGACTGTAAATGACCGATTCCTCAGTGGTGAAAGTTCAAATGTAGCTTCCCTGAGGAAGCCAGACCTCGGTCACCCGTATCTCCATTGTAAACACTGCGGCCCCTACGCGGGTGGCTGCAAGTTTCCAGGCCTTCCTTGGAGAAGCAGCCGTGAGGTGCTTGATGATTTGATAACATCAGCCACCTTCTGTCTTCTGTCTAATCACGGTACAAATGATTCTCCTACAAGGAAATGGATCTGGTTTCTTCCTGATCGTTGGAAGAAGCAGCCTGCCTAGGGACTCCACCGTCCTCTGCACTTTCACAGCGAAGCCTGTGTCTGTCTCCAAGGAGTGTCACGTGTGTCGTGGGAATCGCTTCCTTAATTCTTCCTGCTTTTGAGGGCTCCGGTAGCTCTGCCTGTTTCACCCGGGATGAGCAGCGGGTGGTCTCTGGCTACTGTGGGACTAGGGCTTGGGGGTGCATCATCACATCCGGTGGCCTGTCCAGGTGGGCATCATTGTCTTTTGCCTGTTGCCTGAGGCAGCTGTGATGCCATGGGGGTCATGCTTGTCAGGGCCAACCCAGTTCTTCCCGTGTACACCTCTCCTGCTGGAGTGCCTTTCCTTATGATGACTTGTTGAATTAACGTGGAGAATGCAGAGAGGCTCTGGGCCTCTCTCTCTCCCATTCTTACTCCCTGGAGCTGTGAAGCCCGACAAGGGAGCCCATAGCCAGAGGCTCCTTTAAATTGAATTAGAATAAAGATTTGATTACATAGCTAAACACATTTGAAAAGAACTTCACAGATTAAATTCCAGATTCAACCCTTCAGGCCCAGTGGCCACGTTTTGGGGCTCAGCAGCTGTAGGTGGCTGTTGTCTTTCTGTGTTGGCTGAGCAGATTGGGGCGTTTCCAGTTCAGCAGGCAACTCTCTTGCATGGCTCTGCCTGTGGTGAGGGCACCTAGGCTGGAGAGCCTCGTGGGGATCCCTTAGGCCTCCGGCTGCAGCCAGGCTGCACGGTTCCTGTGCCCCGGGTCCTCTGCAGGCCCAGATGGATCCCACCACAGAGCCAGCACTGCTAGACTTGGGTACTGTGTGCAGACAGCAGAGGGTCACGTCCGGGCCTTGCAGGGGCTGGGGTGACTGGCCTCCTTGGCCAGGCTTCTGTTTCCGAGTCTTCAGGGGAAATGCATCCACCATCCACCATCCACACCGTGCACCAGAGGAAAACTGCAGGCTTCTCTGTGGATGGTGAATTGAGATCATGCAGAGTGACTAGGTTTGGGCTCCTGAGCAGCGTGGAACCTGATACCTTTAGGTGGAACCTGACATGCCTCCATGTGTACATGGCAAAGAGAATGCAGCATTGTCAGCTTGAATCCAGATGTGCTCCCGTTTTGAGGTGGAAGGTTCTGGGAGTATTGGCCATTGGTGATTGTGCTGCCGTGGAGGACTTTGAATGCAGGCACTGGTTTGGGATAACCCTGGTTTCCTGGTCCTGTATGTGGGCATCCCTGAATATCCCGGACTGGAGGAAGGCAGGGCAGATGGGAGGGTGACAAGAGGTGTCAGGTGTTTCCAGCTTTGGGGACTGATGCCATCAGATGGCCGAGATCAGGATGGTGGTGGCCAGGGACCAAAGCAGGGGTGCGTGGAAATGCCATGTTCCTCGGAGCATGGGGAGGACCTCTTGAACTCTATTCCTGGGCAACAGTTCTTCCATTCTCAGGAATCTGTGCCATTGTAATTGAGTAGCAAATTCTGTAATTACTCTAATTACTTACTGTTAAGTCCCCATGCCAATTACCATAAATTAGCAACAGTGATAACAGTTTGCCTGGTCAAACCTTACCAAGAAAAACCAGTGGACCTAGTTTTAGTTGCCTCCAGTTCCCTCCAAATCAGATTCCTTAGCGGCTTGTGTCCCCACACTTGCTGCAGTTCCTCCTGGGCCTGGCAGGCACATTCCAGACATTCACATCTCAGCTCAGATGCAGGCGTGCACATTATTTATAGAAAATCGCACTGCGCTGTGATCGGCTTGAGCTGACGTTCTCTAGGTGGGAGGTGGAGGTTCAAAAGTTCTAATGGGATGAAATTAGAAATATGAATTTTAAAAATTCACGTGTTATGAACTCTGTTCAGTGATTTTCTCTGAAATGAGAGACTATTTGCAGATGAGGCAGTCAGCCTGCAGCTCTCCTTAAATCTGTCCTAGACCTCGATGCCGTCCTTCGGCCTCTTCCTGGGTGTGGGGTGCTCTGCTTGAAGCAAAACCAAAGGAAAGAACGTGGTCTGCATCACTACTGCAGCCAGCTCAACGCGCACACCCACTAGGAGGGGCGTTTGATCACTTAACATTTTAAATGCATTTAACATTCAACCAGCAAGTCAGCCAGTGCTTTCTGTAAGCAAGCTGCCTGGCTCATGGGAACCTGACACTTGACTTTTTGGAAGAGAGTACTTGCTTCTGTGGAGTCTCAATATTTGTCTCATTTCTTGAGACTCTGCTGAAAGTGATGAACGTGAGTAAATTAGGACTTTTTTTTTTTTTTTTTTTTTTTTTTTTTGTAAATTGGGCCACAGAGCTCTCTAGGCAGAGTCAGGGGAGTAAACGGCTGTGAAAGATGCCGCCTGATGTGAGCCACGGCCAGGCACTTTGGAACCTGGGATCCCATCTCCAGCCTTTCAAAGGACACAGACGAATATAAAATGCAGATGGGAGAGTTCATAATTTGGGCATCTCTGTTCTTTTGAAATCAAAGTGCAAAGAAAAAGTTTTGCCTTGAGGTCTTAACCCATACTTGTTTTTCTCCTGAGGTTTTAAGATTTTCTTAACTGCTTTTCTCTCCCCCAATCCTTGAGGAAGTTCTATCTTCATATCTTCTTAAAAGATATGGTTAAATTCAACACTGAAATATGAAAACATGCTTTCATATTTTTCTTTAAACTGAGGTATCTGACATTGGTGAAGAACTAACTGGGAGTATTGGTTTATTTTTATTTTTTTGAGACAGTCTTGCTGTGTTGCCCAGGCTGGAATGCAGTGGCACGATCTTGGCTCACTGCAGCCTCACCTCTTGGTTCACGCCATTCTCCTGCCTCAGCCTCCTGAGTAGCTGGGATTATAAGTGCCTGCCACCATGGCTGGTTCATTTTTGTATTAGTAGAGACGGGGTTTCAACATGTTGGCCAGGCTGGTCTTGAACTCCTGACCTCAGGTGATTCGCTCACCTTGGCCTCCCAAAGTGCTGGGATTACAGGCACGAGCCACCACACTCGGCCTGGGATATTCTTGATTATAATTGTAACATATCCCTTTAATAAAAACAAAACAGAACAACAACAACAAAACAGCTGTCTGAAAAGTCTCGAAATTAAAGAGCTCACTTGGACAGGGATTTGGACACCAGTTGAATGGCCCAGCACACCATAGTTACATGGGCCACTCGGCCTGTTAGGTCCTTAGGGTATTTGAAGTCATATGGATATTTGCATTTCTGCCTCTGGATATCGTGTTAGTATTCGGCTAGTGTTTGAGGGCCAGGCTCAGATCCGGGAAAACAAGAGCTCCTGCCCTCACGGCACTTCTCTTCCATGTGTGTGTGTGTCAGGAAAATAGAAAGCATAAGATATTTTTTTCAATGAGCTGGGAAGATGGAAAAACAAGCTTAAGATGTTGACTTGTTCAGAAGAAGGGAAGTGCAAGGAACACTCAGCTTTGTTGCTGCTGAAGGAGGCCCCTGGTGGAGGCTGTTTCAGAGGTGGGGTTTCTCTGAGAAAGGTGGTAAGAGGCAAATAGGATGCCCCATCTGGTTTGCCAGAGATGGGGAAAGTTAGTATCCCCAAAACAGCTTCAGCATTCTGGCAAAGCTTTGGAAAACCAGCTACGGTGTAGAACCTTGTTGGCCGCTGGGTAGAAGGAAAACATTGCTGGTCCTGAGGACTGTACTGTTGTTCCACTGCTATAAAGAACTATCTGAGGCTGGGTAATAAGGAAAAAAAATGTTTAATCGGCATACAGTTCTGTGGGTTGTACAGGCTTCTACATCTGGGGAAACTGACAATCAGAGTGGAAGGTGAAGGGGAGGCCGGCATGTCTTCACATGGCTGGAAGGGGAGAGAGAGTGAAGGGGAAGGTGCCATGCACTTCCAAACAACCAGATCTCAGGAGAACGATCATGAGGACAGCACTTGGGGGATTGTGCTAAACCATTAGAAACCACCCCCATGAGTCAATCACCTCCCACCAGGGCTCACCTCCAACATAGGGTTAGAGTTCAGCATGAGATTTGGGTGGGGACACACAGCCACACCATGTCAGGCTTCCCATTCTTCTCCTGCACGTGCTTCGCAAATGGTTCTGTCATTGGTTTTTGTTTCTGTTGATACATAATATACGTACATATTTTCAGAGTGCATGTGATACCTTGATTCACCCCTATATTGATGAAATCTGTGTACTTGGGATGTCTTTCACTTTAAATAGTTTCTTTTCCTTGTGCTGGTTATGTTAAGTTATTCTCTCCTAGCTGTTTTGAAATACACAGTAGATGACCCACTGCCATCCCCCTGCTGATTTATCAATAGTAGGTCTCGTGTTCCCATTAGGCTGTGTGTTTGTGCACATTACCAGCCTCTGCCCATCCTGCTTATGAGTGGGCTCTGCTGGGCCCTGTTGACCACCTACTTTTGGCCTCCATGAGATCTGCTCTCAGCTCCTGCTTATGAGTGAGAACATGAGCCGTTTCCTTGCTTGACTCGTTTGCTTAACGTAATGTCCTCCAACTCCATCCATGCTGCCGCGGATGACAGGGCTCTCCGCTGTGTGGTGGAGTATTGCTCCTGTGTGTGTTCGGGCCACGTTCCCTTCATCCCCTGTTGACGGGCACTCAGGTGATTCCAGACCTTGGCTACTGTGGATGGAAGCTGAGAGCAGTCACTGGCTTTATACTCGGGGGACGTGAGCCACTTTGATGTTCTCAAGCAGCCTATCCCCAAAGCCCTCCGTAGAATGCCGCATTCGTTTGTACTCATGGCTTCTTCCACTAGGATGAACAGCTGGGAAGGGGCTTTGAGTGAATGCTTGGGTTTCTGTCTTTAATTGGTACCCAGCTACACTGGCCAAGTAGGGGTCCCAGTGGCCCTGGACACTACCTCACATAAGGTCCAAAGATGCAGTTAGGTTCTTTTTTTAACTTAAAAAAAAAAATGCTTTTGACCTGGGTAAGCTATGGCATTATCAGTTAGAGTTTTTCATATTGGAAAGGTGTATATTTTATTTTCTAAGAAGGAAAGAAATCCTGTTAAATACTCTAACCACAGATTAAATCATGTCAAGGAAAGAGGTACTATTTTGGGGGAAAATTACCCCTTCATGTCAAAGATCAAGGAGATGACTTACATTGTTTAATTGAGTTAATTATGAAATCTTAAGTGGTTTTAAGAAGATGAGCTGTGGATCCTACAAGACATGAGACTGATACTGATTTAATGTTAGTCAGCCCTGACAGAATGTGGCTAATATTTAAAGCTTGCTCCAGTATTGCTTGATAGATTGTAAGTTAATGTAAAGATCTGTTTGACGCTTTTATTTTACAAAATATTATTGAGAAAAAGTTTGACAGCCAAGGAACGGCCTTCAACCAATTTCTTCCTAATTTCTGTCACCAGAAAATTTTGTCCTGTTAATTCCAGAATTTACTTTTGGAAAGTTCCCGTAAGGAGAGCAGAGGTATTGGTGGTTGAATGGTGACTTGAATTTAGGTGAAGATCGTTAAATATTTCATAGTCATGTTTGTCTTGGTGGTTTTAGCAATTTTATATTAAACTTAGAACTGTGAGTCAAACCAAATGTGTTCTTTTGCTTTTGTGATACTCCTTTGTATGACTATACTGGTAAAGAATGATAAAATGTGTATTGGGTATTTTTTCTGTGTAGATATTAGGATTTTTAGGGGAACAAATTAATCATTCTTCTAATATACACTGTGTGTTGGGTCCTTTGTATATTAGTTGAATCACTCTAATGAGGACCACTTGAAAGTCTGTTTCTATAGCAGATCTTTTATATGTTGACTTGTGTTATGCAAAATCCTTCATCCTCTAAGAAGACTAAGCAATGGGTTGGAGGAAAGATTTAATCACCCATTAGGTCTATTCCGAATGCCCAGAATTGAATGCAAGTACTAATTATGTTTTTGAAGTGGTGTGTGTGTGTATGGGTGTGTGTAGTGGACTCCTTTTTAGGTCATGGGAGGGAGGTAAAGCGAAGATGAGATTTGCTGATGAACATTTGTGCACATGCTAGTGGAGAAGTCATATGACTTGACTGCACCTGCGTACTCTGATTTTGGTTTCGTTAGTGTCCGTAGCCACAAGCCTCAACTGCCTCTGGGACCCACCCTGAGGGGCTGTGGTGAGGGTTATTATAGAGTCGTGCGTCTTAGTGAAGGGCACAAACGGCCTTGTGGGCCTACTTTGGCTTTGTTTGAACGTCTAGATTGTTAAACTAAGTTTAACATTTTGAGGATTATAAATTGTGATTCTTGTCTAAGAAGAGGTTTCTGTTGTCTCTGAAGACAGGAGCCCCAATACAGAGGGTCCCTGGCTCCCAATTGTTACATATCTGATTTTTTTTTTCAACCTTGTGATGGTGTGAACTAGTCACACTCAGTGCATTGTTTGGCCCAAGATGGGCTGCCTCTGGATGAACCCGTTGTAAGTTGAAACTATGATGTCAAATGCACTTTCTATTTAGGATATTTTCAGCTTACGCTGGGTTTATTGGAACAGTTTCATCCCATGGTAAGTCAGGGAGCATATGTGCTCATAAAAGTGGAGACGATCTCATAGATACCGTGGGATATAATGTCTCTGATGTTATAGAGATACGATGAAAACAATCAAGTGGGACTTGGAAGCCTTGGAGGGACTCACATGGGCGGCTCCTGGAATGCAATCTTGAGCGCCACTGGCTTCTGGATGTGACATCTGTACCTTCTGCTTAGCCCAGTGTGTTATCGGCTGCTCTCGAGGGCAGAGAGGTCCAGCGTTCCTGTGTTTAGGTATTTGAGCTGCCTTAAGAGGCTAGGTCAATTCTCACTGGTGTCTTCAGGGCTTTAGGCCTTCTGAACAAGCAGGAGGAAGCACGACTTTGTAGAGCTTTGGAAATCTCAACGGACTTCAGGGCCATCCCCTTTGGCAGGAGAGAGCCCCACTGGAGGCGAGCAGGGTGCCGTGCGGGTCTCTGCTGGGCCCAGGCATGTACGGACGTTGTGAGGGCCACGGGACACAGATCGGTCTTGGTTCACAACTGGTGTCGATGGCCACGCAGCATTTCTGCGAGGTACATGAGTGCGGGGACTTGGGTTTTGGGGTGTGCGTCCTGGTTGCCTAGTTGCTTGGAAGACCCCCATTCAGATACCAGCCTGAGTCACTGTGACAGGCCTCCTGCTTCACACGCCACACGGAAGCCGTGGCGTCGGTCACTGACGTCCACCGGGTGTCAGATGTGCGTGTGTATCTTCCTTGGTCTCGGGATGTGTCTTGTTTTGAGGTTATAGTAAACGTTCTTTACAAGGGGTTTTGGATTTTTTATGTTGTTTGCAAGGAGGCAGCAGGGAGTGCTTGAGCAATGAGATCCCCTTTCCAACCAATACAATTTCAGATCCCAGCAGGTAATTAAGGCAGCGGAGCTGTGGGATCACCTTTGCAACCAATGAGAATTCAGATCCCAGGAGGTAATGACGGCAGCGGGGCGGGTGGCAGAACCCTGAACTGTGGCTGTTTCTGGTGTCTTGCCCCGCGGACAGAGCGTGCTGGGGCCTCCGTGGTCCTCTGTGGGGTGAGTGGAGCGCATGAGCTGGGTGCTGCTGGGCCCTGGCTGGCTCCCCAGCCCGGGGTTTATGCAGGACTCGTTAGACAACTTGGAACCCAGAAAGCAGCACGAGGAGAACGGGATTGTGCCTTTCTGGATCCTTGGTGCTTCCCAGTCTCAGACACTGAGTAGGCTCTGAGGGGTCTCGCCGGGAAGACTTGCACAGTCGGCCCCCAGGATGGAGTGGGGCTGCAGCGGGTCTTGCAGGAGCTGGAAGTGGGGGTGAGTGTCTCGCAAGCGGGACCTTTCAAGTGGGCCCAGCAGGATGCATCTGTGGAAATGGTGCCACGTAACGCAGGGCTGCGGCCAGCAGGACCTGAAAGGCTACAGCGGGCTGTGTTTCTGCTCTCTCTCGAGTCTCTGCACGGTTTTCCTTGGTTTTTGTCTGTTTGGAGGACGCTTTCCCCTTTCTTGCGCTTACCTAGCCCTCTGAGCTTCTTTGTTGAGTATGACAAAGCCCTGAGAAGGCATTTTTATCGCATAATTGTGTTATCCTGGTGGCTGGATAAATGACCTGCAAATGTGGGTGACTCAGTAGCTCTGAGGGTGTTCAATATCCAAGACAGAGGTGGGAAGGAAATGTTCAGGCAGGCATCAGAGGATCTGTTCTCTGCTTTACACTGGGGCCCTGGTTTGCTGACAGTCTTCACACTCGATCCAAAATGGTGCGAAGGGCGGGCGTCAGTCAGTTGATCTTATTTGTGGTGGTGCTTATGGTGGGTTTTCCGTAAGGAATGTAGACTTTATTAGCTTTGGCAAGGGAATCCTGAGTGATAAATTGGAAGAATGTCTCAGGAAATTCTGGAACCTGCAGTGAATCTGGAATCTGTATGAAATTGAGATTTGGATTCTCACGATTTCCTAATGCTACCCCGAAACCCAGTAGTTGAGACAGTCGTAGAGCTTCAGTTGTGCTGCCCCGGTTCCCCATTTTAAAAGGAACACGTTGCTTTCCTCTAGAATGTTCTGAGCTCTGAGTGCTGCCGGCAGAGTGACCAGCTCTCTGCATCAGAGGGGAAGCCAGGGCTGCGTTCACGGCGTCGCGGCAGCCGGGAGCTGACCCTGGACCTCAGGCACGTGTGATGCTGACCATTTTCTGTAAACTCCAAGGGTGTAGTGGTCTCCTTGGCCCTTTACAGTCTTCTGAAGCTTTTGATGTGTCTGCACTTTGTAGATTTTTCAGAAGTAGACAGCCTTTTCCCACACCCTTGGGCTGAGTTTCGTCAGAGGCTGGTGTGTGGGAAGCACCACACCCACATTCTGACAGGGAAGACTCTGGTGCCCAACTGAGGTCAGAGTGGAAATTTGTTCTTCCTTCCCTCCAGTCTGGTCCAGCTGCTCCCTGCTTGGCCAGAAGAAAATCATGCTTATTCAAGTCATAGGCAAACCCCCGAAGTCAAACATTTGTCTTTTTTCTTTTTTTTTTCTTTTTTTTTTTTTTTTTTTGAGACGGAGTCTCGCTCTGTCACCCAGGCTGGAGTGCAGTGGCCGGATCTCAGCTCACTGCAAGCTCCGCCTCCCGGGTTTACGCCATTCTCCGGCCTCAGCCTCCCGAGTAGCTGGGACTACAGGCGCCCGCCACCTCGCCGGGCTAGTTTTTTGTATTTCTTAATAGAGACGGGGTTTCACCGTGTTAGCCAGGATGGTCTCGATCTCCTGACCTCGTGATCCGCCCGTCTCGGCCTCCCAAAGTGCTGGGATTACAGGCTTGAGCCACCACGCCCGGCCTTGTCTTTTTTCTTTAATATGCCCATTTAGTTTATATGGAATGATAGCTAGAGAAATGCCCTTTAGGGGAAAATTAATTTCCTTAATTACAGAGAACTTTTTGGATAAAAATCAGGAGGCTATTTTGTAATAAGATCTAGTTAAATACTACAGTGGAAAGCTCCTTATATTTGATCTTACACTTGGGCCCTGTGTGCGTGTCCGCATGCTCGTGCTCATGACGCCAGGCGCAGATGTGAACTACGGGCACAGTACATACTTTCTGGTTGCTTCTTTGAACGTCTTATTGCTTGACCTCTCCGACTCAAATGTTGAGTTATGTTGATTCTGTTCAGAATGTTTATCCCTCCGTCTAGGGTCCAGTCGTCTTTCAGGGAGGAACCGTCTTCCTCATCTCTGTCTCCTACAGTATTGTATATTTAATAGTCAAATATTTATAGGTTACATGGGTGACTGATCTGTTCATTAGGAGGAAAACAATGCCAATTTTCACATCATTAGAATGGACTTGTTAAATGATTGTTAGTCTAATGAAGTTTCCATGGCAAAAGAGGCTTTGCAGATGTGAGTGTAACGGACAGTGAGATGGGAGAGGACCCTGGGTTGTCCAGGTGGGTCCAGTGTCTTCACATGTGCCTTTTGAGAAGGCAGTACGAGGGTCTGCCTCAGAGGAGGAGACCTGAGGACGAGATAGAGGCCAGAGGGCTGTGGGGGTGAGGGCGAGTGTGGGGCAGGGGCAGGGTCCGGAGGGGTGCAGGGCTGAGGCCGGGGCAGTGGTAGGAGGGGTGTGGGGCTGTGAGTCAAGCTGCATGGTGGCTTCTATGAATTGGGAGACTCCAGGCAGGAATACAAGCTACTGACCCCTTGACTTCAGCCCTGGGACTCCTGACTTCCAGGGCTGAGAGGAGGTTTGCATTTGTGGTAATTTGTTGCAGCAGCAATAGGAAGCTAATGCATTGTATCTGTTCTTCACCTCCAAACCTTTGAAAAGTGACCCTGTTGTATCGGCCTTTTGTGTGCCCTAAATTCTAATGAGATGGTTTGTAGGAAATAATGGACACAAACGATGGCAGAACACAAAGTTGGACAGAAGCAGTGTCTTCTGTGGTTCTGTAGTTTGGGTCTGGGAAGTTAGATTTCGGTCAGAGTGTGTGGTCTTGTTCAGCGTATACCTGGAGTACTTGTTCAGAGCTCCTGGGGGAGTGGTCTTTAACACTGTTAGGATTAAAACTCCAAGCACATCAGGGCCAGAGTTCCTGAGTCAGTGTTAGGCGACCTTTGAATAAGAGTTGGCATGTAGAGTCTGCCCACTTTACTAGTATGAAGCAGCAAAATCTTTTTTTTTTATTTTTTGAGATGGAGTCTCGTTCTGTCACCCAGACTGGAGTACAGTGGCGAGGCCTCGGCTCACTGCAACCTCCGCCGCCTGTGCTCAAGTGAGTCTCCTGCTTTAGCCTCCAAATTGCATGATTTATTTTCCTGTTTTATATACTTAGTATGTGAAAACTCTGCAAACTTTATTAATACAAATGACATGCCAGAACTTAGGAGAATCTGGTATTTTCCCATGCAAATTAGTAGTGATGTGGAATTCCTGGGCTGATTTGGTTTTATAAGACATGGGGCAGATTCTTTGCCTTATTTCTGTGGAACTAACAATTGTTAATCACCCAGCACTCTTACCTCCCCCAACAGCTCAGGTGAGGGGGGTGTTACCCCCACTGTCGTGATGAGAGGCAGGAGACTGAGGCTTAGATGAGCAGGTGACACATTACTGTCCAGCCCCACCCACCCTGTAGTTTCCTGCTATGGCTCAGCTGTCTTCCTGCAAGAAAGGCCAGACACCCTGGTGCTGGGTAGAATTCCTTGTGAACCCCTTTCCATCCTCCAGGGAGTTCTTGCTTTACGGTGGTGGCTCATGGGGAGTCCTCTGGCCCACTGAGAAAGTGACTCGTGTTGTGACATTACTGTCTCTGTCCGGCTGCTGTCGATTGGGTGGTTTGTAAAGAGACATTTATTGCTCACAGCTCTGGAAGCTGGAAAGTCCAAGGTCAAGGCAGTCCAAGGTCAAGGCACCTGCACATCTGGTGCCCCAGGGCCTGTGGCTCACAGACGGCAGCATCTCAACAGGTGTTGCGTGGCAGCGGTCGTCTCGTCAGAACTCACGTGGTGGAGGAGCAGGAGGGCTCCTCTAGGCCTCCCAACAAGGACACCAACCCCAGTCCTGAGAGCAGGACTTCCCAAAGGCCCCACCTCTTAATGTATCCCTTCGGAGATGGTTTCAGCATGAGGTTTTGGGGACATTCAGGCCAGAGCCATTGCTCTGCTGTAGTGTTAGGGTTGCATGGCATCATTACTGCAGCAGAGCCACAGCTTCTTATCTGCATTTGCTGCAGGAGGAAGACGCAGGTGCCTGTGCAAGTTGGGGTTCGGTGCAAGAAGTGGAGACTCTCTGGGAATCTTAGCAGGAGGAACTTAAGGGCTTTGAGAACTGACACCTTAGGACTGTAGTTTTCTTCAGAGTGTAAAAACCTTGGTGTGTGACAATACTGAACATTGCCTGAGCCCTGTGATCCTGTAAAACAGTGATTGTTAAGACATTCCCCCTCCCCACAACTGCGCCCCCACTTTTACTGCAAGAAGCCCCTTCCCATGTGGCTTAGGCTGACTGGCGGAGGACCATTTACCGAGGACAAGACCAGATACAGGCCTTCAAACCCCACTTCTCAGCCTTATAAGTGATTAGCTAAACTGCCTGTTCCCACTGATCAATCACTTCCCACCTTGAAATGGTTCTTCGTGGTGCAGTTGCGACTAGGAGGGTGGACTTGTCTTTGACTGTCGCCTTCCACAGAGGACAGTTAGGGTGGGCAGGAAAGAATTCTCTGCTACAGGTCTGCATTCCTGGCTGTTTCCAGAAGTGGGAATTCTGGTGCCGTGGAGTCTGCGAATGGATTTCTAGTGTCCCAGCTTCAGGTGGAGTTGAAATTGAGTGAGGCAACCCACCACACCTATCTGGAGCCAGGAACTAGAGCCATTTTTAAAGTGGCAGTTTCTCCATAAGATTACCCAAAAAATGCGCTCAGCACGTTTCTTTCTTTCTCATATGCATTTGGCCATCTAAAATGGAAATGGTGGTTTTTTGAAGCATGGATGTAGTTTTAAAATTTGAGTATTGTAAACCTTAATGTAGCTTCTTAAAATGTTTGCCTGATTATCTGGAGATTTACTAAACCTTTGGAGTGGTAATAATGAGTTGATCTATATGACTTTGCTTTCTATGATGCAATGAAAGTACTCTAATTAAAACCTCTGCAGTTGGGTCAGCAGGCGATTGGCCAAAACAAATTCTGCTTTTTGGGTTTCTTTAACCAAACAAGGGAGTAGAGTGTAGGCTGAAGTGGCAAATTCATTTCAGAGCACGCCAGAGCCCTCAATGATTCAGCAGCCTTCTCAGGTGAACGTGTAACGTGCCGTGAGTCTTGGCAAGCCTGGCTACTGAAGTGTGCACGTGACACCACAGAGCCACACCTAGGAAGATGTGGTTTCTGTAACAAGCTTTGGAAAACCAAAGTTCAACTAAATTATCCAACTTTGTTACAGAAAAAGCTTAGACCAGATGGCCAAAGACCTGATTGTTTCATGGTTGAGACATGGTTATAAAATCGCCCTTACTTGGTGCCAATCAGTGTTGGTCCACAGTGATACTCCTCCAACCTCACTGAATAGTTTGGAGACTGATATGAGACTGTGAAAATCTCCTTAAGGTGAAAAGGGCTCTGGGGCACCCGGGAATATCCGCACACCCGTGGCCATTCCCCTATAAGGTGGAGAGGACGGCTGGGTCACGCGGGAGCATCAGCACACCCGTGGCCATCCTCTTTAAGACGGAAAGGGCTGCTGGGGTGCCCCGCAATATCTGCATACCCGCGGCCATTGTGGCTGTCCCCCTTTCTGCTCAGTCACCTCTGTGTTCCCGCATTCAGGCTTTGGGACACTCATGAACAGCTCATCCCCTGGGCTGGTGAGGAAGGAGTGGGAGGTTGTTCTGAGGCTCTGTCACTGTCTGCCCTGTCATGAGCTGGGCAAGGCAGTGGCAGTGACCCTGGAGGAGTCTGGTCAGTGAGGGCTCCGGCAGGAAGTGCTGAGGCTTGAGGTGACTCTGCCAGTCGTAACCAAATGTCTTCCCTCTTATTTCCATGATTCCTTCTAGTTCTGCACCTTGCACTGCAGAGTCTCTGTGTATCTATAAATACACATGAGTTACGATACAGGTGTCTCTTTCCCCTCTGTCTGCGGCTGGGCCCAGGGAGTGAAGTGCAAGACCCCCTTACTGCTGGATGCCCACCAGCACGAGGCACTGCCTGCCCTGCTGACGAATGCCTACAGCGAGTCCTGGAAGCCGCCTCCTGAGCACCTGGCCTGTTGACGGTGTATACGGGAGACAACGGAGCTCCCCTTGCCCCACCCTGAGCAGAGACTGGGGAGGCGGCGGCAGCACTGCCCCCATGGTGCATCCTTGGTGCATGGAGGAAAGTCTGTTCATGCTTAAAACACAGCCCATCCTCTCAAAAGCAGGATGACAACCCCATTTACTTCTGGAATCTTAAAAAAGGGCCCGTCTCTTTGAGAGAAGAACATGGCATGTATGTGTGTACCTCCTTTGTTTTTTTTTTTTGAGACAGTTTCCCTCTGTCACCCAGGCTGGAGTGCGGTGGTGAGATCTCAGCTCACTGCAAGCTCTGGCTCCCGGGTTCATGCAATTCTCCAGCCTCAGCCTCCCAAGTAGCTGGGACTACAGGCACCCGCCACCACGCCTGGCTAATTGTTTGTATTTTTAGTAGAGACGGGGTTTCACCGTGTTAGCCAGGATGGTCTCGGTTTCCTGACCTCGTGATCTGCCAACCTCGGCCTCCCAAAGTGCTGGGATTATAGGTGTGAGCCACCACGCCGGGCCGTATGTGTGTACCTCTTTACAAGTCTTGCCTGACCTTCGCATTTAAAAATTACTGGAAAACTTAAGGATGTAACTGACAAGAACTTTATAGGTTTCTCCAAGTAAAAATTTGGAAAAGTTAAGTGAACCCATAATGTGTTTTATTTCTATGAGTCCCACACTTGGATTTTTAAATGTGGGCAAAACATCTGTATGTTCTTCAGCCTGATTTCCGTGGAATCGTGAATGAAACGTGCTGAAGTTGCCGTGCGGATTTTGTTATGTGGCGGTGACAAGTGGGGCTGGTCATTAAACAACTGGAGGAACCCTGTCCTTTCTGTGCTCCTGTTGGACACTAGGCACGTGCTTGGGTGTTTTCTGTGTGTGTGGACAAGACGACGACAGAATTTCCAGATTCACACGGTGGTATCTTCTCCCTTTTCTGTTAAAACGTGTCTTCTGCTGCTTCTACATAGACCAAGTGTTTCTTTCTCTAGCCTGTCTACATAAACGCTGTTTAACAAAAACCGTATTGTAGACATGTGAAGCTGAATTCCACATGATCAAGCAGATAGAGATGACTGAGTACACTGTTTTGTGGAAGGAAGGTTTAAAATGATTTTTAGCTTTTTCCCTGAAATAGGGAATACTTTTAACTTTTTCCCTGAGATAGGGAATAATGAAATGGGAAAATAATTAAATTTTCCCATGTAATTGTTAGATTATATTTAATTATTAGATTATTCATGTATTGCAAGGGAAAAAGGAACTAGATCACCCCATGTACCCAAATGAAAATTTAAAGCGTATGGGCGAGTTCATTTGAACTCCTTTAATTTGTTTTTGTTTGTTTGTTTTTGACAGTCTCACTCTGTTTCTCAGGCTGGAGTGCAGTAGTGCAATGACAGCTCACTGCAACCCCAACGTTCTAGGCTCAAGTGATTCTCCTGCGTCAGCCTCCCCAACTGCTGGGATTTACAGGCGTTAACCACCACACACAGCTTATCACCTCTTGGAGACTAGCTTTGAGTTTGGGCATTCACTGAACTATATTTTAGTTAATTCTCAAAGTTTGTCACTGTTTATCTTTAATTTGCTAAAAATCTACATGTATTGTAAAATGCGTTACATTTCCTTAGCATTCACGGATTCCCTGTTAGTGGGGCAGAGACACAGAAGGGCAGAAGGCGTTCGGACATCATCAGGGTTGCAGTTGAGTCCTTGCCCCGAACACACTGGAGCTCTGGGCTCTGTGGTCCCACGGGGGTCCTCTGTCCACTGAGGGGGACGGGTTACCTGGAAGGTCCCTCCAGCCTCTGCAATTTTGCCCTTTTCAGGTTAACATCTCATCATTGTCCTGGACAGCACTGCCTTTCGTTCACTGATCCACGAGTGAACAGCTGGTCAGTGGCCAGTGCTGCTTCCTTCAGCTGGGAGGTGGTGATGTGATAACACTTCCGTGGAATTTGGTTCTTGGTGTATTAAGGGTTCAGTTGTATGTTTATTTTTAATCTGCACCTCTGAATTGGTCTTTTGATTGCAAAGAGATTGCTTACTGGATTTGTTTCTGAATATTTGGTGGATAACAGGAGAACCTTGCTTATCTGTGTGTTCATTTAGTGTGTTTTTGCCAGGCATTTATATGGTTGTGTTAGCCCTCAGCCCACTTTCTGTGTGTGGTGGAGTCATTGAAATCATGTATGTGAAGTCTCTCCTCTTTTAAGGCCAGAGGACGTGGGGTGGTGTCTCCCTAAACTAGGGGGAAATGGCATTGTTCTGTCCTCCTCCCTGGGAATGCTGGTGTTTCCAGGTCTCTGAACTTGGCTCCCACACTGGGAGAGTAGCTGTGGCTTCTGGAGCCCGTTTTGTGCGGGACTGACTCCTTCACTTGCTTTATTCCCCACTGTCTTTGCTGCTTGATGACGCAGGGATGAGGGAGTTGGGCCCAGGGGCCTTGCCTGTGCCTGAAGGGCCCGATGCAGAAAACTCCTCATGGGAAGGATGTTCCTTGAGGGCAGCTTTTGGAGTCTTTTCCTACTTTTAACTGAGAAGCAGCTATTCACATGGTTCTATTCTGCTGGTGTGTTTCAAAATAACTGGTGTAGAGTTGTGAAGATGTCCGAGACACCCATGATCCACTCCGGGCCAGTGCAGGACATTGAGCTCAGAATCCTTCAGACCATTCAGATGCCAAAGATTCTTGCTTGGTTATTCTCAAACTTATGAGAATCTAAAACGCGAGCCACGGTATGGATTTTCTCTTGAGCCCCCATGACTTTGCCTTGTATTTTGGGCATGAATGACTTCATCAAGGGGAAAGAATTTGAGGAAGGAGCCTCTGAGGCTAGGAGGGGGTGGGAAGGGGCGGGGGGAAGAGGAGGGAAAAGGAGCTATAGAGGGAGGAGCCAGGCTGGGGCTGGGGCGTCTCCCCATGATGCTCCCCCACCCCTGGCGCGAGGCCCCAGAGACTGACTGATTTTCCCACAGGAAATGTGTATGATTGCATGTCTGTTTTGTGGGCTGGCCATTTGGATTGAGGGAATGTCTGTGTTGTGATTCCTTATTGATTCGAAGGTTGGAAAGGTTTGTGCTCAATACAGGGGTCTCTTGGTGCGATGGGAAAATGTGATCGCAGCCGCCTTCGGGGTGGGGAGAGCCCTCGAGGCCCCCAGTGGTGGCCGGCGTCAGCCTTCGCTTCCCTGGGTGAGCTGCCCTCAGGGTGCGAAGGGAGGTCCTCGGTGGTGGCCGCTGTTGGCCTTCGCCTCCCTGGGTGAGGGCTGCTCCATCCCCGGCTCTCCGACTCCTTGCCTGGCACCTTCCTCGTTGGAGGCCGTGATCCATCAACTTTGTCCACGCGTGTCCTGCAGACTAATGCTGACTGGAGGTTCAGGAGTGGTCAGAAGAGGCCAGAGGAGGCCCTCGTGATGCGAAGCTAAACGTTTAATGATGGCGCTGTTGAGTGCATGAGCCGCGTCAGCCCAAGAGTCTGGGTAAGAGGGAACCCCGCGGGGTGGAGGGAAGACTGGACAGATGGGTGCTTTCCTCGGCCCCTGGGAGCACGGCCAGGTCCACGCTCAGACCTCCTGGTTTCTCCCATATTTCCATCAATAGCAAGGGAAGGACTCGGGGCAGAAGTAGTTCAAGGGCCTCTAAAGACTTATGTAATTGTTAATAGGCCTACTTTTATGCTTTCTTATGTATTAAGAGCAAATCATGATACAAACTCATTTCTGTTTGAAGAAATCTTTACTGCTCTCATTTTTGTGGCAAGCAACATTGATTCTTTGCTTAGTGAGCGTTAGTGCCCTCCTGCCCAGTGCTGCTGCCTGGCGTGTCCTCGCACACACCTCTGTCCATTGGTCTCCGTTCACCTTTCCGCCTAGAATTGTAGGAGGGGCGCTGGGATCTTAGGGCTAGAAAGAAATTCTGAAGACCACTTTTAGGGGCGGCTTTTAGTCAGGGCTTCCAGAGAGACAGCCAGCCGGGTGTGCGTGTGTCTCCAGGGCGAGGCTTGCTGCAGGGGCTACAGAGTCCAAGAAGCCCCAGGACCCACAGGCTGCAAGCTAGAGTCCTGGGAGGGTGTGGCTTGAAGACTTGAGAAGCGGAGGGTGCGGATCCCACCGTGGTCTGAGGAGCTGAGACCCAGAAGCACGGGCTGCAGAAGACAGATGTCACTGGCCCATCAGCCAGACAGGTGGAGTGAACCCAGTTTTCCCCGCCTTGCTGTTTTACTCGGGCCCTGGGTGGATAGGGTGGTGCCCCCCACGCCGGCGAGGATGGGTCTCCACTCAGTCCAGAGGCAAACATGCATCTCACACAGAAATAATGCAGAACCAGCCATCTGGGCACCCCGGGCACGCTCAGGTTGATGCACAAAACCAACGCCGCGCGTGGCCCTGACATCTGTGTGTTCGCATCACTCCACACACATTGCTCAGTCATCGCCTCGGTGAGTTTGTAAGCTCGTTGTGTGGTTCTGGGGCTTTTTGTCCTTGGTGATGACAGGCTCCCCACTGCCCCAGCTCAAGTATGGAAGGTGATGGCACCAACGGCTCCTTGTTTCTCAGACACTTGAGTGGGTGCTCTGTGCAGCCAGTTTCACCTGCAGCAGCATCTGTTCCCTATGCCGATTCCATTCGGAGTATGTGCCTCCCTTCTGTTGAGGGTGCAGCCTTCTTTCAGGGAAGAACTGTGTCCTGTTCGCCTATATCGCCTGTGGTGTATCTCATGGCTGAATAAGTAGCTATAGGATACCTCGGTGGCTGAATGATAGGTTCATTGGAAGGAAAACTTTATATATTTTTTTCTTTTTGGGATGGAGTTTCACACTCAACGCCCAGGCTGACGTGCAATGGCACGATCTTGGCTCATTGCAAACTCTCCCTCCCGGGTTCAAGTGATTCTCCTCCCTCAGCCTCCCAAGTAACTGGGGCTACAGGCTTCCGCCACCATGCCTGGCTAATTTTCGTATTTTCGTTAGAGAAGGGGTTTCACCATGTTGGCCAGGCTGGTCTTAAACTCTTGACCTCAGGTGATGCGCCCACCTCGGCCACCCAAAGTGCTGGGATTACGGCCATGAGCCCCTGCACCCAGGAACTTAATACCTTTTTTTTTTTTCCTTTAAATCGTAATGGGCTTGTTAAATGCTTACGTTTTTTTTTTTTTTTTTTTTAATTTATTATTATTATACTTTAAGTTCTAGGGTACATGTGCATAACGTGCAGGTTTGTTACATATGTATACTTGTGCCTTGTTGGTGTGCTGCACCCATCAACTCGTCAGCACCCATCAACTCGCCATTTACATCGGGTATAACTCCCAATGCAATCCCTCCCCCCTCCCCCCTCCCCATGATAGGCCCCGGTGTGTGATGTTCCCCTTCCCGAGTCCAAGTGATCTCATTGTTCAGTTCCCACCTATGAGTGAGAACATGCGGTGTTTGGTTTTCTCTTCTTGTGATAGTTTGCTAAGAAGGATGGTTTCCAGCTGCATCCATGTCCCTACAAAGGACACAAACTCATCCTTTTTGATGGCTGCATAGTATTCCATGGTGTATATGTGCCACATTTTCTTAATCCAGTCTGTCACTGATGGACATTTGGGTTGATTCCAAGTCTTTGCTATTGTGAATAGTGCCGCAATAAACATACGTGTGCATGTGTCTTTATAGCAGCATAATTTATAATCCTTTGGGTATATACCCAGTAATGGGATGGCTGGGTCATATGGTACATCTAGTTCTAGATCCTTGAGGAATCGCCATACTGTTTTCCATAATGGTTGAACTGGTTTACAATCCCACCAACAGTATAAAAGTGTTCCTATTTCTCCACATCCTCTCCAGCACCTGTTGTTTCCTGACTTTTTAATGATCGCCATTCTAACTGGTGTGAGATGGTATCTCATTGTGGTTTTGATTTGCATTTCTCTGATGGCCAGTGATGATGAGCATTTTTTCATGTGTCTGTTGGCTGTATGAATGTCTTCTTTTGAGAAATGTCTGTTCATATCCTTTGCCCACTTTTTGATGGGGTTGTTTGTTTTTTTCTTGTAAATTTGTTTGAGTTCTTTGTAGGTTCTGGATATTAGCCCTTTGTCAGATGAGTAGATTGCAAAAATTTTCTCCCATTCTGTAGGTTGCCTGTTCACTCTGATGGTAGTTTCTTTTGCTGTGCAGAAGCTCTTTAGTTTAATGAGATCCCATTTGTCAATTTTGGCTTTTGCTGCCGTTGCTTTTGGTGTTTTAGACATGAAATCTTTGCCCATGCCTATGTCCTGAATGGTACTACCTAGGTTTTCCTCTAGGATTTTTATGGTACTAGGTCTAACATTTAAGTCTCTAATCCATCTTGAATTAATTTTCGTATGAAAAAACTGCTTTAAAGTTCATATGGAACCAAAAAAGAGCCCGCATCTCCAAGACAATCCTAAGTCAAAAGAACAAAGCTGGAGGCATCACGCTACCTGACTTCAAACTATACTACAAGGCTACAGTAACCAAAACAGCATGGTACTGGTACCAAAACAGAGATATAGACCAATGGAACAGAACAGAGTCCTCAGAAATAATACCACACATCTACAGCCATCTGATCTTTGACAAACCTGAGAGAAACAAGAAATGGGGAAAGGATTTCCTATTTAATAAATGGTGCTGGGAAAATTGGCTAGCCATAAGTAGAAAGCTGAAACTGGATCCTTTCCTTACTCCTTATACGAAAATTAAATGCTTACGTTAATGTTTATTTTTAAAAATGTTATCTGTGACCTTTCAGCTTTTCATAGCACTTCTCGTGTGAATATTTTAAAAAGGCCCTTTAGTCGTGGGGGAGAAGGAGGTTATCCCTTTCAGCAGAGGGAGATGGAAGAACAGGCCCTGGTGGGTCTGAGCACAGGCAGTCACCCCAGCCTTGGTGCTTGCTTAGGTCTGTTCTCCGTTCACCGTAGCCGCATCCACTCTCATTGTCAGCTTAAAAATAAGCTTTTTCCTCTTTCTAATCGGAACAGTTAGTTTGTTAACCGTCACATTAAGGTATCGAGAATGATGGCTTTCAGGCCTCAGATATGACACAAGTAATAAATGCAGCTGACCCTGAACAACATGGGTTTTGAGCTTCGAAGGATCACTTATGTTAATTTTTTTTCCAACCAAACCCTTACTGAAAAAACCTGGCTTTGTGGAGGGCCGACGTTTCCTACATGTGCTTCCATAGGGTGGCCGTGGGGTCCTGTGGATACGTAGATTTGGGTAAACTCGGGGCGTGTTCTGGAATCCATGTCCCTGTGTATACAGAGGGACAATTGCAGCTTTTTAGAAGTTTGTGTCCTGCCTTGTCCTAAAAAGGTTCCAAGGTGGATGCAAAATTATTTCATTCCTTTGGTTTTCTTAGTGGGATATTGATGTTTATTCTTCAGTGTCTAATATCCTGAGTGAACAGAGTTACCGCTTCAGGAACAAAGCCAGTCTGGAAACACATATTGAGATATCCACCTTTTCTTCATGGTTTCACAAAAGGCCATGATCATATTTTATTCAGTTGAACTGTAGGAAACTGCCAATATTTGCTGTTTTTGGCCTACAAAATGGCAAGTTCGTACGATATTAAAAACAAAGGCTTCCTGGATGGGGAAAATAGGAATCGGTAAGAACCTGAAGTTCTCTGTCATGGCCTCTGAGTCACAGGTAAATAAACCTGCGTGAGGGGGAGTTGACTGTACAGTATTTTCCTTCTGTTTTGATACTGTCAGAAAAAGGTCAGTTCCAATGTGTTGGGTCCCTTTGCCTCAGCTTTGCTGCAGAAGGGACTTGCCATTATACCTCTTGTTCCCAGTGCCCAGGAGGCTGATGCCACATAGAAGACCTGCAGGTCGGTGGATGTGAAACAGGCATCGGACACGCTGTGCACCTTGGGACGCATCTGAGAAGTGTGTGCTTGCAGCAGATCTGAGGTGAGGGCGTGTTCCATCTCCTCTCCCTTCTCTGGCTTTGCAGGCCTTTGAAGTTGGTCCTGGAAAGTGAAATTAGTTAATGCTGATTTAAGCTCCAGGTCAAAGCCTGGGGGCCGAAGAGACCCGCCCTTCACTAGGGGTGTGAAGCATTGGGCCCTCCCATCAGGAGGCAGCAGGGACTCGAGAAAGCCCCACATGCCCTCCAGTTCCCTTATGTTGAAATTTTTTGTACTCGGCCATGCCGGGTCATTTTGGGAGGTGAGTAGGGGATTCACATGGGGGTGTGCAGTATTCTTAGGTGTCAGGTGCGAGAGTTGAATTTGTAGAAGCTGTGCAGATAGGAAAGGGCCTGGCAGGGAGTGCTGTTTACACGGAGCCGATTTAACGCGAGGTCTGTGCTCTACCTGGGTCCGTGTCTGACTGCTGTCTCCCAGTCTGCAACAGGACGTTGACGTGACTTGGCGCCATCGTCCCACTCTGTGTAGATGTCTGAGGATCTGTGCGCAGCTGCTCTGTGAGAATGCGTTGTGATAATGAACTGAGAAACAGTGAACAAACCCTGAATTGGTTAGCACTGGTTCCACGGCCACTTCTGCTGTGGTTGGAGTCATTCATAATAAAGTGTGCTGGACTGCTATGCAGAGCTCTGAATTTCAGAGGCCCTTTAACTTGGCAGCTAACCAGTCGCTTCCTTCAGAAGACATTTGAGTCCCCTTTACCTACCAGGGTGACCCTGGGAGTTTGAAGATGAGTGACTGTCCAGAGGGGAGACAGATGTGGATGGTGAAGGAGGCCCTATCAGAGGTCAGTGCACGTCAGTTTTGTTTCTTCAGCACTTGCTGTGTTCAGGCGGTGCCCCGGGCCATGTGCAGAGCATCTGGGGACCCTGCCCATGGCATCCCAGGCACAGCTAGCATCTGCGCCATCTTCATACTTGGCCTGAGTTTTGGGGAAGTACCGAGGATGGCTTCTGCCTTTGCTGGAGAGAGTTGGAAGTCAGGGCAGCCCTCCACAAGGAGATGATCGCCAGCTGATTCCTCAAGAAAGAGAGGTGGTCCCCACATGGGTAGAGCAGGGCAGCATGTACAGACCTGGGTGTGGGTCTGGGGCATGTGCATCTGAGTGGGTTCTGCTGGGAGACAGCAGGGGTGAGGTGTGAAGGCAGTTGGAATTTACAGGATAAATTATCACTAAGGCGATGCCTGGAAAACATAAAATGGGGACTCTCTGGGGGTAAACGTGGACTTAGGGTGACCCTGGGCGTGGGTGTTTTCAGGCTCTGAAGGCAGAGATTTAGGAAATTGGGGCAGAGCTGAGCCCCAGACGAGGATGAAGACCACCCTTGGGATATTGAATGAGACAGGGGTGGAAACCCAGTGAATGTCATGGGGGGGTCAGTCCAGCAGGCAGGCAGCAGAGGAGACCGGTGTCCTCAAAGGCCCCTTGGGCCTACCTCTCAAAGTGCTGGGATGACAGGCATGAGCCACTGCTCCCTGCTGATACTTTTAAAATTTCTAAGCTACTCTCTCTCATACCCACTCCCGTATTTTTTTAAAAAAACCAGGTTTATGGCTATATTTTTTCCAAGGGAACCAAACAGTTACCTGTTTGAAGTACAAATAACACCGTGTTTAAAAACCGAAAATGCCACTTTGCATAGAAGTTTCCAAATACCCAGTTGGTTTGAGCCTTGCATTGCAGTGTCACTACCTGCTCTTAAATTTCTACCCGATG
The DNA here is from genome assembly GCF_037993035.2 of Macaca fascicularis. Taxonomy (NCBI): domain Eukaryota; kingdom Metazoa; phylum Chordata; class Mammalia; order Primates; family Cercopithecidae; genus Macaca; species Macaca fascicularis. The sequence continues at coordinate 284,177 of NC_088384.1, read as the reverse complement.
TATAGATAGCGAGACAGGGACGGCTCGTACATCTTCAGGTTTCAGTTCTACTACCTTGGGCTATATTTTCATTTATTTTGGCACAACTGTGGGTGTGGCAAGCAATGCCAGGGTATTTATTTTGAAGCGTGTCCAATAACAGTTGGGAAGATTTTCACATTTTTAGAATTTTCATAGTAATAGTTATAATTTACAAAGAATTTAAAATTGTGTAGTCATTATTTTCCTTTTTTCTAGATGTGCCCCGAAACAGGGTTGCTAACTATCATTCTACATCACAGGATTAATAACAGTACCCTTTTGGAGCAGATGCCTGTAATCAAGGAATTCTGCCTAGTCAGTTCACTTTAAGCGTGTTTAAAAGGTTGTCTTTATCCTAGTTGGCACCTGTGGCTCTAGTTGGTTTTCACTGCTGAAGAATATTCCACGATGGAAGCCGTAATTCATCTGTTTTTCATATCGGTGGACATTTGGATTATTTTGGGAGGGTGTGTATGTCTATTCAGCCTTCATTTTTTCAGGATTTTTTGTAGAAGATAATGTAACAGTGTAACATCCTCTGCTAGGGAGCCAACACGAACCCTGATTACAGCCACACTGACTCTCACACAGACTCTCAGGCCTTGTTACCAACACACAGAACCATTTTCTTAAGTTGAAACCCAGTAGCAGAACCTGAAGCCATGTGAACGGTTCCTCCGATCTTACACTTCGAATTCACTTTTTATTACTATGTCTGCTAATTAGGAAGCATATCAATTATACAGAAATCTGAGAATGTAAAATTATACGTTTATAACAGAAAAAACCTTATTTAATAGCCCAGAACACATGGCTATGTTTTTCCCTCATGCCCCACCACTGTTTTCTTTGCTTGAAATGGGAAATGACACTTGAATGCGGTTTTCTAGCGACTGTTAGCCTGGCATAGTTCTTCAGAGACAGAGGATGTAAAGCACATGGAGAATTTCTGTTTGTGGAATGTGATTTCCCGGTCGCCTCATTCAGGCTGCCGCCGCCTTCCCCTCTGGCCGCCTGCATCGTGGGACGTCTGAGAAGGTCCCTGTTTCATCCTCTGGAAATTCTGAAAAGGAAGGAGAGGAGGGTGTGCAGGGTGTGGTGCATTTGTGTTGGTCTTCCAGCTTTTATTTGGAGTCTCCGCTACCTTGGTTCCTGCCTTTATGTCCCTAGCTCGTGGCTTCATCCTTGTGTCTAACTCACAGGCAGACAGATGGAAAGGGAAGTTGTATTCAGCCAACAGCTTGATCTTATTCTCAAGGCTTAAATCGACTGGGTATTTGGAGACTTCTGTGCAAGTGGGCATTTTTGGTTTTTAAAAACCGTGTCTTATTTGTACTTGAAATGGGGTATCTGGTTCTCTTGGAAAAAATATAGGCATAAAGCTGGTTCTTAAAAAAAAAAAAAAAAAGGGACTGGGTGTGAGAGAGTGGCTTAGAAATTACACCAGTAATGGTCGGGAGTGGTGGCTTATGCCTGTAATTCCAGCACTTTGAGAGAAGGAGGCAGGTGGATCCCCTGAGGTTAGGAGTTCGAGACCAGACTGGTGAACATGGTGAAACCCCGTCTGTACTGAAAATATGAAAATTAGCCGGGCATGGTGGCAGGCACCTGTAATCCCAGCTACTTGGGAGGCTGAGGCAGGAGAATCACTTGTACCCGGGAGGCAGAGGTTGCAGGGAGCCAAGATCGCACCACTGCACTCCACCCTGGGCGACAGAGCAGAAACACCATCTCAAAATAGAAAAAAACCAAAAAACTAAACAAAACAAAAACCCGGTAATGAAAACCTGATTGCATCATCTGTGATGGAGATGGCGGATCATTTCATTTTTAGTGACAGGATGAATTGGATATGTTTGCAGTATTGATTTGACAAGGGAAATGGTGAGAACCAAATGTGCCGCCCAGCTTGGGCCTCGCCGTTGGCAGAAGACCGTGGCGGGCAACAGACTGGAGACTCGGAGACCGAGGGGAGAATTCTCATGCCTTGACGCTGGTGCAGTGTGTGCTTCTGGACTCCTGCTGGAGGGAGCTGCCCCTTTGCCTTGCAGGCTTTGGTGCAGTGGAGACCTTAGGACCTGCCCCTCCTGGCACACCTGTGGGTGTGGCGAGCAGTGCCAGGGCTGAAGCACAGGTGCTGAGCCCGGAACGTGGGACGGGAGAGGCTGCACACGCCGGCAGGAGTCTTCTCCAGCAGCCGGGGGTTTCCGCAAGGGGGCGGGGTGTTGGTTTTCCTCCTTGAATTTGGGTGGAGAGGGTGTCCTGGGGTGCTGTCTGCACTTGTGTTGCTCTGAGGTCAAGTTGTGGCCCCGAGTCCCTGTCCCTCTGCAAAGTGAGGGTTTGCCCATTTTCAGGTCAGATTTCCCTTGGGTCCGGGTCTCTAGGAGTGGGGCGCATTCCAAGGGGGCGTGAGCACGGTGGACGCCCGTGGGCCTCTTCCTCTCCCCTCAGCTCCTGGGCTGTGTGTGAAGAGCTGCCCAGCGGAATCACCCTCCTGCCTGGTGTTTCATTCACCAGAAATCGTTCTCACTGTGGACTCTTGAGTCAAATGTAATCCAGGAATGGAACGTGCTGTTGCTGGATGCCACACACAGCATCAGGAGCTTAGTTGGGGATTATATGATCTTACCCCACACCTTAAAAGTAAAGACTGTAGTTGTCAGGCGTCTGAGCCCAAGCCAAGCCATCGCGTCCCCTGTGACTTGCACGTATATACGCCCAGATGGCCTGAAGTAACTGAAGAATCACAAAAGTGCAAATGCCCTGCCTGGACTTAACTGATGACATTCTACCAGAAATAAGTGAAAATGGCCAGTCCTTGCCTTAAGCGATGATTTTTTTGTGTGTGTGTGAAATTCTTTTTCCAGGCTCATCCTGGCTCAAAAAGCTCCCCCACTGAGCACCTTGTGACCCCCACTCCTGCCCGCCAGAGAACAACCCCCATTTGACTGTAATATTCCTTTACCTAACCAAATCCTATAAAACGGCCCCACACTTAGCTCCCTTCGCTGACTCTTTGGACTCAGCCCGCCTGCACCCAGGTTAAATAAACAGCCATGTTGCGCTCACAAACCCTGTTTGGTGGTCTCTTCACATGGATGTGCATGACAATAGTTAAGGGGATATTGAAGTCTTTGGCAGCTCCAAGAGCCTTTTCAGTTTGTGTCGGGCCATTGTAGGCAGAAGGAAATACTTGCTTAGAGACTCTTACAGAAATGTTCGGTGCAGTGCCATTAACTCGTGGAATAAATGTGTAACTTTCCATGGCAGACCTCTGGAAAGAGATGCTCTTTGAGTGCACCCTGGCCTGCTCGCTACAAGAATCGGCCGTGTCACCCCGCTTTCCGTGGGTCTGCAGGTGTGCGTGGTCCATTGCCCTGCACTGTGGCCATGGAAGGGAAGATGATCTGGAATGCTGGCGACAGTTATCGGTGCGTGTTGATGTGTGCTGCTTTCTACAGGGGAGAACATTTCTGTTTAATAAACATCTCATCTCGATGATGACTGCAAGATATTTGAGTCTCATTCAATAGTGTTTCTGGGTTCCTTCTGTTTTTATCTGCTTTCTAGCACTAGGCAAGTGAAGACATGGAAAGTAAAAACCCATCGAACTTGTAGAGACATGGTGTTGTGGAGGAGCAGACTGTAGCCTCTGGCTCTGTTTAAAGATTGTAGTAAACCTCTTACCTGGCACGGTCAGGGTGTAAATTATCTTGTTTAATCGGAATGTGTATGAGTCAAAGCTGGCGCCTGCATTGTGGATGAAATACCAGATTTTAAGGGAACATGTCAATGTGCTGTAAGATACCAACAAAGTTCCTCACTGAGGTTCTGCGCGGGTTCGGAGCAGCTGGGCCTTAGGTCACCAGGGTCGTCTCTGGGAGCAGATGCTCAGTGTGGGCATTAGTCACTTAGCCTTTCCAGAGCCGAGGAGCAGCTCTCTGTGGTGGTTTTTGGAATCTGTATTTTGAGTCAATTTGTCCCACTTGACTCGAAGTTGCCGCGCGATTTCAGACCTTTGCCTCCACCGTGCGCTCGTTTTCTTGTCCCCTGATAACTGCCTCGGTTGCCCCGGCCTGACATTTGAGCCTCGTCGTTCATGGACACAGGTTCCGTGGTGGGGCAAAGGCCGCGACTCCGGCTTGCACAGTTCTGTGACTCTCACCATGGCTTATCACATCACTCCCGGGATCTCCCGTTTAGAGGAAGAGTGTCCCTTTCCTGCAGGCCCTGTGTGGTGTGGAAACCACCCCTACCTACCTTTCTGCTGCTTGAACTGTACCGTGAAGCTATTTCTGTTCTAGTCAACCGTCAGAATTTAAGGAACAGTGATTTATGTAACTTATCACACGCTTCTGAGCAATTCTTTATGAATTTCATTCTGTTGTGAAATTATTGCAGTTTTCATGGCTATGCTGGTCTCATGTTGTGGCCCTTGAAATGAATTCCCTTCCCCATTGTGTGTTAAGGTTGTGCCTGGGAGCTGTTGAGGCCTCACCTCTGCTTAGGGCAGTGGCTTTGCTCTCCTGACAACAGGAAGAATCTTATTTAGAGCACTTCTAATGTAGTTTTTGCTTCCAGACAGAGTTACTTTTTTTCACAGAGACAGCCACTAAAGTCATAAATTATGCTGAGGATGCACACACACGGGTCAGCTGACAGAGTGGAGTCCAGAACAGATCCAAAGATGCAAAAGCAGTTCAGTGGAATTTGAGTCTTTTCAACAAATGGTGCTGGAATTATGGGACAGCCATATGCAAAAGAGTGAAAACAGGGAGAAATTCCTGTATGAAAATTAAGGTGGATCATAGCCCTGAATGTAAAATACCAAACTACAAAACCTGCAGAAGAAAGGGAAATTGTGGAGACCTAGGGTGAGAGCTCTTAGCCATACCATGATCCATAATCAAGGAAGAAAACAAGTAGGTAAGACTCATCAAAATTAAACTTCTAATATAAAAGACACCCCTAGGGAATTGAAGAGACACATTTTCGATAGATGGGGAGAAGATGTCTACGAACCATGCAGCCGGCAAAGGACTCGTATCCAGAATGCACAGGACTCCCACGGCTCATGACAGAGAACAAACCACCTGACTTAAAAGCGGAAGAGACCTGAACAGATGCTTCGCTGAGAAGGACGGGAGGATGGCCCGAAAGCATCTGAAATGACCTTCAGCGTGACTGGTTGCACCCAGATGTGCACCGAAGCCGCAGTGAATTTGTTCACACCCCTGCTGGAGCGCCTGACTAAGGTCTTCCGACAGCCCCAGGTGCTGGTGAGGACCGGCAGTCGGGACTCCTGTGCGATGCTGGGGTTCAGCACGGTGCAGACAGCTTGGCGGTTTCTTACAAAACTGAACTCACACAAACGTGGGTCCCAGTGACCCCAATCCTGGGTATTTACCCTAGAGAAACAGAATCTGATGTTTAAGAAAAACTGTGCCCAGATGTTAATAGCGCTGTCTATAGTTGTCCAAAACAGGTTACAATGTGCCACAGCCATATGTGGAATAATAAATACCCAGCAGCCCCGAGGCCTGGCTGTTGATCACAGGACACCCTGGGTGCACCTCCAAGCACGATGCCCAGGAAATTGTGATTTTGCGAGTGTTTTGCCACAACGCTCGCAAAAGATAGACCCGAGTCATGGGAGGACACGGAGAGGGTGGTTGCTGAGAATGGGAGGGTATGCTTATGAGGCCCCGTGAGTGGGTTTGGGGCTGTTGGACTGTTCTGCTTGTGTGATGATGATTATGGGAATATTTGTGCCGAAATTCACAGAACTGAACACTGTCCACTTTACAGTAATTTTTAAAAAGTGGTAATATGCTCATTTTCGGTACTGTTTTTAATGGAAGATGGAGTTTGCAGATGATTTGTCAGGGCAAGCCTGTCTCAAGAGTTTGTAGACGATTCGTTAGGGGCCTATCTCAGGGCCCTTGGGTTGGGTTGGGTTGGGTTGGGTTGAGTTGGAAAAGCCTTCTCTGTTGTGGGCAGTAGTACGGGGCGTGGAAAGGATATTGCCAAGGAAACATGTAGAATCCTTTGAGGAAACGTGTATTTCTAACTTGCTATAAGATAGAATTGGAAATTGTAATGGTTTTGTTTTCTAGAGTCTTGGTAGAATAGGGAAGACAGTGTAATAAAAGCTAATTTTGAAATGAAGAATTTTAAAGATTTTCAACAGCAATTGCTCTGGGAAGTCACCCTGGAAATGTTTTTAAAGATGTTCAATAGCAATAGCTCTAGGAAGAGTCACCCTGGAGTTGCTTCTTGAGCATTGGTTTCCTGGCTGTATCTTCCAACTTTCATTTTTAAGTTTTGCTGTGAGTTGGGGATGTGTGGGAATAGCCATCCCAGCCCTGCAGGGGGGTGCATGTGCCCCGAGGCCTGAGGCACTGTTTTAACCTAGCTTGCAACATGGGGACTCTTCTCAGTGGCTGGAGTAAGAGTACCAGCCTGGCAGGCTGGGGGGAGCCCCAGGGTGGTCTGGGCACTGTCCTCCCTGCCTGCAGGATGGCAGCTGGAGGAGCTCGAAGGCTGCCTGCCTCGTGGCTGTCAGCGCAGCAGCCCCTCCTGGCCCTGGAGCAATCTTTGGGTCCATGAGTCTCTGCACCAGGACTTGCCTCCTGGGACCTCCGCCACTGTCCTGAGGGCCCTGGTGCCACTTTCCCGGTGGGACCCAAGCCTCAGGCAGCTGCGACCCCAGATTCGGTTGCTTTCCCTGCCGTCTCATTGCAGCACGAGTGCTCATCTCACTCAATGTAGAACCTCAGGTTCCTTCAAGATCCCCAGAGATGGAATCTCCCAATTTAACAAGATAGTTGGTGACAAGATTTGAGCGGCACTGATTTAACTCAGCTTCCAGAGTTTAAGTTCCCAAGACACAGTCCTGCTCCTTCCCTGGCCTCATCCTGTGTGGCTGGTGTGGATGCGGGGTTTCCGGAGGGTGGGGCTGTGGCAGGTCAGCAGCCAGGGGGATGGCTCATTATTGATCGCTCAATGCCTTGAGGATAACTAGGATTAATGACCTTTATAGGGCTGTAGGTTTAGAGTATATATATATGTGTGTGTATATATATACATATTTAAACGAGGTGGACACGGTTATCACTGCATTTTTCTGACATGAAACTTGGAGAGCAGAGGGTTTAGGAAACTCCTCAAGCCACACTGTCAGCGGGACTCGGGCGGTCTGGCCTTAGACCCTGCACTGTTTGCCCCTCACCACGCTGTCAGCAGATCCGGGTGGTCTGGCCTTAGAACTCACGCTGGTCGCCCCTCCCTGCCACGTTGTGGGGTTTTTCCTGCTTCTGGGCAGCATTTGATAGCTTGTGAAACAAGACCAAGACTTACTATGAGTGGATTTGCCATTATCTGAGATCCAGAACGTTTCCTGGACCTGGCGTTGCCGATGTCACGTAAGGGAAGGTAAAAACATTTTCATTGTGGTCACTGGGGCTCCGGAAATGGTATTTTTCCCAGTGAAAGTTTACTCATAAAAATCTATTAACTCAATACTATGTGAACAGGAAGAAATGTGTTGGGCTCTAGTTAAATGTCTCAGAGCCACAGAAGTAAATGAGGGCACCTTCCGAGCACAGCCTCCCGGAAGAGGCCAAGGACGTTTGTCTGGAGGGTTTGCCATGAAGCAGGACTTGGGCAGGGCTGGTCTGCCTAGGGAGGCCTCTGCCATGATGTAGGTTAGTTGAAGTAGTTGACGGGTGGTGGCTTGAGGTCGGTGGTCCCCGAGGAAGCCCCTAGCAAGGCCGGTTTCCGTGGGATGGAAAACTGCCGTTCAGTGGCTGTAATCTTGGCTTCACAGGTCTGACATACAATCCTGCCCTCGGATACTTGGATCCCAGCCAGGTCAGATGGCCCTGAAAGGACATTCGGACTGTGATGGCTGCACCCATTCTCAGCATCTGTAGGGTCTCCTATGTATGTCTGTGTTTCCATTTTCTTTTAGCACAATTTCTCCCAGTGAAGTCGTGAGAAATAGAAGGAAAGGTGGAATGAAGATGTGATTGAGGAAAGTGTGGTGTGGTCTTCGACCTTATTTTGCCTTGGTTGGTGCTCAAGAACTCCACCTGACCTCAGAGCTGAGCGTTTCTGCCAGGAAGTCCTGCCTTTTATCCTACCTCGAGGCCTGTTGAGACACTCCAAGAAGCTTCGTTAACAAATTGCCTTTTCCTTTTACAGCAGTTGGATATATTTGCAGCAAAACAAAGGAATAACCCCCCAATATGGTGATGAAATGCATTTAAGTATAGATAGCATTCAGTCTTGAAGGGCCTGAGATTTTAATCATCTTTGGGTCATGTAACAAGTGGTGTTGGTGATTAAAATCTCCTGACAGCTTTGTTCTGCCACGTTCCTCAGTTTTGAATGATGATCTTCCTGGTGTTGTACCTTGGGAGGGGCGTTTGTGTCAGTAGAGAGCAGAGTGGTGGTTCCCAGAGGCTGCGAAAGGACAGAGGTGAGGCCCCTGAAGGACACTGGTCTTCCTGGTTTAGGGGTTTGGGGCTCAGCCACCTTCCTGTGTCCGTGTAAATTATACCCAGGATCATTTTCACTCGCCCCACTTTAGTTGAGTATTGGAGCTTCAGGATATGTGTGTGCCCACGTCACCTGGGCCGTGATCCTGGAGTTGGGTGAGACTGATTCCCGGGTTTATAGAATTACTCTGGGATTATTGAAAACAGAAGCACTTAAGGCATTCATAATGCTATTTCCTGAACGTAATTTATGTTCAGTTCTTCAGAAACATTTATCTGAGGAAGCATCTATAATTTTTGTTTTCTGCCACTCAGTGCTAGAAAGAATTGTGCAACACTCAAGTGAGTGGCATTATTCCTCTCCCTCCACCATGCAAGCAAGATTAAAGGTACCTCTGGCTCCCCTCAATCTTCTCATCTGCAGGGTGCCTGGCATGGCAGTGTGCTGCCTTCCGTCTTCTTTTTGGGGAGAATTAGTTGTGTTTGTGTGTACTGCTCAGCTCAGCCTCGTGCAGTTGTGTGGGTGAGGAGCTTGGATGCTAGGTGACCCTCCCAGGCCTGCCTCCCACCTCCCTAGGCCTTGTTCTAAACTGACAGATAAACAGTGTGTTTTGGAAGAGGACAGCAGCAGGGCAGGAGAGAGTTTGTTCAGACTTTCTCCTCGCACTGACGTTTGAGCCTTCATCCAGCCTGGGCACTTTTACAGAGCTGCGTTTGTGTGTTGCAAACCATTCCCTCCCAGTAACCGTGCTTTCAGAGGTTTGGAAATGTGACTTAACTCATCTTCAATTTAAAGCATACTATCAAATTTTAGTGTTGAAACTGATGTATTTTATGGCCTTTATTTGATTTCTCTTGATTTTTTTTCCCATATGAGACAGGGCATCTTAAGGGACACAGCCTGGTGTTGGCCGCCTTTCCTAAGGATGGAAGTGAATTCTGAAAGCCCTTTATGTAGGCAGCGAAGGCCTCTTTTATTTTGGCCTAGTCAGGTATATAATTCTTTTTCTCTTTGGTTTTTTTGAGACAGGCAAAAAAAACCTTTTTGTTGCCCAGGCAGTGGTGTGAGCACAGCTTACTACAGCCTCAACCTCCCAGGCTCAAGTGATCTTCCTGCCTCAGTCTCCTGAGTAGCCAGGACCCACAGGCACATGTTCCATGTGTCCCCATGCCTGACTTAGTTTTGTATTTTTTGTAGAGATGGAGTTTTGCAATGTTGCCCAGGCTGGACTTGAACTCCTGGACTTAAGCAGTCCAGCTGTCTCAGCCACCCAAAGTACTGAGATCACAGGCATGAGCCACCGTGCCTGGCCAAGTGTGTTTCTAATTTCAAAATTAAGAGGACACCCATCCAGTTAATTACATCTCTATTGGAACATGCTGCTTATAGTGCATTAGGAAAAATCATCCAGAACTTGGAAAAGGAGCTGGACAGACACAGCCCTTCGAGCTTGTCCGATGAACCCCTGGGGTCTTTAACTATCTGGAGGGATGTACCATGTCAGACTCACTGTTGACCGGCTGAAGCCCAGGTTTCCTGAGGTTATGTGTCAGCTTGTAGTACTTTCTCTGGCAGAGATGCGAGTGACTTCTGCTCAGTGACAGGCTCATCTCAGGGACTTCATGGCCTGAGGGACGGCAGCCTGTTTGAGCTGATCGAGCAATCTCGCACTACCCTTATTTTCTGAAACGCCTATGAGTGACTTCTCACACGGTCTTTGAAGCGGCTTCATGCCCGCGCTCCTTGGTAATGATCGAATGCTTTTTTTGACCCCTCATCCCTTTCTTTGGGGTGTTCCAGTCTCAGTTCTCATGATGTGTTCTGCTTCTGCAGGAATTTCTGAAGCTGCTGAGTGTAGAAAGCACTGAGGAGGCTGTGCTCCCACCCCTGTGAGCCTTCCAGGCATCATCCTCTCCCCTTGGTGAGGCAGCGTCCATGACACACCGAGGAGGCTGTGCTCCTGTCCCCCGTGAGCTTTCCAGGCATCCTCGTCTCCCCTCCAGGAGGACAGGAGGAACCTTTCAAACCCTTCTTAAACTTGTTTTCATGTCTTTGTTTTAACAGTTTTCTTTGCATCGTCTCCCTTATCCAGAAGTGAGGGTGAACGCTGAGTTATTCACGGGAGTCAAGAAACCACACGCAGCCCAAAGTGACGTTTGTTTCCCTGAAATGATTTGTGTGTGTTCACCTTAAAATGCAACTCAGTAAAACAGGTGTGTTTTGAGGAATGACTTTAAATTACCTAGGTAAAAATGTGACAGTTAAATTTCATCATCTGTGTGGGTGTCCACAACCCCCTTCTGTGATTGCGTGTGAGTTTGTGACTTGTGGTTATTTTTGAAGAAAGAAAATCTGTTGTTGAGGACTTCAGATGGTGTGCTGGGATTGTGTAGGGTGGACATCGGGGGCTTCAGTGTGTGGCTTCCTTGAAGAGGTTCAAATTAAGGCTGAGAGTCCCTACTCCAAAATGCTCCAAAACCTGAAACATTCTGAGCTTCCTCATGACACTCGAAGGAAATGCTCTTTAGAGCACTTTGGATTTCAGGCTGGGGATGGTCAACTGGAAAGTGAAATATTGCAAGACCCTTCTGGCCCCAGGAGCTTGGATAAGGACATGGAGGGGGCCTGTGCCAGGTATCCCTGGAGTGCAAGGCAGCCTGGGCTCTCTGAACTGGTTTTTTGTAGGAGCCACAGAAGGGAAAAGAGGGTCAAAGTGGCCACGCCTGGCTCCTGAGAAGGCTGGACCAGAAGGAGGTGGATGCGGAGGACAGCAGTTGAGTCCCCAGCGTGCGGGACTCCTGTCCCTGGTGGAGTTGAGAGCCTCCTCTAGTTGTGGCCTCTCCGCTGTCAGCAGCCACTGAGGCCTGAAGGGAGAGGGGGCTGAGGCGAGGAGGAAGGATAGGCCTGCTTCTGGAGAGGGCCAGCATCGGCCTGTGCTAGCCTCGTTTGTTACTCCTGCGTCCAGTGTGCACGGCCGTGCCTCGTGGTGTAGCGGTTCCCGGGATGCACAGCGCTCTTGTCTGCAGTAACGTCTTTGTCTCCGACCCTTGGAGGCAAGTTACCTTTTTCTCCAGTGAAAAGAGGTAGAAAATCTTACAGAAATGCATTTGCTCTAATGTCTGTTTTCCGATAAGACATGGTCGCTTAGGCTAAATCTTTGTGAGGTCAAGACAGGAGGATCACTTGAGGCCAAGGGGTTGAAGACCAGCCTGGACATCATAGCAAGACCCCATCTGTATAACAGAAGTTAGCTGAGTGTGGTGGTGCGTGCCTGTGGTCCCTGGTACTCTGGAGGCTGAGGTGGGAAGATCACTTAAGGCTACAGTGAGCTGCTATTGCTCCACTGTACTCCAATCTTGGCGACAGAGCCAAGACCCTGTCTCAGAAAGAAAAGTTAAAAAAAATCCAGAAATGTCATTTTCTTTTAAAATCATCCCAAAAGAAAAATCGTTTTTTTCTAAGAATGTAAAGGGTAACTGATACGATTCTTTCCTTGCATTGTTTCTCCTTTTCGAATATTTACAGTAGTCCGTCCACATCGTCTCTCATCTCATTACAAAGCAGCAGGTGTCTTTGAGGTTAGTGGTGTCTCTCTGTGTCGCACCTTGGAGAACAGCCAGCATGAAACCTCTTACCACGATCGTGCACATCGTTTGTAGTCCCAATTAAAATCCTCTCCAGAGACGCCTGTGCTGCTTATTATAGCAGAACTTTGGTTGTGCTGAAATGTGCATTCAGCTAATGGTTTTAAGTTCATATCTGAGATGATGCTGTATAATTCCTGAAGCATATGGGATCAGTAATGATTGAAGATAATTCTGGCTGATGTCATTTGGAGGATATTTTTCACTTCAAGTTAAAACTTCCTTCGCGATAGTCATTTTGGGATTCATTTAACTATGTGCTTTATTTCATAGCTCAAATTTTCATTAGTCATTTCATACCATAGGATTTTGAAAGCAGATTTGGCAAAACCTTTCTAACAAAATGTTTGCTTATGATGTCCCAAGGAACAGCACTCAGAATTGCTGGTAACTGTGGTACATTTTAAGGCTGACGATAGAAGTCACTTGAATGGTAAGGGCTGCTTTGTGAGGCAGATGGGGTTTGAATCCCGACCCTCCTGATATGCAAGCCCTGACCGTGGCCTTCTCTCCTCTCCCCTGGGAGATGGGAAGGTGCCAGCATCTACCTCACAGGCCGTCCTGAGAACCTGGGACTAAGGGCTTGTGTTCCTCTTGCAGGTGGCACAGACGTGGGGGCTTGACGATACACACACTGCAGGCTGCCAGTGTCAGGGTAATCCAGTTTTAGTCATAAAGGTGGGATTTGCTTTGCTCCCCTGCAGACCAGGTGCGGTGCTGCTGTTGTAGCAGGTGTGTGGATCCTCTTGGGTGGTCCTCAGGTGGACAAGGAGTCACCGATTCGGATTCCCAGTGTTAGATGTGAGGGGACCATGGACCTCATGTGTTCAGAGGGGAGGAGTAAAAAGCTTCCCTTGTATTTCCAGAACTGTCTATCCCAGGAATGCCAAACCACTGGCTTTCACCTGACGCTGTCGTAGGTGACACTGTCTGGAAATGAGGACTCATGTTCCGCATCCTTGAGCCAGTACCCGTCTCCCTCCAGGGCCGTGGCCCAGCCCTCCTCATTTCGCTGGGTTGCCAGCCTGGGGATCTGTAAGCCCAGTGACGTCTCCGGTCTCGGCCCCCGCTCCCCCTGGGGACAGGAGGTGGCTTCAGGAGGCTGGTGATGAATGCCTGAATGAAGCCGACTTGTGACTGCAGTTCTGTCTAAGGGCCTCCCCGGGTGTTAGATGTCAGTAAATGACACCTGTGTGTGGATCTCATGTGATGAGAGAAACAGTGGGGGAAACCAAAGCTTGTGGAGTCTACAGGTTCTGAACTTGGAGGTGTGTGCACCTGTGTACTTGGTGAGGGGTGTGACGTCCGGAATGAGTGTGCACGTGTGTCACGTTTGTGCATGTGTGGTTGAGTGTATTTAGCAGGTGTGGGTGGAGTGAGCATGTTCATGTGTGTCGTATGTAATTGAAGGTGTGTGTGGAGTGTGTACACGCATCATATTTGGTGAGTGTATTTGAGGGTGTGTATGGAGTACATACATGCGTTTGCGTGTATACTATTGGGTGAAGCGGTGGCATGTGTGGAGTAAGCATGCACACGTGTATGCTGTGTGTGGGGTTTCTAAGTGGTCCTCCCCTGAGCCTGCTCCTGGGCCCTGCTGTCCTGGCAGCTTTACAGTTTGGTGCGTGTTTGATTCCGGAAGATTCTGGAACCAAATTCTGAAGCTGTGATCACAAACTTGCAGCCCTGGAGGACGCTGGCCCGTGGAGCCGGCACGAGGGTCTCTGTGCTGGCCTCTCCCTGGGCTCTGTCCACAGAAGAGCATGTCCGATGATTGAGCTGTGCGGGTCTGTGGCTCCCCAGCCTCGAGTCAGCCCTCGGTTCTGTCCCACCTCTGTTTTTCTTGCTGAGGGGCTCCGGGAAGTGGTGCCTGGGATGGCGTTTTCACCCTGGGGTTGCTTCGCCAGCTGCCCAGGTGCTGGCTGCCTGAGCCCTGCTGCCGTCCTGGGTGGACGGGGCTGTCGCGGGGACATCCCTGAGCACCCGCGGGAAGGCAGGTTTAGGAAGTGCCAGAGGTGAGTGGCTTCCTCTCACACTTGATTTTCTGGAAAGTTCTGGGTCTCCTGTTTTTCCCTAAGGGAAGTTAGAAACTGAGTTTCTCTTGAGGGGAACGTCTTTGCAGAGTCTGCTGTTTGAATGTTCCCCAGGTGTGGAATACTCGGGGCCATATGTGTTTGGGAACATCCGTGTCCTGAGCGAATTCAGTAAGGAATGGAGAGAGGCCTCCTATCAGCTTGGCCTCTGTTTCCAGCTTGTTGAGGGTTGACGGCTGCTGGTATCCCAGGGAGAGTTAAACACTGGGCGGTGTGGGATGGGAATGTTTGCTCTGACAAGGACAGTGGGAAAGCATCTAAACAAACGTCGCTGTTCTCCGGGCTCCTCGGGGTCGAGCTTGTTTTGTGGTGTTGAGGGAAAGCTACCCTTGTTCCTGTTCCTCACCATTTGAAAGGTGTCCAGGACACGTTCCTCTGGAGAGGTGATGTGCGTGAGTGGGGGTCAGGTCGCAGGCTCCGAGGTTATTTGGGACCTGTCAACTGATTTCCTGAACACACAAGTGCTTGGTAAAGATGTTCCTGATTAGCTAAAACATTTCAACAGGACGTGATAGCTGGTGGTTGTTTAAAGACTATCACAATTTTCCTGTTACTTTTTAAATGCCTGTTGAATAAGGGAGGAATCACGTATTTTTATTTTCCTGTCTGCATACTTGATATTTTGTTTTTTGTTTTTCATGTGGGTGTGCAGTTAACAGGATTTAGAAACAGTCTCAGTCCTGGGGAGACTTCAGGGCCGCCTCAGTCAGTGCTGAAGGGAGGCAGGGATTTGGGGGCTGCTACCTCCACAGGAAGGGACACCAAGGGCCAGAGGTCAGCAATCTCAGTGAGGTCACAAAGACGGGCACACCCAGCACCCTGGCCCATGTGCCTCTCCTTCACCTTTGTCTCTGCTCAAAGCTGCTCTCCTGGGTCATCACTGGTGATCTCTAGGTGCGTGCTTGCTTCTTGCAGAAGTGGTGTCTGGCTGTGGTCAGTGTGGGCCCTCAGGACTTCCCTGTTTTTGGCTCACATCAATATTGGGCAGTGGTGTATGTTTGCTTTGGAGTGGTAGATCCGGTGGATTTTGGCTTTGCCAACTCATTTAATACCTGTTCTCCTAGGTGCTGGGACCCTCTCCTAAGCCGCCTGTTCTCCTAGGTGCTGGAGCCCTATCATAAGCCGCATGTTCTCCTAGGTGTTGTGACCCTATCATTAGCTGTGTGTTCTGCTAGGCGCTGGGACCCTATCGTAAACTGCTTGTGAGAGATCTCGGAGGTGCTCCTTATGAGGATCCGCTGCCTGACCTGAGGTGGAACAGTTGCAATTCAAAACCACCCCCCAGAAAAATTGTCTTCCATGAAACCCATCCCTGGTGCCAAAAAGGCTGGGGGACAGCTGGCCTAACGCGGGCTAAGATGTCAGTAGATTTTTGGACTTGGGCCTCAGTTGAAGAGGATTAGATTTTGAAAGGTGGGGTTTGAAGGCTTCTAAAGGGCAGGTTTTCATCTCCAGTGGGGCCTGGCCAGAACTGGGTAGAACTGACCCAGAAGCTGACAACTAGTCAGGCTGGCTCACTGCCTGTGTCCTGTGTGTGCAGCCTTGCTGTTTATTCAATTGTCTGGTGGTGGTGTGGATTCCATCCACAGCCTCAGAGTAGTGGAACCCATTACTTCAAGGCTGACCTTATTTAACTTTATCAAAAAGACATGAAAATCATTTAGTATAAATCTTCCAGATACCTGTATCCTTTCTTTTCCCAGAGGCTTTTAAGTATTGCAACTTAAAAATCTTCAAAAATAACTTGAAAGGAAAACCTCTAAATATATTTTTGATGAGCACCCTTGAGAGCTTTAATATGTGAAGTAAATTCCCTTGACTTTTGTATTCCTAGAAACTCGTTCATGTTTGCAGATGACTTTGTATTTTGTCAACAGTGGCCACTGGTTGGTGACCATCAACACCTGCCGTGTATCATTTAGAAAGTTGGATGTGGATGTATTCACTTTTCAGACACACAAACACATGGGCTGTTTGTTTTTGGTTTTGATTTTTTTGTTTTTTTTTCTCCCCCCAGCTGAATTCAAGAAAGGGAAACAAGCAGACAGAGTAAGTACCAGAAAGCGTCTAAGTGGCTGGGTGGGGGATCCTACTATGGTGTTGGATTGTGTTCTGCCAGACATCGCTCCTCGAAAAGCTGACCCTGAAACGGCTGGCATTGCCCTCACCCTGGGACATTCGTCTGTCTCACCAGAAAATGAAGAATCTGCCAGAGTACTGTGAGTCAAATTCAGTCAGAACTCGATTAACTAAGAGGCTTTGTCTCAAAGGCCAAAACATGAGGACACATTTTTAATTTTTAAGGAGTGCTTCATTGTGAGTCAGTTCTGATGTGTACTGCATTAGGAAACCTCTGAACTTCCACGGTCAGGCCCAGAACTCTGAGGGAAAGTGGTTGTGCCCTTCCCACTGTTTTTGTCACTAGCTGTATTGATTTCCTTAAAACCCTTTTTATATGAGTTCTATTATAGTTTGAAAAAAATTCACTGAGGTAGAACTGGAAGCGTTTGCGCCATGTTAATACTCATGACCCGTTCTGGGTCTCGGTGTATGCGTACTGTATAAATGTACATGTGTGTATGTGGTGTACACATACTACGTGTATTTCCACTGCATGTATTTACAGTGTATAGGTATGTACACTACATTTGTGTCCTACACACGTGCATGCTGTAGGCATGCATGTACATGTGTATATGTGTGTATCTACGGGGATGATTATATGCACACTAGTTGGACACCTATCTGTTCTACATGTGTACATACATGCATGTATTTAATGCCACATACATACCTGTGTACGTGCACCATGTGGGTATGTGCACATTATTTCTGCAGATGTATATATACATATGTGCACACAAGCATGCATGTACACTATGCACACTGAATAAACTTCTGGATATGTACACAATAATACGTATACATGCTGCATATGTACGTACACTATTGCATATGTGTATACGTTTTATACGTTAGTGTACTGATGTACATTGTATACATGTGCATATGTGTACACTGCACATGTGTATGCATGCTGTAGTGCACCTACGTACATTGGATAAGAATGTATGTTATATGCATGTGTATACATATAGCAAATAGCATACCTGTGTACATACGGATGTGCATGTGTATGCCATATGCATGTACATACAGGTTATAGTATACCTGTGTACACTGTATGCATATAGACGTGTGTGCATGCTCTGCATGTACATACATGTTAGCATACCTATGTACATTTGCTATATGGATGTGTGTATGCTCTATGCTTGTACACACGTAGTGAACTTGTTTGTACACTATATATATTTGGATGTGTGTACACTCTATGCATGTACCCTACATGGATCTGGATGTGTGTGCACTCTGTACGCACGTAGTGCACTTATGTACACTCCACGTATTCGGATGTGTGTACGCTCTATGCAGGTACACGTGTTACAGTGTGCCATATACGTACATTATGTGGATGTAAATGTGTGTGTGCGCTCTATGGCACCAGGAATAGGGCTCCCGCAGGGATCCAAGAACGCACCATCTCGCTGGCACCGGAGCGTGTAGGATGAAAACAGTTGTTTGTTACAACCTAGTTGAAATTTGGCAGGTTACTCTACCCTTTGCAACGATTTAGGAACAGTCACTT
Organism: Macaca fascicularis; assembly: GCF_037993035.2. Classification (NCBI taxonomy): domain Eukaryota; kingdom Metazoa; phylum Chordata; class Mammalia; order Primates; family Cercopithecidae; genus Macaca; species Macaca fascicularis. Next base: position 266,268 of record NC_088384.1, on the reverse strand, counting down.
CATTGATGTGTGTGTTCCTGAAATCATAAACAGCTCTGTGAGGTGTGTCTCATCCCCAGACGAGAGAGGGAACCGAAACAACAATGACTCGGTCACTTAAGTGAGGTAGAACTAACAGAGCAGCTGTCTAGCTTTCTGTATTATAACTTTGTCAGCAGCTCAATGAGAAATCGGCACTCATCAGGAAATGTGTCCACTTTCTACTGTTCTTTATTCGTGGCGTATTAACTGCCTCGTGTTATTCCTCACGATGTAGCAAAATCCCTCCTAGAGCTGTGAATATAAACAGTTCATGACAAATGTAGTATCTTCTTTGTAACATTGAAAACGATATGTAAGTTCATCTGCAGATATTGTTTGGAAGGATGAGAAGGAAGATGTTTAGGACAAAAGAATAGAGAGCTTTCAAGTAAACAGGGAAAATAAGGACTTTGTGCAAAATATTTCCAAATTTGGAATTTGAGAATACTAAATCTCACATCTAAGATCATAGGTAGTTTTTTTTTTTGGGGGGGGGGGGGGTTAAAATTAGTACTTGGTTTTCCATGCCTTTGGGAATTTCAGTCCTGATGGAGGATTGCAAGAATAATCTGATTTTTCAGAACAGAAGGGCAGTCTGTCTCAAAGGTAAATTCCAGGTTGTACCATAGAGAAATAGAAATTGCTGTCAACTTTCTGTAAGGTTCTTCAGTTCTTTCCTCTTCTGTGGTTAAAAAAACCATCTCTGGGTTTAGTCTCAGCCAAGTTCCTCTTATGAGGTTGCCTTACATTTCGCACAGCTGTTGAGAGTCTTCATCATTCGTAGTTAACTTGTTAAAAGCAAAACCTTGTACTAGTTAGATCTGGGCACCTTGAAGGCAGGGGTTTGTTTTATATTTTTAATAAGCAGCAGGGTGATGGCAGGGCTAGGGCCCTTCATCCCATCATGCATTCCTCTGAGCTTTCAGAGCTCTCACTGCATGCTGAGTGGTGTTGGCTGTTTAGGGTTTAAATAGGAAGACGAGGCTCTGCGACTTGGGACGCTCTTACTACCTTCATAGAGAGCTTGGTGACAGTTTAGCATGACAGTTTGTGCCCCTGCTGTGTATACTTTGTTACGGCCTCACAGAAAGCGTATTGATTTAAACGTGACTAATTTCTTCATGTTTATTTTTGCCTTTATTCCTAGTTACAGTCCTGATAATTTTTCTTCCTTTAAAATCTTGCTAATGGCTAGTGAATTAGTGATAAACTATATTTACGTGTTCTCTAAACCTAGCGATTTAATTGGAGGTCATTCTTCTTGCACCATGTGTCAGTGCTATGTCAGGATGGCTCAGTTTTACATTGTCAAAGGATTAACTAGAGCAGGATGCAGCCTTACTGGAAATTGCTCGTTTGTGAAATACAGGCACTTTATTTTTTGTTATACTCGAGGTGTGTTCAAATGTAAACATTTTGAGCCGTGTTAGAAGGATATACAAGATTGTAATGAAGAAAGCAGCAACTTGATCAAGTACTAGCTAATGAATTTTATGTTTTAAGTATATGGACTGTGGACCTTGGCAATCAGTTCTCATCTTGACCTTTTATTGTTTTATTAGAATCTTGCTCTGTCACCCAGGCTGGAAGGGTGGAGCCCAGGGGTACAATCTCCATTCACTGCAACCTCTACGTCACAGGTTCAAGCGATTCTTATGCCTCAGCCTCCCTAGTAGCTGGGGTTAGAGGGTGTGTGCCACCATGTCTGGATAAATTATTTTTAGTAGAGATGGGGTTTTGCCATGTTGGCCAAGCTGGTCTGCAACTCCTGACCTCAAGTGATCCACCCACCTCAGCTTCCCAAAGTGCTGGGATTACAGGTCTGAGCCACCATCGCTGGCCTGACCTTCTGTTCTAATATTGGTTATTCAGTCTCGATGATAGCACCTGGTTGTATTAACTTGGGGTAGAAAGCACAATTGCAATGAATCTGGTTGTGTATATACGTGCTGACTTAGCGTTCATGGCAGCACTGTGAGGTGGGCGTTGTTCCTGAAGGAAGGCCGATGGGCAAGTCGGGGCTTAGATACGGGACTTGTGGGCAATCACTGCTGTCCCATGGCTGAGATCAGGCCTGTCTGTCGCCTGTACCCTGAACTCTGAACACACAAACGAGCAACTGTCAAGAGTCGGTGCTCGAGTGTGATGTGGCCTGTGGTGTTTGCCTCGCAGCGCTGCTTTGGCTCGGGGCAACAGGGCAACAGCTCCCTCCCTCGTTCGGCTGCCTGGGAGTCCCAGGAGAACCCACTGATACCGTTTATAAATGCCGGACATCGAGCGTTCTCCTTGGTACCAGCACATCTGGAATTGGACAGCTCGGTTAGATTCTCGGCCAGCAAACCTGTACAAGAGTGTGTGAACTCTGCGTTTGCTTCGCCCGGACAAAGGTGAATTCCCGGTCACTACTGGATGGCAACAGGTGTGGCCTCAGGAGCAGCACGGAGACAGGCACCCGGGTGCAGGAAGAGCATCTGCAAGAGGGGGTGGGGAAGGTGACAGACGCACGTGCGAGTTTAGCTGTTACCGTGGGTGGGGGGTGGTTGGGTAAGACCAGATTTTCTCATTGTTGCCCCTTTCTGAAAAGGACCCTGAATTGACTTCTCTGTGGCTCCTCGCGCCTCCTTGTCAGGTTGGAGGAGACTGCTCCCCTGGCTCAGGCCCTGCTTGCGGCATCACGGAAGCTGCTGTTGCTTGCCCTGCCCTCCCTGTGACGTCCTCTGTGCTGTTGTCCGGGAACAGTTCTGCCGAGCAAGCTTGGACTCTGCTCCCTTCTGCTCTTGGATTTCGTGTCTGGAAAGCTTGTGTTCTTTCCTGATTTTTGATGATGCTGAGCTATGTTTTTGCAAGGATCACGCGTGCCTATAGCAGGGAGAAGCCCCTTTGCAATTTTAACATCTTGACGCTCTCAAGCAGAGCTTGCTATCGAAGTTGACAGCCTCCTGTGTTTTTGTTTTGGCAGAAACTGAATTTCAGTCCTAGGACAGCTTCAGCACACTTGATCCTAGCTCTTCTCTCTCACTGCTCCCCTCGTGTGTGGCAGAAATCATATGCCCTGAAGTTTACCAGTCCCTTCATTTGAAAATCAGTTAGTGTATGTGATCCTCATGAGAATTTTACTTTTTATAAAAGCAATCGCAAAGACTGGGTTTTGCGAAACCAGTGTTTTATGTGTATATTAATTGCACTCACAATAAGCTTTGTCTTCTAAATATTTCATGTTTCAGATTAGCCCTGGAATCATGCCCTGGAGTAGTTTTGCTATTCCGCTTTTATTTTTGGCTAAGGTAAAGTTGAGAACATTGTGATATTAGATGTAGTGAGTCCTTTTAGTTTCTTCTATGTCTGTTTTCCTTTAAGTCAGAACCAGCAGACTGATAGCAGTTTGTGAGCACCTGGCATCTCCCAGGCCTTTCCTGGGTCTTCCCTCCGCTGTCTTGTGGACAGGGCAGTCATTGGTGGAAGATGAACTTGAGAATCTGTGTGTGGAATTAAGTAAATGTCATAGCTCTCTTCTGTGACAAACTGAATGACATTAAGCCCAGTAAATTGTAACAGCAGACTTTGCACATACAAAGCATTGAACACCAGGAAGGTAACCAGGCTGCGATGCTTCTGGTCCTGCACAAGACCTCCGGTATCACAGCGCATTTAACATACTGGCAGCATTGAGTGTTTGAAAATGTTGTGTATGTACCATGTCCGTGATTTTCGAGGGCCTGGATAAACACCTCTGGTTATCGCAATCTTTATCAATGGGAGCTTAAGGTTAGTACTGGGGCAGACTGTGTTTTAAAGAATTAAGGTGTCTCGAGTATGTTTCAGTTTTCCCATGAAGAAGAAACATGTCAGCTGTTCTTTCCTGGACTGTGGCTATCACAGTGCCCCACCACGGTCGGTCACATGTTTACTTCCCCTCCATTTAACCGGGCTGGGCTTGGGCCAGAGTACTTCGGTTGTCAAATGTCATATGAGGCTGAGGAACTGTCTTCTGCTTCATCATTAGCTTATGGAAACACTGTTTTCCAAAGCATACTCTCCTTTATCATTTGTGTTTATATAAAATAATGGAATGGTTATTTTAACTGTGCAGTTTCCTATGTTTGGTTATTTAATTGCAGAAAGATAATGGTTTTATTTTGCTAAAATCTGTGCTAGGAATTGTGCAAAATCTTTGTGAAATGCCCAGTTTACTAGCTTAAGTTATAGATCTTTGTATAGAAAAGAAAAAGCCTATTGCTACAAGGAGCATTGTCTTTATCGATGCAAAAAGCTTTAAACTTATTGGCCGTGTAGTAGGTAAAAATGCATCAGAATGTGACGAAAATTGAGAAAAGCATTGAAGTTTTAAAATCTGCTCTGCAGTTTTCTTCAACTCCCTTGCAAGATACTTAATTTGAATAAAAGACAGAATAAAGTGTTCCCACTGAGGAAAGTGGCAGGAGGACTGTTTAGACTGTGTTCTGAATCTGAGCAGTCCTGCCACACTCGTCTGTGATGTGGTGGTGTCCATGGTGTCACTTTTACAGAACTTTAAGAATGCCTCTGTGAATAAAATACATTTTATTCTTAGTATTTCTGTTTTGAGTTTTGAGGTGTGTAAAACATGTTAATGGTTTCTTTCCCTTACAGAATTTGCTTGTTCTTTTCTTTTTTTTTTTTTAAATGCCTACAAGACTCTGAAGCACATTAATCGCTTAAAAAGGAAAGAAAAAAAAATGGGCCAGGCGTGATGGCTCACGCCTGTAATCCCAGCGCTTTGGGAGGCCGAGGCGGGCGGATTGCTTGAGCCTCGGAACTCGAGACCCAGGGAACCAGCCTGGGCAACCTGGTGAAATCCCATCTCTACGGAAAACACACAAATTAGCTGGGCATGATGGCTGCACACCTGTAGTCCCGGCTACTCCAGAGGCTGAAGAGAATCGCTTGAGCCTGGGAGGCGGACCTTGCAGTGAGTGGAGATCACGCCCCTGCTGTCAAGCCTTGACAGAGTTGGGACCCTGTCTGAAAAACAGCAACGTTCATAACCTATGGGTGAACTGCCCGGCTGCTCTGTCTAGAGTAGAATAAATCTAATTATGTTTTTGCCTTTTATTAGCATTGAAATTTTCTTAATTATCCCTTTGTTTTCATTACATTGTAGCAATATATTGCCGCTTAGAGTCTGGAACAAGTAGGCTTCTCTGGATCAGGTTCTTACTGGATGGCTAAAACTTAGAATGATTTTTCCCTTCCTTGGATGTGACTTATAGAACTTTGCCTTTTGAGGTGATATGCTGCATTTGATAGCGGACACAGGAATGCCCGAAGAATTCACTTACAGGGCTAAAGTATACGTGTTTTGTAGTGTTTCCCTCCTAGAATGAAAACGGTACCTCTCATTTGTGGGTCGATGATGCTATTTGCTGAAAACTTTTAAAATTTTATTTATTTTATTTTTTTCAGACGGAGTCTTGCTCTGTCGCCGAGGCTGGAGTGCAGTGGTGTGATCTTACTCTCTGCAAACTCCGCCTCCTGGCTTCACGCCATTCTCCTGCCTCAGCCTCCCGAGTACGTGGGACTACAGGTGCCCGCCAGCACGCCTGGCTAATTTTTTGTATTTTTGGTAGAGACGGGGGTTTCATCGTGTTAGCCAGGATGGTCTCGATCGCCTGACCTTGTGATCTGCCTGCCTCCTTCTCCCAAAGTTCTGGGATTACAAGCATAAGCCGCCGCCCCCGGCCAAATACATGTTTGTTTACTGCCTCAGTCCTCCGTTGGGTAGCCCTGTTCTTCGTCGGATATTCAGGGAGCGGGGGCATCTTGAGTCTTGAAAGGTGTGCTCTGCGAGATGGGAATCTTCCGGCTGCTTATTTAGGGAATCCTGCCGGCTGTCATTTACTGGAGAGCGCAGTTTCCTGGCTGCCCTGGTCTTTGAGGGGAGGGAGACTGAGGGGTCATTTTCCCACCTGGACCAATGTGTTTATTAAACCTGGTTTGTGTATCATTTGGATCTTTTTATGAAGGAAAAGCTACATCTGTGACTTTCAGATGAGTGGAAGTCATGTTAAAAAAATATATATATATAAATATATATATAAATATATATATATATATAAATATATATATAAATATATATATATATATATAGGCTACTATGGAGAAGTTTTGTCCTTGTGACCTGTGAATACAGTCACAGGAGGGCAGAATGTTCACGGTGTGGGTGCTTACAGTGTACATGCAGAGTCACATTCTTCACTAGTATAACGTTAAAAAGTGAGAAATAAGAGAAAAATATTTTGCTCATTACAACGTCGGTAAGAAGCTGGCAGCACTCTTGTTTTTGGAGGGGTGTGAAGGGAATATTGAGAAAGTGTCATCAACATTAGACTCGCCCACTCTGCAAATCCTGTGCCAGCTGGAGTGAGGACCCCGTGATGGAAAGATGCACCCCTCTTCCCGGAAGGAGTTGAATCTTTGTAGCACTCAGGACGCATGGTTCATCTCTATATAAAGGCAGAGTGTGAAACGCCGTGGAGGCTGAGAGAAGCGATGTGGTTAGCAAGTATGAGTGAGACGTTTGGGGCTTGTTAGCACCTGGCGTGTGTGCAGCAAGCTTTGCTATCTGCACATGTGTGATCCTTAGAACACTGGCGTCTGGAGCCATGGGGGCTGTCGAGGGCCCCAGCTCCTGGCGGGCTGAGGAGTTCCCTGTTACCACCAGGATAACCGTGATTTTGAAGGCTGTCACTCAATCCCAAGTCCTGGAAGGGGGCTCCTTTCAGAGAGGAAAACACCCCTAGAGCCTCAGGCAGAATTCAGTGATTTTTCTTATAATGTTGCTTAGATTTCGCAACACATGAAACCAAGAACATATTTCAGAATGCTTATGGTTCTTTTGTTACCATGGAAACAAAGTAAGTTGCAGTCGATGGACAGTTTGCGGAAGCTGAACTGCCTACGTCGTGAGCACGGCGCTCTCCCTACCGCCCTGGGCCTTGCTCCGGTTTGCTGGGGAGGCTTTGCAGGGCCTCTTGGCTGGGATACCTCTCTCATGTCCCATGTTGCTACCCCTGGTCACAGCCATACTGTTGGGCACCTGCGCCGTGAGGTCACTGAGTGGACACGGAGCCACGGGGCAGCAGTTGGTCAGGAGGTGGCATCCACATGGTCCGAAACAGGTTTCTGTTCATTAAGAATGATCATTGCCATAAAAACAGAGTGAAAGAAAACTCTACTGACCTGAGAATGCATCCGCTGAGTTGCATAGGGAAGTGCAGTGAGGAAGGTGAGGGCTGAAAGGACATGAGGGAGGGAGAGGAAAGGAGAGAAGGGAAGCGAAAGGGGGGGGAGGGCGGATGGGAGTGAAGAGGGAGATGGAGGAGGAAGAAGAGAGAGGGCGGTGGGCAGGAGCCTGGGAAATGTGTCCCAGAGCCGGTTCCTGACCGTCGTGGGTGCGTCAGAGCTGATCTTCCAGGAGAGGTGGCCTGGGAGGGTTGACCCTTAGGAAGTGAGGGCCAGGGGGAGCTGATTTTTTGGCCCTCAGCGGGGCTGTTGTTGACCTGAGATACAGTCGATAGTTTTCCTGAAGAGATCGTCTGCACAGCCACCGTTTGCTGCCAGGTTGGAGACAGAAGTGCTCCTCCCCATGGATTCTTTCTAGTTTGTGGATTTTTCCCAGTTTACCTGAGCAGCCTGTCAGTGGAAATGTCGGGGATTACTAACATGTCTCCATTCTACAGAGCAGTCGACCAGCTTCCAATCCTGTAGTTGTTGGGGGCACCATTCCGGTCCTGTCAGTGCCGGCCCAGCGTGGAAGCCGCAGCCCGAGGCGCTGGGAAACCTGCGGGGCTCTCACTGCCAGGAAAGATGTCCTTAGGGCAGAGCCTGGCGAGGAGGGGGTGCTGCTGTTGCAGCAGTACATGGAATTTCAAATGACAAATGAAACAAGCTTTTAATTATGACCAGAGCCCTATGCTCTGCGTTTCTTCAAATGGAAATGTTGTGCTGAAATGAAATTGCTGTTAATCGGTTGCCTCATCCAAGACGCAAGACGGAGGGCTGGGAGCAAAGTAGAAAGTGGATTTATCTACAAAGCTTCCTCCTCTCAGACTATCATCAGTTGGATGGTGCTACACAGGAATATGTGAGAATTCGTGTGAGAAAGGTGATGGGTGCAGACCTGTGTGACCGGCAGGTGTGGGGGGAGGTTTGAGAGAAGCTTTTGGCTGAAGTGATGTCAGATGCAGGTGCTGAAGTGTGATGTCTGTCTGGATGGAAGAGCACACACGCCTCTGGGCTGCGGGAAACAGATAAAGGAGGAGGTGGACAGACGTGAGTCGTGTCTTAGGAATGGTAGCAATTCAGGCAGACCCAGGATCAGGCTCCCACGGGGGAGGAGTGGATATCAGGACCCAGGGAGCGTGGGACGGGGGTCATGCCCAGGCCTCTGCGGGTCTTGCTCTTGTGTCAGCAGGGCCCTGTGCTTGCCCTCCTTAAAACTTTCCTGATCCATAAAACGGGCACGACAAAATCCACCTTGTGACACTGAAGCTTAAATGAGATGAGGTACATGGTGTCTTCCTTCCCTTCCTGACACATCCTAGACTCACAGCTATGGTAGCAGCGACAGGCTGGATGGAATGCTGGAGCCGCTTTGCGCCTGGTGAAGCCACATGGATTTGTGCAGTGCTGGCGACTGTCTCTGAAAGCCTTTGGTCATGGCAGTGGCAGCCTGGAGTGGCTCTTGGCATACTTGAGTCTGTGGAGTGCAAGGTTGACTGGAGCTCCGAGGCCATTGATACTATCCAGGGGTGAGCTGATGAGGCCCTAAAACATGGGGGAAGGCCGAGAGGACTTGGCTGCCAGCAGCATTGTAGATTTCTGGCTTCGAGAACTGGCTGACTTATGGACATAGGAAGGTAAACCCAGATGGCTCCAAAATTGTAAGTCCAGAAGAAAGGTGGGAGGGTACAATTGCTGACTAGGTCATGGTTGCCCTGTCCCTTTGTTTCTGGCCATCGTTTCTCCTCCCTCCCCCTGCCTTTGTGGGCTGGAGGGCCTGAGCCTGCACAGCGGTCTATTTCATGATGACAGTGGCCGATTATTACCCTGCAGTAAGAAGTCTCTCCATTTTATTTGGCAGCAGTAGTTAAATAAATTTAAGGAGTGATGGTGTAGTAGTATTTGTTTTGTTTGTGCTTTTTTTTTTTTTTTTAAGTGTCATTTAACTGAATGTTATTTCCAATTTCACTGATCACTTTGAGAGGCCAAAACATGCTTTGATTTGTTATTTTGTGTTTGAGCTAGTTTATTGCCTCACAGGAATGCCAAGTATTCTGTTGTCACACATCAGTAAGTATCTCAAATTGTGTTACTATAATACTTAGCTGAATTACCTCCCTTATTTTGGCTTTTAAAAATCTAAAATCTGTGTGAAACACAGGATGGTGCATCTCCACTGAGGATTGTTGAGAAGTGTGACTTTTGCTGGCATGCTTGAGAATCAGTGACATTATTTTATAGAAACACTTTGTAACTGACAGCAAAGCTAGAAGCTCCTGTAAAGGGCAGAGTAGGCAACGTGTTATGCTTTGAGGGCCACAGAAGTCTCTGCATATATTTCTTTTGTGAAAACTTCAACGTGTAAAAATCCCTGGCCAAGGCTCGGTCGGGGATCATGGTTTGCAGACCCTTAACAGCAGCTTAGCTGAAAGCTGGTCTCCCATGCGGTGAGCAGGAGCCTACCTCATTGCTTCAGCCAGGAAGATGCTGCCCTGATGCTGGAATTTACTTCAAAGAAACTTGAAAGCTCTGGCACCGCTGCTCATTTCCATACTGTTGCAGGCTATCTAAAATACGGAGGATGCCGTGGCGTTTTGATTTTGTTACTCCTCTTGAACGGCTCTGAGATGGCTCATCGCGAGTTAGACATTTGCAGAAATGATCAAGCAGAGCTGCAGTCATCTTGCAGATCAAGTGAAGTTTTTTTCTGAAAACTCGTTACAGGCTTAAATTTCTGATCCCATTCCATCCACTGATCTTGTATGATTGGTTTCTTTTTGTACCCATTTGGGTCTATGAAGCGTCTCCCCACCGTGGTAGAAATTTAGCTCTGATTTTGTGCATGAGTCGGTATCCTCACTCCTCATCTGCGAGGCGAAAGTGCTGCAGGTCCTGTGTGGTTTCCATCCCCTCCCTGCACGCGGATGGATTGGGAGGTATTTGTGGTGTGTGAACTTGCTACCCCCAGAGCCTTCTGCTTCATTCCCTGGACCGCTTTCCTCCCTCCTCCCTCCTGACTCACTCCCCTGGACCACACTTCTCCCTCCTGGTTCACTCCTTGGGCCGAACTCCACCCTCCTCCCTCCTGGTTCACTGCCCTGGGCCCCCACGCCTCCCTCCTTGTTCACTCCCCTGAGCCCCCACGCCTCCCTCATAGTTCACTCCCCAGGGCCCCCACTCCTCCCTACTCTCCTGGGCCACATTCCTCCCTCCTGGTTCACTCCCCTGGGTCCCCAATCCTCCCTCTTGGGGGCTTGGTAGTTTCTGATGTGCTTGTGCCAGCACGATAAGGCTGAGTGGCAGCTCCAGGGCTGCGGCTGCTCACGCAGCTGTGGCATGAGTGCAGAGAACTGCGGGGATGCAGCTGCCCTTGCTGTGATGCTTCGAGTGTCATAGTCGATATGGGAAACTGGGTGGGACGTGGATGTCCCAGGAAGGGACAGGAGCCTCCCCTCAGCCTCTGTCAAACAGTTCTCAGCCAGGCGTGGTGGCTCACGCCTGTAATCCCAGCACTTTGGGAGGCCGGGGCGGGCAGATCCCCTGAGGTCAGGAGTTGGAGACCAGGCTGGCCAATGTGGTAATTTTTGACGCATTAAGGATTAAGGAAAATGACTCACACTAGTTTGCCTTGCTTTTTAATTGATAATTGGTGTACCCCAGTAGTCTGAACTTGTTAAGCAACCATTCTTACCGAAAGACTAATCTTTAAAAGTCTCTTCCTCTGGACACGTCTTTGGCTGCTGTAATCAAATGCAATGTAATCAGCACTGGTTAATGGCTTTCCTTGCTTGGCTAACAATTGCTCCTCAAAAACTTTGATTTCTTGTTATTTCCATTTATAATTATGTTTTAAGCCTTCTAAATTTTCTAGCTTTCCTGCGAGTTGGGAATAACTGTGATGGGTGCTTAGTTTGGGATGTTGACGTACACTCTATGCCCAGCTACTATGCCATTGTGTGAACACTGATTTCTCACTTTCTCATGAACACTGATTTCACCTAGTTTGGTAAATTCTATTAATTTTAAGGAAGGGGGTGGAATGCAACTGCTGTTAGGAGGCTTTTCTAAGGATCGAGGAAATGTTGCCATGATTATTACCATTACAGAAGGAACATAAAAATGCGTGCTGCCTTCAGTCATGATGAATATGTAAGTCCGCATCTGTGACTGCAGAAAACGGCAGCCCCAAATCCTAAAATCGTGTGGATGCACCAAGCCCATCTGCAGGGCACTGTGGAGCAGCCTGCATTAGCCGAAGTTAGCCCACAAGCCCTGAGGGATGGTGTCTGAGTTATGATAAGGCTCTGACTTGGGATTAAACAGGCCTCCAAATAGTGTGATATTCTAAACAAAAACATGATACTGCCCAGGGAGCCCAGTGGGCACCTGTAGGCAGTGTAGGTGAGAAAAGGTTCCAAAGAAGATTCCTGCAGCTCAGCTAGGAGGATTCTGTAAGGCAGTAGACACATCAATGTTCACATAGGAGTGTTGAGCTATATTCATTCCTTTTAAGCAGCCAGGCTTGTGTGTGTTTTTAGGGGCACTCACATGGCGCCCTTTCCACCCTCACTGCTGGTTGTGCCTGTTTGATGTTGCGGACTTCTGTGTTAAGTGTGTCCACTCTCCAAATGTATCTCTGTCTCTAGAATATTTTAGAGTAAACCATTTATTGTTTAAACGCTTGTTTTTAGTGAGGAAGAAATCTTTAAAATGGGCCATACAGACCCTGCTATAAATGTTGAACAATGGCACGTGTAATGTTTAACACGTAGTGTTTAAAGTAGAAGACAGTTTAATTTAGAAATCCTGTTGGAATGCCAACTTAAATTACGACCATCTGTACACATATGGAAAAGAATGAGAGTGAAGGTACAGAATTGGAATTTTGTCTATTTTGTAGAGATTCTGTAACGTATCAGGTACAAGTCTCACTTCATGATTTAAATGCATGAAGCTGAAATTAGAAAACTTGACAAAAACATGCCTTTGAATAGTGAGCCTTTATCCTCCTTGAAATAGTGACTCATTCACTAAAACGTCCACCTGCAACTTTGTCAAATACATTTGTTGCATTAGTCCTCAAGTGAGCTCAGTTTTCCAGACAGGCAGATTATTACTGTTTAAGGTTTGTCCTGATGATGTTGGTGAACAGGGAAAATCCTTTGACGTGGATCCTCTGTGTGTGTTACACATCAGACGCGGCCTGCCCAACCCTCTGCCTGTAACTGGGAACCTTGACTGTCAGGATCATTGTAGAGAACCTTGAGGAAAGCAAAACAAGCCTCTGGAGTAGCAAAAGATGTAGCTGATTTCATGCAATAAAACTTACACATTTTTCTTTAAAATGCTTCCTTCGGAACGTCAGCTTGCTGACTATCTTAGAATCGCTGTAGTCCGCTGACAGCAGTCGTGGGAACAGGTGCATGGCCTGGCTGATGCAGGAGGGTCTCAGAGTGGAGCCACACTCCTGACACTGAAGGAGGGGCTGGAGCCATCACGCTCGTGACTCGTGCAGATGGCCTTGGCTGACCTCCAGAAGAGAAAACGTCAGTATCCAAGGAGGAAAAAGTCTATTAATTTCATGAGTGTTTGCCTTCGCAATGGCTAATACCCTGAGTTTGTGGCACCTGCTGTCTCTGGAATGAGGAGTCTTCCCTTCCTGGCAGACAAGCTCTAGATGGGAACAGGAGCTGTGATTGCTGGATTGAAGAGATTTCCTTCTTGGGGAGGTGGCCTTCGAGCCTGACATGAAGGAAGCTGTGACTGGCGGGAAAGGGCCTTGGAGACAGTGTATTTACCAGGAGGGTCGGTGACTGAGAACCATCCTGTTCCGAGTGTTGCCATTCTGGTTCTAGAGTAAACTTGGGGAGAGACAACAGCCAAAAGCCCCGAGGAATATTCTGTGATGTTGATCACGTCTGGTAGATTTGTTGCTGAGACTCTGAAATGAGAAGCCCGGGAGGTGCAGGTCTATCAGGCCGTGGGACGTGAGACAGCTGCTGCTTCAGGGGTTGGAGTCCCCGTGCCAGAGGCTCAGTCCTGCAGAGACTTCTGCACAGTGGGCAACTGATGCCTCCGGTTGATTGTGAGTCCCCCAGATGAATACCCATGAAAGGTACCGTGTCAGCAAAGAGTCAAACTCTGTGAAGCATTTGGAGATTTATTCTGAGCCAAATGAGTTACCATGGCCCTTGATACTGCCCTCAGGAGATCCTAAGAACGTATTCCCGAGGTGGTCAGAGCCCAGCCTGGTTTTATAGCTTTTAGGGAGGCATAAGACAATCAATCAAATAAATGTAAGATGTACATGGGTTTGGTCTGGAAAGGTGGGACAACTGGAAGCAGGGGTGTCCAGGTCATAGGTAGATTCGAAAATTTCCTGATTGACAGTTGGTTAAGAGAGTTGTCAGATAAGGGGTTGTGGAGACCAAGGCTTTGTCATGTGGAGGAAATCCTCCAGGTAGCTTTGGAGAGACTAGATTGTAAATGTTTCCCATCAGACTAAGCGTCTAAGTTCTGTCTAATTCCAGAAGGGAGGTGGGGTGATGAGGCAAGTCCGACCCCCCAGCGATCATGGCCTGGACTAGTTTTTCAGATTACCTTTGGAATGCCCTTGTCAAAAGCAGGGGCTGTTCAGATGGCCAAAGGGGCTTCGAATTCTAATGTTTTTAAAACCAGAAAGTGATTGTGTTTTTTTCTGTGGATGACAGCCAGTGTAGTAATTAATATTTTATTAGCAGATTAATTTGGAAGTCAATGTGTTTTCAAGTATGTTAATTATTAAGTCATCAACAAACAGAGAAGGGCTTACTTTGAAACCAGCCTGAGACTCAAGAGGCTCATCAAAGAAAACGTTGGACTTGGGAGAACTGATTCACGTGTTTACTGTGCCAAGTTTCAGGCATTATGAGAAGTCTGTGCTGATACATTGTGACTTGAGAACTTAAATCTTGATGGACTCTTAAGAGTGAGGCTTTTTTTTTCTTTTCTTTGTAAATGGTCAGTGTTTCTGTCTCCTGTGTTTTGTCTTCCAGCCGCTGAGCACTTTAGCTTTGTGTTCACGTGGCCTTGTTCTCCGAACCACCTGCTTTGTGGCTCCTCTGTCCTGCCCACCTTGATCGCGTCTTCCCTGCCCCGTGGGTTTTATCCCGAGGACTGTTCTCCGCTGTGGGGAGGGGAGGATCAGTGGACACTGGCTTTACCGCCTCATTTTCTGTGTAGCTCCCAGTTTCTCAAAATCTTAATTGTCTTGGATTCCCTGTGAAACTGGGAGTCAGGCCTTGGGCGCAGTGCTGGGTGGCCTTGGGCGCAGTACTGGGGCAGGAGGGAGAGATGAGAACAGGAAGGATGGGTTTGTCAGGGGAAGGAACCCCTTGCCAAATTCCTGTGTCTGTTTTAGGTTAAAGATGAATGGCCGGATGGTGGATGTCTCACCTGCTGTGGCTGGACCTCGCTGTGCTGAACCCTGAGCAGGGGCCCCAGCAGCTGCCTCCTGCCAGGCCGGGGCCACAGGGCTGGGCTTCTGCCTCTGGGAGGGCTCGTGCCAAGGTGCAAGGGTCTGCACCGCTCGTGTGTGACCTGAGGGGCATGTGGGAAGCTTTTCTGTGCTCCTCACCTGGGAGAAGTTGAGCTCATCTGGGCTAGAGCCTCTGGGGAGGTAGGAAGGCAGAGGCCTGGAATTCCTGCTTTCCCCAGACAGCAAGAAAGCTCAGCGTTGCACCTGCTCTGAGATGCCCTCAGCAGCCATATATAGTTGATTTTAACATGACGGAAGGTGCCAATTAACCCGGCTCTGTGGAGAGCTTTGAGGAGTCCAGGCCCTGGGCCCCGGGCTTTTTAATATGTTCCTTCCTGAACAAAAAACAACAAAAGATCCCTGTGGCTGATGTCGACTGCGTGGGGTAGGACATGCCGAGCTTGGGTGGGGCTTGCCCCTGAGTTTCCTTGGTGCTCCTCCCAGCCCCCACGGACACCAGCCTCTCCAGGCCGAGGCTTGTCCTGTTTAGACCCTCGTTGGTGGGGTCTGTGGTCCTGGATCGAGGGCCCAAGCACTTCTTTCATATTATTATAAATGATTCACCAGAGATGCACGGCTGTGCCCAAACATCTCACGAGCATGAGATACAGCCAGTGTCGCCGCCGCAAGCTCATAATTCTAGTGGAAAGAGGAAATTTTACTTTTAATGTGCTCGTGTGACTCAGATGCAAATATTCAATTCCCATTAAACTTTCAAGACCTTGAGATCCTCTGAGATTCCTTGGAAAGCCGTTCCTTGGCCCCACGACTAACTCTCCTGTGGAAGGAGGCTGGGGTGGTCCGCGGGGTCTGGGATCCTGCTGCGTTCTCCAGGATTCCTTAGGTTTCATCATTAGTCCCAGCTCTTCAGCAGGTGGAGCTGATTGACTCTGACATTTCCATTATATTGTTCTTGTGTTGCCTCAGTTAACTTAGAATAACCAGTATTTACCAGAAATAATTGATGGCGAGATGGGAATTATTGGTGATTCCCTGACATAGGCAGCCTGTATAGATAAGCGTGTTACACGGTGTCTAATTTCTGAGATGTTGGTCCACACCTTCTCAGGAACACACTTTCAGGGGTAGATTCCTGTGCAGGAGAAGCTGCTTTTCCCCGAGACGCGGTGGCGGCTCCTGCACTGGCATGGCAGGGTGGCTGTGTGACTGGGCAGGGCTGGACATGCTCCTGCGCTGGGCGCCCACCTCCGCCCTACGTCTGTGTCGAGGGTGCCTGCCTTTGTTCCCCCAGGTCGAACTCATAGAATTGTATACCTTCCTGACACATTCCTGCATAGAGATGATTAGATCTGGGGGCTGAATCTCAATCTGACATGCATGTAGGTAAATTATTGACGTGAATGACTTGGGTCCTCCACCTTCAGGGTCAGGAGGCACGAGGTGGGTTTGGAGACAGCTGCCTGGCCTCAGGAAGTTTCTCTCAGAGCCTGTTTCTTTCTCTAGCAAAGTAAATGATGCCTACCTCACCGGGCTTAACACACGCTCAGTACTCAGATGCTGTCTGATCTTTGTTATAGCTAGTATTTGGGGAACAGCGTGGCTGGTAAGAAAATGTGTTATCTCTACAATTTATACAATGTCATACAAGGCAAGCGTGAAACCGGGACACTACCTTAATCTGAAGATGCTGGTGCTTAGTCTTCTCCTCAAGCATTTTGTTGTCATTCTGGCGTGTGTCGGCCAAGTCATATGACGGTACGGCGTGCGTGATGCCAGCTCAGTTACCTTGGAATGGGGAACCTGAGGCTGCCAGGGAGCATCCCTCCTGCCTCCAGTCCTCGGGGGTTTCTCTCTCTCTCTCCTTTCCTCTGTCCCTCCCTATCCCCCAATCCTCCTCACCACTCCTGCTCCCCTCCCTACCCTCCTCACTTACTCTACAACAGAGGTCCAGACTTTGACAAATCCCAGCTGGGCCTATTTATCGCTTGGCTGGGAAAGCAGAGGGAAAGGGGCCCAGTTACTACAAAAATAGAGAATTGAAATAGAATGTGAGCTACTTTTGCGTCTTGTTTTTTACTTTAATCTGAATATAAAAGGCAAGTGTCAAACAAAATCGGTGCTAACTGCGCCACTCAGCTCCGAGTCTGCTTTGTCGGGGCTCCGTGGGTTCCCACGCCGTGGCCTTCTCCATGAGCGTCTGGACACGCCGTGGCTGTGAAAGGAGCATTCAGTTATGGTCCTTTGAATGTTCCAGAGTCATGTTTAATAAAAATCTTCACGTTTACCCACAGCCAAGTCTTGATTTAATAACAGGTACTGCAGGTCTCTGGGTGGGGCTGAGCCTCTGTTTTAGAAGCAGCTGCACCATCTGAGGGGCAGGTCCGTATGGGCTGGCAGGCGGCCTGGTCCTTGGAGCACAGGGTGGACCTGACTCAGTCCTGGCAGTGGGGGGCCTCTCAGTTCTAGGATGTAGTGATGCAACCTGTGGCATAAATAAAAAGCCTCATGTGCCCCCATGAGAAGCTGGGGCTTCCCCCTCAGTACTGTGGTGTGCTGTGTTTGTGATCGTGCAGATGTAAAAGGGTGAGGGAGATGTCTAAAAACCAGGCTCCCAAAGACAGCCCTTCATGTCTGGTGCTTTCATGTGTATATGCACACGTGTTTGACGCGTGTACACCTTCACACGTTCACCTCTTTCATGCGTGTACACCTGTTCCTGTGTTCATACACCTGTTTCGCGCATGCGCCTGTTTCTCCTGTGTATGTGCCTGCGCGTTCACCCTGTATTGCGTCATACGTTGTATTTTACATATTGGGTATTTTCAGTTTGTATCGTGAGCTTGTAACGACGTCGTGAAGAAAAGAGGGGGCCCTGGCAGCCTTTGGCTCTGAGAAACGTGATGTCACGGGAACAGATGAGACAGCCCGGGTGAGGCCGGCAGAGGCCATCGTGGCCTTGGGAGTCCGTGCACATCCACTGTCTGTCGCTGTGTGACAAGTGACCCCAAAACCTAGGGGCTTAAGGCAACATACACGTACGACTGTGCAGCTTTTTCAGGTTGGAAATTCAGGGCAGCCCTGCTGAGCGGCTCTGGCCCAGTCCCCCGGGTCACTGTGAAGATGCTGTCCAGGGCTGCAGCCATCTGTAGGCTCAGCTGGGCTGGAAGTTCTGCTCCAGGATGCCGTGCTGACGTGTCTGCGGGCAGAGGCCTGGTCGTCCACGCCTGGCCACTCCCCGGGGCTGCCAAGTGCATTCCTGCCCAGAGCCGCTCCTTTCCCCAGAGACGTAGCAGTGCTGGTCTTATGCCCAGCGTCAAGGTGGCCGGGTCAGGAGCAAAGACTTGTTTCCCCTACTCGGCGGCTACTCCTGCAGGGCTGGGAGACAGTGGAGCTCGCGCAGGAAGGTGTTCGCTGAAGACCGTGCTCTGTGACTTGACGGGTGTTCCTCCCAGGAGAGTGAAATGGAGACTGGACGCCGGAAGCAGCATCCTGCGTGACCCCATGTGTAGTGGGGTCACAGCAGAGCTAAGTCCTTCCTTTACAGATACTTTTCAGAGTCTACCCGCCTTTAGATTCTCTGATTAACGTGTCTGAGGAGGGTCCCAGGAGTCTGCCACCTGCCAGGCCAAGGAGGTTCCCTGCATGTGGCTCTCCCCTGACACCTTGAGAAACGTGACTCGAGAGAATCACCGAAGTTTCCTAAATGAGTCACCTGCTTTCTCTTCTCTTTGCTTTCATGCCCCCCCAGGGTAGGTCAGTCCTGTCCGCCACAGCGATACCGGCATGCTGGAGTTCCAAGGAGATTGGGGGTGTGTCGGGTCCCCCAGGGAGATTCGGTGACTGAGGATGCTGTCATAGCAGCCAACATGTCCTTATTGTTTTCACTTTTAATGAAGTTCAGTTACTAGGTTTTCTGAGGCACAATGATGTCCTTGTGAAAAATTGGTGATCAGGGAAGCAAGCAAGTGTGGGAAAATGATCCTGCCCTTAAATCTAAAAAACGATGAAACAGCAAAGAGCCCTGAAGAGCCCATGAACCTCCTCATGGGGCGGTGAGGAGACACCTCAGTAATGGCTTAAAAAAAAAGTGATAATACTGAAGAAAAGGTAAACTAAATTTTGGGTCTCCTATGGGTAAAGAGATTGTGGTTTACATTTTGGATGTATGCGTTTATATACTTATTTATTTTTCTTTGTTGGATTTAGAATTAGTTGAAATAATTGTGTTTTTTTAATTTAAAAAATTGGGGTATACGAAGTCTAATCCCTTTGTGACATTTCTGTACTGTGAGACTCCACATACAAAAGTGAAGCCCAGACTGTCTGTCTCTAATGAACCAGAGAGAGGTGGTCATCTCCTGCAGGCCGGTCTGGTCTCCAGGCATCTGGCCATCCTCCCAGTCTTGGGCACACCTGCATCACTGGTGCTTCCTGCCAGACTGTGACTCTGCCCAGGTTTCAGGAGCACCCGGAACTGTTTTCCTAGGGGCTCATGCTTTGTCCTGGCTCCTGGAAGCACAGGCTTTTGATGAAGGACTCTCCCCACTGCTAGGTAAATTGGTGATTGCCCCACAGTCTGTGTTTTCTGCATGGGGCACAGAGAGTCTGGGCGTGGTGTCGTGGCCCTGGAGCCAGCTCAAGGACTGCCCGGCGGCCTTGCCTCCGCCCCTCATCTGGGAACAGGGCGGTGGGGAGGAGAAGGGAAGCACGGTCTTGCCCCTTCTGCGTCTCGAGAACACGGGAACACATCGTCCCATTGCCTCGCACCATTCACAGCCCAAGCTTGTGTGAAGTATTATTTTATAACCTCCCCTGACAATGATGTATTTTATATAAGCAGCACATAAAGTGGTAATTTAATACCCTATCGAGGAGGATTAAACAATAAGGAGCAGATATCACTGTAGAAAAGTTACTTTATCCGGGAAACATTTATCTACTGCAGGTGGATGCGAATCATGGCTTCCTCCTCGGTGGCTCCTGACGAGCCTATGAGATTCTGTCCTGTTCGCCACTGTTAGTTATAAGCTACACCTTTCCTTCTATGATGTTAGTTACAAGCTCTACCTTTCCTTCTATGATGTTTATTTCTTGCCTGTTCACCACTGTTGCAGTTATAAGCTATACTTTTCCTTCTGCGATGTGTATTTCTTGCTTATTCACCACTGTTAGTTACAAGCTATACCTTTTCTTCTGTGCTGTATATTTCTTGAAGGCATGGACTAAATCCTAATTCCACAGTATTTGATGAACACGCTCAAGAGATACTTGTTTGAATGAATGGATTAATGGAAAATAGAAGTGGTGACTTCACTTTTAATTCATTATGTCAAACTTTGTTTACATGGAAAATTTTATGGTCCTTTGGATAAACAGGGCCTCTGTGCAGGGTTGTTAGAGATTGTGAGAGTGCCTCAAATGGCTCTGTGGCTCTAGGCCCACAAAGGTCTTCAGGGACTTGGTGGCGCACCTGTGTTGAAAACTGAGTTCTGCAAATCCATTCGAGTGACCTGCCAGCACACACAATCCTACTTCCCAATTGATTTCTGCACAGAGGCTTCTCCTGAATGCCCCAGGTGAACGTGGGTTTAGCCAGCACTGCTGGGCTTCCACAGCAAGCCAGGGTGCTGCAGGGACGAGAGAGAAGAGGGGTAGGACCAGGATCTTCCTGGGACCCAGTCCCCGTGTGGGGACGCTGCCTGGCCTGGCTCTTCTGTGGGAGGTCAGGGAAATGATGGCATGGAGGGACTGTTGGCATGAGCTGCTTGCTCAAACATAGATCCCAGTTCTGTGTGAGAGGCAAAATAGAAATTTATGTGGATATCATCAGTAACATAGCAAATATGGGCTTCTTCCCTAGGGTGGCTGACCCTCTTGCTCATCTGCTGAGCAAAGGCCAGGCCCGGCCTTCTGGGCCTCCACAGTGAGCTTTTCCCAAGCTCTGTCCACTCCGTGGAGATGGCCGCAGCCAGGGCAGACAATGGGGTGTTTGCCACTTTTTGTTTTCTTTTTCGAGACGGAGTCTTGCTCTGTTGCCCAGGCTGGAGTACAGTGGTGTGATCTCGGCTCAGTGCAAGCTCCGCCTCCCAGGTCACGCCATTCTCCTGCCTCACCCTCTCGAGTAGCTGGGACCACAGGTGTCTGCCACCACACCAGGCTAGGTTTTTGCGTTTTTAGTAGAGACGAGGCTTCACCGTTTTAGCCAGGATGGTCTCAATCTCCTGACCTTGTGATCCACCCGCCTCGGCCTGCCAAAGTGCTGGGATTACAGGCATGAGCCACCACACCCGGCCAGGTATTTGTCGGTTTTTGAAAGCTTCATTTAAAGAATGAAATAGACTGAACAGAATTACTTCCTTTTGAATGTTTAATACTTAATCTACCAGAACACTTAAATACAGTTAATGTATTCAAATAATAAGAAAGAACTTTCCCTCCGTTTCCAAAGCAAAAGTATAAACAATCTTTTACTTGGCAGGGATTTCACTATGTTTCTTAAAAGCCAGCAAGCACTTTTCCTGAAATAGACCCGTCTCTTCCTCTGCATAGACCCTATGAACATTTTAGCTACATTTCTGCTATATCTTGATGTGTGATAGATTATAGAAAATTCCTTGCTACTGGAACTTCACGATGCTTTCCTTTTAAACATCAAATAGAAAGTATGGATAGTAAATCTCAGATTAGTTGCCATTCTTGGTCTTGGTAGAGCTGCCACCAACAGCCTCTGTCAATTACAACAGAGTGTGTCTCCCCAGCAACTAGGTTTAGATTGCAGACCAAGCCACGATCACCCAGGATTCAGTGCAACGTCTTCCAAAGCTGTAGCCACTGCTCCTGGAAAAGATTTGAGAAGCCCTCCCTTTGATGCCTGTGCATGGCTGTTCTCAGATCACAGCAGCTGCAGCAGCATCTCGGAGGATGCCGGCAGGGGTGTCCTGCGTACTGACTCCACGGCAGGGGTCTGCAGTATCTGAATGAAATGGCCGTGACACTGTGCACCCTAGAGGAGTCCACAGCCACGTTTCAAAGGTGCAGTGGCCCGAGGTGAACTCCAGAGCACTGAGGAGCCTGGAGTTGACCTGTCACAACTCCATTGAGAGAACTGACTGAATTCCGTACCTATGTGGGCAAAAGATGGCTATTTGCGCTTGGCTCCTCCCCAGGACAGGGCAAGGGAGGTTGTCTGTACAGCTAGTGGGAGCTTGACTCTGTTCACACTCGGGGCTGAGTCACTCTTCTTTCTGTGAGCCCAGGGAAGATAGACATGCCTAGCTTTCATGGAAGAGAGACCTGATGAGTCGAAGCTGAGCTTCAAGATGGTCGGTGTTGTGGTGTGCGTGGCGGGTTCCGAGTCGGTGTGTGCTGAGTGGGGACCCGGCTGCTGCTGTCGCTATTGGGCTCAGCAGACGCTGCGGGGGACGTGGCTCCTGTGGTACTTGGTTTTCTCCTCACAGAGGTGGGTTTCCCTGCGGTGAAGGTGTTGGTGCTGTGACAGGCAGCCTGGCAGGAGGAAAGGTGCTCGTGGGGTTGTGCCCCGAGGCCCCCTTCTTCTTGAGGAGCAGGAAGTGGGTTTGGGACCCAGCTTCCCGCTGCGCTCCCTTGCTAGGTTCTTGGCCTCGGGGGCCAGGAGAAGCTGAGTGCAGGGCTGAAACCTGGACCCCTTCCACAGCCTCCGCGGCACTTGTGGTATGCGGGACATGGCCCTTGGAACTCCAAGCCCTACCCTGGCATGCCCGCCCGTTGGGGCGTCTCGGGCACCTGCTGTGTGCTAGGCTCCCTGGTGGGGTGGGCGGTAGCAAGGACTGTGGGGTAGAGGGGACACGGTACGCAGATGATGATGAGAAGCATCAGGGAGGCAGTCAAAGCACAGCTGAGACTTGCAAGGAGGGGACTGGCTGTGGGTGTTGGGGCTCAGGAAGCTGCCTCTACCCAGAGCCACAGTGGCCAGTGAGGGCAGAGCAGGGGACCGAGGCCCAGGGAAGCCGTGTGTATGGTTCGCATCAGGTGTGCGGGTCTGCCGG
Source organism: Macaca fascicularis (assembly GCF_037993035.2). Lineage (NCBI taxonomy): Eukaryota > Metazoa > Chordata > Mammalia > Primates > Cercopithecidae > Macaca > Macaca fascicularis. The sequence goes on along the minus strand of NC_088384.1, from coordinate 243,486 downwards.
GCTGTGCGGCCCTTCTCAGTCCTGGCTGGGCCTGGGGTCCCAGAGGGAACGGAGGGTCTTCGCATCTCCCTCCTCTTGCTTCCCTGCTGCTTCCTGGTGAAGGGATGCTTCTTTATTGCAACTCTGGCAGTTATTCTGCATATTAAGAGGAGTTTCACAAAATCATAGGGGGAGAGGCGGACTAGGGATTCATTTTTTTTTCTCCCCCTGATTTTATACGGAGGCTTCTACTATCCCTTAGTGTGGAGGCAGAGTGCAGATGCTCTACAGTTCTCTGTCCAGGAAGAGAAGAGCTGCTGGGAAGCCACAGAGCTGATCATTGCAATAGCTCTGACATTTTAAAGTGGGAAAATGCTGATGTCTATAATAATCAGACTAAAACTTCAGTAGCTTCAACATAAAGATGTCGAGATGATCTTAGAGCCATTTCGTCCCTAGATCCTTCTGCAGTGTGGAGTGTGACATCTCTACCAGCCACTGGTCAGTGGCTGCCTGGGGGTAACTGAATGCTTGAAGTGCAAATGAGAACTTCTAATTTTATTTAATTTTAGTCAAATTTAAATAGCTATACGGGCCGGGCACCGTGGCTCATGCGTGTGTTCCCAGCAGTTTGGGAGGTCGAGGAGGGTGGATCATGTGAAGTCAGGTGTTCAAGACCAGCCTGACCAACAAGGTGAAATCCCATCTGTACTTAAATATATAAAAAATTAGTTGGGCGTGGTGACAGGCGCCTGTAATCCCAGCTACTCGGGAGGCCGAGGCAGAAGAATCACTTGAACCCGAGAGGCAGAGGTTACAGCAAGCCGAGATCGAGCCACTGCACTCCAGCCTGGGTGACAGAGGGAGACTCTGTCTTAAGAAAAAAAAAAGATTTTAAAAAACCCTACATGCCCCTAGTTGCTTCTATAGGAGACGGCATGGTTCCAGAAGGTAGACTTTGTGTTGAGGACTCTGCAGCGTCAGGCTGGAGACAGTCTCCCTTCCTAGCAGCGTGGGCCGCTGGGCTGCTCTTCTACCAGAAGGGATGGTGGCGTCTCTGGGAGGTATTTGTGGACTCAGATCTGTGTGGATTAGTGACTTGTGTTACTCACAGATACTTAATTTTATGGGTAAATGAATACCTGGACTGGCTGCAACTTCAGGGCGAGATTCGGGAGTAGGGAGTGAAAAGTGACGACGGAACCCTGGGCTTGTCCTGCCATCCCCAGGAACCGGTCGGGGCGCCTTCTCGTCTGAAGTCCCAGCACGTGGTCAGGGTACCCCTCCCCTCTGAACCCCCCCGGAAGTGATCGGGGCACCAACCCTCTCTGAAGCCCCAGTACCTGGTCGGGGCACCCCTCCCTTCTGAATCCCCCAGCACATGGTCGGCGAGCCCCTCCCTTCTAAAGCCCCCAGACCTTCCTGGCCTGCGGTGCTGCTTCTCCAAATTCTGCCCTTGGCTGTTTTCTAGGAATCACCTGTACCCGAACAGGCTGCGTGTGTCACTTCTTGTCGGATCTGGGGTGACGGTGAAGCTCATTTATCTTGTCTTCCTCCTCACGTGCCATATCTCACCTGTTGTCTGTCTGAGTTTGTGTGAGTGCGTGTTGTGCGTTCTCAGGCTGTGCTTGGTGCTTAGGTGACAAGAACGTCTTAGAGCAAGGGACTGCCTGCTCCAAAGGACGCTGTGAATGAATCGAGACACGGTTTACTTGTGGGGTTTAAATTTCCTGGGTGTTGGAGGCAATTAGGGGGAAACAAGGTCTAAAAAAGCCCCTGGGGATGAGGAAGGCAATAATGAAAGAAATTACTCTATACACACTTAGCAGTTGGTTTAATTTGTAGGTGAATTTTGCATTTTGGGAACTACTAAAGCTATTGTTTGTAGGGATTCCTTGATGAGCTTCTTGTTTTCTGTCAAGTAGAAAGTAAAGTGGATCGGTTTTGCCTTTAATTCTGACTGACTAGAATCTACTTCCTTTTTCCCCCCATTCACGTTAGGGTGGAGATTGGACTAGAAGAGCTGTAGGATCTCTTTATTTCTGATCTTCAATGAATTTTTTCTTTAATTAGTTTTTTTGTTTGTTTTGTTTTGTTTTGTTTTCGGTGAGCTATTACTTTTTCCTTCAATGCACTGTTCTTTGGTTTGGAAAACGGGCTCTATTTGTACCGTGCTTTAAATGTACACAATGGTTCTAAATTGCTACTTTTCGTTAAAGTTAGATACAACATCTTAATTGAAATGTCATCCATAATTGAGGCACAGTCTGAGGTCTGGAGACCCCTCTTGTCACTTCCTTCCAGCCGTGTCTCCTTCTCTGGCCACGTTGCCCCTGGCCACATTTCCTCCCCCCACCACGCCGTGTCATCCCCCCACCACGCCGTGTCATCCCCCCACCACGTCACCTCTGGTCACATCAACTCCCTCCTGGCCACATCACCTCTGGCCTCACTGCCTGCCTCCCTCTCTCCCTGGTAGCCTCTGTGACTCCTGCTGTCTACCCTCCCGTGGGTCTGTTCAAGGCTCCTTCCCCGTTTTCCACTCCTGAGTGGGTCTCAGGGCCTGGATGTTTCACAGGATGCAAGTTTCTTCCCTTCCATCCGCGGGTCTCTGAGCGACAAGTCCAGAGAGGGCACTAAGCTCTCCTTACCCACCTCGAGGTCCCGAGCCCTGACCGCCGACCACCAGGGCTTTTCTGCAGGGTGTGGGGCAGACTCATGCGTGAATTGGACAAAAAAGGTGCTTCTAGGAATCCTTGTTTTAAGTGCACTGGAGCAGAGATGGGGAGAGGGGACCACCTGGTTTGCTCAGAATTGGGCCCTGCTCACAGCCAATGAGGCAACATAAGCACCTCCTAAATGAAGCATTCCACACACTGATTTTACACATGACAGAAAGGCTTCACACAATGAGTGAGTTTGAGCTGCATTTGAAGGAAGAACAGGTCCCTGTAGGTGGAAATGAAAGGTAAGCGTGACCCAAGCCATCAGCAGCAGCGGGGGTGGGGTGGTGCAGACTCCCCATGGATGGTGGGCATGGCTGAAATGCAGGAGAGGGCAGGGGTGCGAAGGAACAGCAGGGCGGCAGTAAAATTCCCCTGCAGAGAGGGGACGTGACTGAGCTATTACCACATGTATACAACTGAGAGATGATCTGAGGATGATTTCTGGGAGCCTATGGGAAGAGCACGTGGTCATCATCAGTTCTCGGGATCTCTTCTTATGAAGTGAAGACAGTCATGCCTCTGCCTATCTTGTGAGCTGTTAAGATCAAATCAGATAATCTTCAGCGAGCCTTGTAAATGCTAAAGGTTATGACAGACTGTTCCAGCCCGCTTGTCTCCACCCTCCTTTCCTATTCGGTAACGTGAACCCTGCTGGGTACCTCACTAGCTGCCTGGCTTTCTCCTCCATAACGTGAGCCTTGAGTACTTGCTGGGTACCTCGCTGTCCACCTTCCTTCCTCAGTAACGTGAGCCCTGAGGATTTGCTGGATACCTCGCTGCCTGCCATACAGCTGGCTGTAGAATTGTCAAACGCACTTGACTGGCACATAAACAGAAGTGCTCGCCAGGCCTTGGGAGGGCTTTCTCACATGTGGGTGCCTTCTGTTCCCTGTTAGGCTGGAGCTGCAGGAGCCCTCCTAGACCAGACAGAGGACCAAGGCTGGGGCCTCGGGGTGGGGGCTGGGGGATCTCCCTGGGTGTATTGTGTGGGTGAGAGCAAACTTCAGTCCCGCTGTGGCATTGGGATTCAGGGTTCCTTCTGGAATGTTCTGAGTGAGAAACAGGAAGTGTGCACAGGTGCGTCTTCTGCGGATTTTATGGTTATCTCTTGGGAGAGCACTGGTGCCTCTGAACTATGAACCTGCAGAACCACTTCTTCCACTAACGGCCGCCTTTATATAAAGAATGACTTACAAAAGATGCCACTTCAGATGGAGGTATTTGCAGGTGTGGCCTGAAAAATGAACAGAATGACTTTCATCTCAAGGAAAGTACCTTACATTATTCCCAATGATAGACATTTGAGCTTTCCAGCGAATATTAAAATATAAAAATCTTGTGTCTACCACTTTCTCATGTGATTAATGATATTGATGCGGTTTGCTTTGGTTTGGTTTGGTTTTGTTTTGTTTTTTACATATAACGAAATGTGGAAGCTGCTCATAACTCTGAATCACTGTTATCTAACCAATGTGTGATTACAAAATCGTGTGTTGGTAAAAGCCATTCAAGTGCAAGACGGACCAGTCGACTTAGAAGGAATTGGGGCAGAAAGGTCCAACGAGCAGAGCACAGACCGTGTTGCAGACAGCCTGTACGGAAGTGTCACTTGTTACATTTGGCAGCAGAGAATAACTAAAGTGATCTGAAAACACAGTGAAAATACCGCTTCCTAATTGTATATCAGTATGGGGTTGGACTTTCTTCATAAACTTCAGTCACGGTTCTGCAGCCCAGTGAACGCAGATGCAGGCATGAGAATCCTGCTGTCTGAGGTGCAGAGATGTTAGGTGTTTTCACAGCACCACAAACTGTTGCCACGCTGCTGCTTATTTTGGAAAATGGTTTCTTCTTTAAGACTGTGTTAAGATGTAATGACTTTATCCTTGTAAAATAAACTAAATTGTTACTTTTTTTTTTTTTTTTTTTTTGAGACGGAGTCTTGCTCTGCCACGCAGGCCGGAGTGCGGTGGTGTGACCTCAGCTCACTTCAACCTCTGCCTCCTGAGTTCAAACGATTCTCCTGCCTCAGCCTCCATAGTAGCTGGTACTACAGGTGTTCGGCACCATGCCAGGCTAATTTTTGTATTTTTAGTAGAGACGGTGTTACACCATGTTGGCCAGGCCGGTCTCGAACTCCTGACCTCAAGTGATCCACCTGCCTCTGCCTCCCAAAGTGCTGGGATTACAGGCATGAGCAGCCACCACCCCCGGCTTGATGAGAAAGCTTTTTTGTGCTCTTTAATAAAGTGCAAAGGGTTCCTGAGACCCAAAAGTTTGAAAACCACTGGCTTAAACTGACAAAATTGTCCACGATTCTTCAGTGTATCTTCTAATCTGTTGATGGAGAAAGGACGGTAAGGGATGCTTTACTTTTTGCCTTTCACAACTCAGTGGTGCCGGGACAACTTGGGTATCCACATGGAAAAGGATGGACTGGACCCTTCCTCACCGTACAAGCAAAGCTCAACATGAATCCAACGTAAGGAGCTGACGGAGACCCATTCTGTCAGTCTGCTGGGTACCATAACGGACACCACAGACCGTGCGACTTAGACAATAGCATCTTATTTCCTTTTTCCTGGAGACTGGAAGCCTGGGATCAAGGTGCGGGCAAGGTTGGATTCTCTGGGGCCTCACCCCATGCTGTGTAGATGGCGTCTTCTCTGTGTCTTCACAGGTTTCTCTTATGTGCATGGAGCACTAAGGACTGTGTCTAAATTATCTTAAAAGAACACCAGTCATACTGGATCAGGCCCTACTTTTAAGATCTTATGGGACCTAAATTACCAAGCTAAGGCCCTGTATCTAAATACAGTGACATTTTAAGTTTCTGGGGTTGTGACTTTAACATGGGAATCTTGGGGGGCGGAGAATGGGACAGTTCAGCCCATGACACCTTCAGGGGAGAATCCTGGAGAAACTGTTAGGTTGGATTAGGCAATGTTTCCTTGGCTGAGACGTCTAAAGCTATAACAAGCAACTGAAGGGAAAAAGATGGTATCAAAATTAAAAATGTTCATTTCAGAGAATACTATTAAAGTAAAAAGACAACCCACAGAACAGGATACATTATCACGATAAGGACGTGATATCAAGAATATATTTTAAAGCTCTTAATAAAAATCCAATTTAAAAATGGAAAAAGGATTTGAATAGACATTCTCCAGAGAAAGACATATAAATGCCTTAAAAAGCACGTGAGATGTTTAGCAGAATTCGTCATCTTAGAAATGGAAATCAAAACCACTGAGATACCACTTCACAACCACTGGATGGGTAAAATCCCCGTATTGGACAGTGACTTGGTGGTGAATTTGGGAAAACTGAAATCTTGATATATTGCTAGTGGGAAGGGAAGTAAAATGGTACAGTTGATTTGGAAAAGTCTGGCAGTTCCTCAGAAAAGTTATGCATGAAATCACCATACGACCCAGGAATTTCACTCCTAGGCATATGCCCAAGAAAATTGAAAACATTTTTACAAAAAAAAAAAAAATCTTATGCAAGAATCTTCATAGCGGCATTATTTGTAGTAGTAGAAACAGTCCAGGTGTCTGTCAACAGGTCACTCACTGTGAGATTCCACTCACCTTGGACGTGAAAGATGTCAGCACCGAAGGTCACGCCAAAGGTCATGCACTGTACGATTCTTCTCACAACAGATGTCCAGAATGGGCAAATCCAGAGAAACGGAAGTCGGCTGGCGATTGCCAGGTGCTGGCGGAAGGAAGGAGCAGGTGCTGACTCTTAATGGGTTCAAGGTTTCTTTGGCCCATGGTGAAAAAGTCCCAGAATTACATACTAGTGGTTGATGTGCAGCTTTGAGAATGTGCTAAAAAGACTGAATTGTATCCTTTAATATTGGGGCTTTTATGGTTTGTAAATTCCTTTCAATTTAAAAAGGAACTCAAGAACTTCTTTGGTGTTGATATTTAGATGGTGAAAGAGACAGTATCCAAAACAAGTTACTATGTAACTCACGTCGACAGAGTTAAACTTCATATTCTGAGGATCTTAAAGGAAGCGTGTGAGCCTAGGAGACACAACGATCCTACACTAGATGTTACACCCCATCTTACTGATTTCTATCTCACATAACCATATTCAGGGAAAACCGACATGTAAACGTGAGCTGAATGCTATGCAGAGGCACACTCCTCTAACCCGGGTGATCTTTAGTGGCACAGTAAGAGATGAGGTCATAGCAACGTTAGTTTAGTTAAATTTCTATGGCAACAGAAATTTGGCACATCTGATGAGTTAGATCTCTCTGCACAGCTCCTAATGGGGTTGCCCATTTCTGTATGGTGTCTGTGTATATTCTCGCTGTGGAAATAAGTGATAGCACCTGCACAAACACTTGCCCGGAAACGTGCACGAAGCTGGTGCAGGCAGAGGACAGGCAACAGGGAAGCATGGCTCAGCCCTGGCAAAGAAGACCGTTATTCCGAACGCAGAAGATTCAGGAACACAGTCGTTGGGAAGACTGCTGATGTCCGTGGATCTCACTGCTGTTGTGTTGTATCTGTGCAGCGAGTTACCGGAGCTGTCAGAACCGCACGTGTTGGTATTGGTATCATCACTCAATGCTTCTGACTTTTCCTGGTGCTGAGGATGACTGCATGTGGCGGAAGCAAAGTACTGACCTAGCACAGATCATCAGATCCCAGTTCTTTTTTATGAAGGGGGGCAGGATTAGAACCACCCCCCCCCCACACACTCCCCAATCCTATAAGAACTGGGATCTGATGATCTGTGCTGTTGATAGAGGCAGGGTTAGAACGCCCCACTCCCCAATCCCATTGTTGAAAATAATAGTTGGCTTGGGAGGGTTTTTTCTCCTAAGGTTGAAGCTGTGCATTTCTGGAGCCTGGGCTGTCAGCCATGGTGGCTGGGGAATGCTGGGGCTGCGGTCGTCCGGCCGCTGGTGGGTCCTGCCTCTTTGACACCGTTCATTTCTGAAGCTTGCTTTCCCCGGTGTTGGAAGTAGCAGCACTGGAAGAATGGCCGCCTTCCTACAGTGAAGCTCTGGCAGAAGAGGAGAAGACACGGAGCGTCTGTTCAAGGACGTGACGTTCTGGGCACCGCACCATGCGTTCTGCTTCTCAGCGTTGCCTCTTGGTTGATGTTACCATCACCTGGCATTTCCCAGGAGGTAACTCGCAGATGTCACACTGATGGAAAGCCGCAGCAGCGCGGTTCACGTCCAGGGCCAGCTGGAGCACATCAGCAAGGTCAGGCTGGATACATGTGCTTGCTGACAGGAAAATGACAGGAAATATGTCATTTCAGGGAAATGACAGGAAATGTGCTTGCTGACAGGAAAATGACAGGAAGACGACAGGAAAGAGGCCCATGAGGAGAGCAACCAGTGGATTCAAGGTGGGGAACTGAAGGAGCGAGTCATCACAGGGTGGGAGGCTCAGGAGCCAGCAGGCAAGTGGGATGTAGCCTCAGGGTGCTGCTGGGTTGGTGAGGGGCCTTCTGTGACTTTTCTAAGAGTGCAGTCAATTGTAGGGGTGGGTGCCGGCTCCCGGCTCCCGCACATAAGAGGCAAGCGTCTTGCAGGAGACCAACGTGTGCACTGGGAGTTCCTAGTTGCGTGTCCCAGCATGCGGCCCAGAGGCCCCTGACAAAGCTCAGTGCACCAGGGACACAGTGGACTTTTGGTTCCTGACCCAACGAGGAAGTGAGGGAGTGAGTGAGGGCCGAGACACAGATGCAAGGATGCACAGGATGGGGTGCAGTCAGGTGGAGAGTCATGCTGTGGGGTCCGGGAGAGATGGGTTCGAGAATAAATGGGACCGGGTTGCAGTCAAGTGGAGAGTCATGCTGCTGGGGTCTGGGAAATGTGTTGTGTTTGCTTCTATGTGAACAGCGGGACCTGAGCATGTCTGTGCTTTGACGTTTAATCTGTACACTATCCTTGGCAGGGTGTGTATCTCTGTGGCAGAGGACACCCCGGCCACAGTGGATGTCAGTGGCGGTGGCTGGACTCACGGTCCGTGAACGTTGCATGATCGAACGCGTTTGGTACATTCTCAGCTCCTGCCCAGGTGCCTCCCGAGTATCCGGTGCTGTGGCTCCCCACACCCTTCCCATCTGTGTGTAGCATGACCACCATCTTCCTACCATGTGTTTGTGCTACCACGGCTGCCATGTCTAACGGGCGCTTTGCTTTCCAGCTACTTTCCTATAACCAAACCCTTGAACGACTTTGCCTGCGTTTCAGAGATGATTAGGGTATTAGTCTTTCAAGATTGCTCTGAGGATTTCCAAAAGCAAATGCAACTTACAGGGTGCAAGATATTGGAAATGACAGTAATTATAGATGAGTTTTCTCAGTGTGTTGATTGCGGTAAAATTACATAGCACTCTATTTTTAAGTGTATGGTTTGGAGGCATTAAGTGTGTTCACACTGTGGTGCCACGATCACCGGCATCCATCTCCAGAACTTCCTGGTCTCCCCACGCTTGAAACTCGGTCTACCCAACACCAGCTCTCCTTCCGCCCCAGCTCTGGGAAGCACTACAGGTTGCTTACAAAATAGGCTTTTTCAGTAAGAGAAGGGGCAAGGAAAGGAGCTCTAAAGACTGTCTTGAGATTTGAGGAAGTGTTTTAGGTTTTATTGTCTGGTTCCCGGTGTAAAGGAACTATTGAAGATGTGGGAAGGTGAAGGTCTGTGATCTCAGGAAGTGCTGGGCTGGGCAGCTTTCCCACTGTGACGGGGGCACTTGCCCTCAAACCCGCCTGAGATAATCGCGTGAGGATGGTGCTGCATTGTGACAGCTCTGAACTTGATCTCCTTGAACGTTGCCAAGTACATAAGCTTTGGCGGTTACCGTCTAGTATCTGCGGGAGACCTAGAATTTGAACATTGTTGACTTTAGAACACTCTCATTTTTATAACACTCTACCTGTTCTCAACAATAGGAAATATGCTGTGTCCTTTTTTTTAAATGCCTTAATATTCTGTGTTGCGGTGGCAGTAGTTGCAGCGGAGGCTACTTCTGGTTCATGGTCATCGCCAAACACAAGCTTCTGGAAACCGTGTGAAAAATGAAGGGGAAAGTGCTTTTCTGCAAAGGGCTTTTTTGAACATCCTGTTTTTTTTCTGGAATATCTGTTGTGGTGTAAAACGTTTTCATATTTAGGGGTTTGTAACGTGTTTTATACTGGTTAGCTTTGAAACCCCATGTTTTTGCATGTCATGGGGCTGCTTTATCCTATTCTATGATATAGCTGGTTGGCAAAACTATTGGTTATTTCACTTTAAAAACCAAAGCAGCTTACAGATTGAGTGTGATTCCTGTAAGAATTTAATTATAAAATTGATTTGTGTTCAATAAGCTTACTGGATTGGCTAGATCCGTGGACAAAAAGATAAGAACATGTCAAGTCTCTGGGCCAGGAAGGACTTCCAAATAATACAAGTGATACACATTAATTTCTTAACAAACAATTAGATTTAGTATATAACTGGTTAAAACCTCTATATTTTCTATTATAGCCATTCCACGTGCCCATGGGGGTGGGCTGCAGGACTCCCTATGGAATCCAAGGTCTGTGGGCACTCAGGTCCCTGCAATAAAATGGCATCGTGTTTGCATATGACATATGCACATCCTCCTGCAGACAGTCATGTCAGGGTTGCTCGTAACAGCTATACCATGCACATGCCAGGCGAGTAGTTGTTTAATGAATAATAAAGTCTGAATGCTTAGTACAAACACATTAAAAAAAATCTTGATCTATGGTTGGTTGAATCCACAGGCCTGGAACCCCGGGAGAGAGTACAAACTCTAGAAGCAAAACGAACAAAGCACTTGAGGTCAGCAGTGACGGGTGTGGGATCACACTGAATCTCATGTGTTTTGCTGTCTGTGTCACTGTGTCCCGTGTAAACGGGAATCATTTGTAGCTTAAGGTAAAATAGGTAACAGGAAACACTACAGAATGGGCACGAAGGCGCGCCCCTCATTACCCCGTGTTACAGCCAAGCATCTGCCTCCTGGGGAAGGATCTGTTCTGTGGGGAGACTAGATGTTGATGATTTCCGGATGTGTGAAGGGAAACTCCCTCCGAGAAGCGTGGCTTTGGCCGGAGCACATCAGACGAGAGTTAGCGCGGCATGGAGTTTCCACAGTGCCCCTCAGGCCTGCTGCTTCTCTCCTCTCCCCACCCCTGGCCCTGACTCTTACCAAGGGAGGAAAGTTCAGCTCCAGCTGAGCCCCGCACAGGGCTGTGGGTCTCTAGGGCAGGTGCCACCTTTGCCTGAACAGGGTGTGTCAGAGGAGGGTCTGGCTGTACTTGAGCTGTGAGAGATGCTCTCAGAGATCCAGCATCCTGAAAACCCAGGTGCTGAAGGTTCCTCCTCTTCCACCATCCTGCGGGGAAGGGGGTCTTATCCTGCTTCCCCTCAACCCAAGCTGACTTCTTGTCTGTTCTGTACACCTAGGTTTTCAGAGCAGTTATTGTTAATCATCTAGCAGACAAACAACCATAAGGTGACAGCCTGGGAGGGTAGACGGCGCTGGAAGGTAGTTTTCTGAATAACAGCGTTCAGTTTCCTGTTTTGCCGTCATTTGACCCAAGGCCCCAAGATAATTGAAATACCGTCAGCCAAACACCGATTTTTTACCTGAGGTTTTTTTTTTTTTTTCTTTTTAAGTTATGGGTGCAAACTTATAACCAGGGACCTGACAAAAGAGAAGGATTTATTTGCAAAGTGAATGTCGGGGATGGTTGGCATTTGCCAACTCTGACTAGCAGGGACCCAGGCTGCTTCCGTTCTGCCGCCCGACTCCTGACCCTCCAGCTCCTGCCTCTGTTCCCACCAGCAGGAAGAGGAGCGGGAAGGTGCCTTTTCCCCTTTAAGGGGATGAGGTGAGAGTTGCACCTGCCAGTTTGCTAGTCCCTGGGGTGATTCTCCAGCATGGGTGGGAGTTGGGTTTGGAGGCCTGAGCCCCGTGAAGCTGGGGTTGCTGTTCCCTGAGCAGCAGGAAACTGGACTCTGGGAAGTGGGGTCAGAGGGTAGCATCCTCAGGAGGGGCCTCTCGTCCCATTTGACATCTTCAGTGCAAAAGGGGGTGTGGGCTTCATGGACCATTGACAAATAGAACGTTATTTTTGTGTTGTTTTTTAAGCACATCGAATCCTAATTCCTTTGGCCTTTACTAAAGTGGCATTTTGTAATTCCACATGATTTCATTGATATACTCGCAGGAGAGAATGCTTCCTGTAAACCAGAAGGATCTCTGAGACGGTTCTCGGCCCATAGAGAGTTCATTTTCCCAAGGTTAAAGACACAGACTCAGGCGGGGTTGAGGACACACTGCAACAGCCTCAGGAAGTCCTGGACATGTGTCCAAGGTGTTTGGGACACAACTTGGTCTTACACATTTTAGGGAGACGTGAGACATCAATATATATGAGATGTACGTTGGTTCGGTCCAGGAAGGGAGGCTCGGCTCCAAGCGGGGAGGGATTTCCAGGTCACAGGTAGATCAGACAAATGCGTTTCTGGTGTACCTTTCCAGAGGAAGCAGCCAGATCCGCATTTATCTCCGTGTGCAGATGGGGACTTTGAATTCTCTCCTCTGTCCATGAGGAATTTCCTTGTGCATCCGTTGTGAGGGAGGTACGTGGCTTTTTTTTCCCCTCCCCCCAGTAGCTGTCTCTGTTCGGAAGAGCATGGGAGGCAGGTTTGGTCTAAGCTCTGCCTCACCTTGACGTCGCTTTAGCGTAGTGATTTTGGGGTCCTGAGATGTAGTTTCAACTTCATGTTTCTGAACACACTGGCACTCGAAACAGTATTGTAGGAGGTATCTAACTTACTTAGAAGAAGAATCTATTTGGAAGGACTTGAGCACATTCCTCCTTGAGAGAACCAAGCCTTTGTTTAGTTTGCTTTGCCCCGAGGCTGTTACGCTGCCCCGGGCTGTGCAGCCTTAGAAAGCTGTGCCCCTGTGAGCTACTGCCTGTGGAATCTGGTGACTTTGAAGTTAATCCAGCAGCTACATGTTTTGGAAAGCAGATTGTCTCTTAAAGTGTTGGTGATTATGATTCTAGCACTAGAATTTCAGTGTGTATTTTCCACCTTCTTACTTTGTCTCCTCATACACTGAGATACTGCTGCATTTGCTCTTAGGCTTCACGGAGGGAGGGTCAGTTCTGACCCTTTCTTAGATATTGACCTTGAACGGACAGAATCGAGATTCAGAAAAACTCTCGAGCTTGAGTGTGCTGATATCTATGTAAGTGGGGTTCATGTGTCAAACTCAGGTTTAAGAAAAACCAATTCTAGGCTGGGCATAGTGGCTCACACCTGTCATCCCAGCACCTTGGGAGGCTGAGGTGGACAGTTCACTTTTGAGCCCAGGAATTCGAGACCAGCCTGGGGAACATAGCAAGACCTTGACTCTACAAAAAATTAAATAGGAGTGGTGATGTATACCTGTGGGCCCAGCTACTGGGAAGCTGAGGCTGGAGGTTCACCCAAGCCTGGCAGGTTGAGGCTGCAGTGAACCATGATAGCACCACTGTACTTATGGTGCACTGTGCCTGAGTGACAGAAGAACAACCACCCCCCCACACACAAAGTATCAATTCATGCAGTGGCCAGTTCTGCTGGGACCACCTGTTAAGGCTACTCTGGGCCTCACGGTGTGAGAAGGGTCTGTCCAGCGGTGAGAAGGAGTGGCTTGAAGGCCTAAAAGCCAGTTGCTGTGGTTCAGCATGACTGCGGGTGTGGAGTTGGGGGAACGGCTCTCCACGGCATGAGTGGGTAAACGGATGGGCTTCCAGAACGAGCCCCTGTGACTTTGCCTGGTTTGCATCCGTCCAATACAAATCCACAGGCTCTTACTCTAGAAGCTTCTGCCGGGGCTGATGGACTGGCCTGGGGACAGAGGGTGCCCTCAGAGCCTCAGGGTGCTGTCTGGTTTAGGACGAGCACTTAGTCACCTAGATCTAGGATTTATGACACGACAAGGGGACTCGTCACACTCGGAGCAGCATCCATCTGCATTCTAGACTTGGTTCTAGGTGAAGTATTTTGGAGCCTGTTGGTACCCTGTGTTCTGTTTATGTGTAAAACAAGTTAGAGTTATAACTAGTTAAAACCTATTTTTAAAATTTTGCCACAGAATATGGCAATTGTGGTGGAGCCTGGCCAGAGACCCCCACACTCAGACGCTGCCGTGTGCTGGGGCTGCAGGCGTTGACTGCATCGGCTGTCCCTCCCAGCGTGTCTGTGTTCTTGACACGGGCGCCCATCGAGGCTCGGCCTGTGAGAATCGTGCCACCGTTTGTCTCCGTGTTCCTCTGAGGTTCCGCAGACTTCACGGTCCCATGGCAGAGCGTACGGTATCTGCTTGCATCCTGATTTCCCCAAACCCCAGGACAGGCCAAGAGTTCCTTACACACAACTGCAGAGGGCCCCGTGGTGTGGATTTGCGGTGACACAGCCTTTCCCCAGCTCGGCCTTCGTCTCCAGAGTTGGCTTTAGGGTGATAGAAGCTTCCTTCAGACTGGGGGGCCCTGAAGCTTTGGTGCTAGGAATTCGGTGACCAGCACGGATGATACCCCATTTCTCTGCATTTGTAGCAATAGTTGTTAACACGACCACGAGATGTACAGAGGAAGGAAAAAGGAGGTTTTATTTTCAGAGTAACACTCTGTGCTTTGGGAAATGTGGTCTTGGGGGAGCTGTAAGCACACGCCCCTCAGGAGGGGAGGAGGCCGCGGCGTTACACGTTCCGGGGTTTGTTGGCTGTGTGTGTTCATCGGGCTCAAGGAATGTGTGAACGTTTACAGGGAAAGTGGGGTTTGTTCATCCGGTTCGTGCAATGTCTGAACACTTACAGGGAAAGTCTAGCACACATGCAGTGAGTTAACCTGTAACATCCATGTTCGCCTTGGGGCGAGCGTAACATTTGAAATGAGGTGGACTGGGCGTGTCATGTACAAAGGTGAGCTGTTGGGCGCAGACGTTTATGCGCAGCCTCAGTCACAGCCAGGACTGGCTCAGGGTCTGCAGCTTGTGGCGGGAAAGGACATTCACGAGGTCATTCTGTCCAGTTAGGGCTGCCGGCAGGGTCCCGGGGCGGGGGGTTTGTCTGGTCAGCCAGCGTCTGGAGTCCACCCAGGTCCCGTGGACAGCGTTCCTCTAAACCAGGCTTCTGATTGTGGAGGAGACTTCATGCTGGTTAACACACTGTACAGGAGTAGTGCCGTGGGGCTTTGGGGTTGACCTTCCCTATGATGCCAGTTACATTTCTCTCCAGATCTCATCATAGCCACAGAGATTGTACCTCGTCTGACAGCTGGGGGTGCCGTGTTGATATAGTAATTTATTGCATTAAACTTTTTATTACTATTTTAATAACCTTTTTTTTCTTTTTCAAGAGATATAGGGTATTGCTGTGTTACTCAAGCCAGTCTTGAACTCCTGGCCTCAAGCAATCCTCCCACCTCGGCCTCCCAAAGTGCTGGGCTTATAGACGTGAGCCAGTGCACCCAGCCTACCGCCATGTTTTTAAAACTCAGCAGTTTAAAAATCCCACTCCTTTCACCCCCTCAAGCAGGCTGGTTGGCCTTGTGCAAACTGGGGTGTCACGATCTTAGCCTCCCCTTTTATTTTTCGCTTTGGCTTCAAGTTCTGATGAGAACAGCAGTTACAAAATGGGCATTAGGTGATTCTTCTGTTACTAAAGCCAGAATTCTCACCAGTTGGAGATGTTTGTCCCCAGGATCCCAGAAAGCTGCTTTGAATCAAGCCCGTAGTAAATAAGTAAGGAACTAAACTCTTGGTCCTCTGCTTAGTACCAGGGGAATGGGTTAGTTGCTGATACCCTTTGATCTGTGCTCACGTGCTGCATCTCATCACGGGAAGCAGAGTCGCCCTGTGGAATAAAGCTCGGCTCAAGGTGGTGCGTCGAGACGCTTGGGGCTGTCAGTCCCTTATACAGCGGCAGACTTGGAGACTCAGTATCGCGTGCAGAGCCCAGGCAACCGGAGTGCATCCACCTTAGAGACCACATGGACGGTCGGCAAGGTGGATGTCCGGGCATATGGCCTTGACAGGCCCACTGCGAGGTGAATTAGGAATTCGTTAGCAAAGAAATCAAACTCGCCTTTGGGTCCCAGCTGCTTGGAAGGCTGAGGCGGGAGGATTGCTTGAGCCAGAAGGTCAAGGCCGCGATGAGCCATGATTGTAATACTGCACTCCGGCCTGGGTGACATAGCGAGACTCCAAGTCAAAAAAAAAAAACACAAAAAAACCCCTCAAACCTTACTCTTCATAGCAGGAGGGAGAATTTGTCAAAGTAACTGCAACAAAATCTTAGATGATATAATTTCAGTGGCTAAGTGAGCTGTCCATCCCACGTGGCTGTCTCACAACGCAACAGAGCCAGGTGCTGCTGCAACTGCGCCCCTCCCCACCCGATCGCTTGTGGACATTTTCTGTTTCCCCATATCTCCCTTTTGGATACATAGCTCGCTACTTTATAGCTAAGCATCAGTAAAACAGGTTGTCTATTTTGAAAAGTAACTATTATGTCTTTTAAGGACAGAAAATGAAGCAGGTGACAATAGCATGGCAACCTGGTGAATAGATTTAGAGGAATATTTAATACTTGGCACCACTCTGATCCCTTCTTCTCTCATGCTTAGTTACAGCTACCGCCTTCTATGACAAAACACTTTCAGCTCTGTGAGTAGGAATTAAACATATTCTAAATCAGAAGTTTTAGTTAAGCAGTATTTTACGTGAATGCCCAGATCCTAAGTGTTCACTGTACTGGTGTGTGGTGTTGAAGAAGGAACGAGGGCTTGGGGCTGCGTTTATGGTGCAGCGTCCGGGTTCCCATATGTGAGATGAGGGCCATGAGACACGGCCTGGAAGGTTCAGACTGTGGGATTGAATGGATCTACCCACTCCTGGAAAGCCTCAAGTCTAACTTGACTTGGGCTGGTTTTAGGGAGATGCTGGCAGCGCTGTCCTCACAGGTTACCGGGAGGGGCTCTGGCACCGTCCCCATCAGGTGTCTCATGATCAGCCAGCTTGCTCATCTCAGAAGCTGTTGGTCGTGTTCTCGTTCCTGTTGTTTGTTGCGTGTTATTTAGGGTTCTGTTCATGTGGGGACCTAGGAAGTTTCACAGTGAGAGGAGAGCCGCTGAGCCGCCTTCCTGCCTGGACGCCAGCCCCACGGAGGACCGTAACTGCTTGAGGTTGGCTTCTGCCCCCGGCCTCACCTGTGGAGGCATTGATGCAGTGGTACTTTCTAAGCTCCTGGGGCACACAGTGCTGTTGTGTGGATCCACAGGCCACTGTGGCGTCCAAGCACGTGCTCCCGGAGGAGAGGACTCTGCGGGCACTGATAGTGGGAGCTGGCTGAGAGTCCAGCAAGTGAGACTCCCTGTGACGTGCACAGCTGCCATCTGCACAGCCCCTCCTGAGGCCAAGATGGTCGTGCGATAAATGCACAAAGCGCGTCTCCAGCAAAAAGCCGCCAAGTGTCCACATCCAGGATATCCACCAAGGTGGCCTTTTGGTGTTAATACGATGAATGTGAGCAGCAGGTGGTCTGTGTCGAGTGTGACTGTGCCACTGCAGTTTTGTTCTCATATCTTGATGAGCATGAACGGTTCCTGACGAGGGTAGGTAAGGATGCTGTGACCTGAGACTCTGCAGTATTGTAGCTTGAGGAACCAAGGAGTTCTTCTCTCTTGCAAAGCCGTCAGGGAGGATGTTCCAGGCTGGTGACTGCTCCATGAGGTATTCAGAGATCCAGGTTTCTTCCCGACCCCTGCTCTGCATTCCCAGGGACATGGCTGTCCTTGCTGTGGTTGGGACTGGGTGATTGCCATGCTGGCAGGGGAGGCTTAAGGTGAGAGTGGCCGTGATTTACCTAAGTTACATAATGGCAGGGAGCCTGGGAGTAAAGTGTAGCCATGGCCTGGAGGATGGATGATGGATGTTGGTGAACGACTGGCTGCACTCACCGCACCTGGCCCAGGAATGGGGAAGGATGGCTGAGTGTGCCATTCAATGGTACCTGGTTCTTTCAGATTTGACTTCCTTATGGATTTTCTGCTGTAAAGAGGAGAGAGCCTGTGGTTCTAGGCCAAGCATCTCACTCATCTCATAACATCTTGTATCCCTCAGCCAACATTTATGTCAAGTTTTAGAAGTCCTATCAAACTGGCAAGCATTTCTCAATTTGGTTTAACCATTGGATTTTATATCTGTGTCTGCATGTCTATTTTACATCTATGTGGTTATTTGACACTCTGTAGTACCTTTGTAATAGGTTCTATTTGGTGGAAGTTACTTTCAACAATCCCTTGCTGCTACTTGAATTTTCAAGGTTGCAAGTAGAAAGGAGAGAATAAGAACCACATCTTCTCTAATTTTAAAATTTGATGTTTCTCAAATCACACCAGAAGTACATATATTACAAATTACAAAAGCAGCCAGAATCAAGGTTAAGAGATTTCTGGGCGATTCTGGCTAATCAGCAGTATTTGCTGAGGTGTGTGCAGCAGAGCAACATGCCAAAAAGCCCGGGACGGGGGAGAGATGGGAGGCCAGGCTGTGACTTCGGAGGTGCTGTTGCCTCAGGGAGAAGAGCTAGATGTAGAGAGGATAAATGGACACAGGTGTGACCACCGCCATCCTTGCCGTGGCACGGAGGTCTTTGTACAGGGACCTTTGTGAGCTGAGTTAAAAATTGAAACTGAGAGAGTGCAATGCATTCTTAGTTTTTAAAATAAAATGCTAATAGAGAACATTTTGTTTGTAAGAATGTAAAATGTTACATCTTTGTTAAAGAATAATAATTTGCTTCTGAGATCTTTGTGACTGAGATTTGAAATCTTAAGTATGGTTTTTTCTTCCATGTTTTATACATATGCACGTATACACATACATGTAAGGTATATAAAAGGAAAATAAGCATATCTGTATTCACATTTATATACACTTCCATAATGTGTATACTTCTAGTCACACATAAGTCTAAGAGACTATGACTTGACTTGATAACCATGAGAGGGTAATTAAATAATTTATCTGCTCTTAGCCTTGCTTTTGTATGTGAGCAGGGACCCTGCGAAACGCGCCTCCCGCGTTCCAGGCCTCACACAGCCCGTGCCAGGTTTTGGAAGCAGGAGTTTGTCTGCAGCCACTTCGGGAAACATGTGGTTGCCAGGATTGCCTAGAGCTCCAGGCTGTCTCCAGTCCCAGCCTCCCTGGGGTAGAAGCTGCCCTACCAGGGGCCTGGACATGCACGTTAGGGCCTGGAGCCAGGGACCGCTCCTGAAGCGGGGGGCTCCCCTCACGGTTGGGCATGAGAACCGAGGTTAGGAGGTGGAACCAGCCTTGGGCCAGTGCACGGCCTCCCTGAAGTGCTTGCGGGAAGCCCCAGCTGTACTTTGCTGACCCCATAGACAGCACCACACTCTGTGAGATCCTCCTGGCCCACCCCTCAGGTTCCTAAAATGATGAAGGTTTCCTGAGCTCTGAATTTTTAGGTCTAGGCTAAAAAGTCCTGGGACAGGCTCACAGGGTTCTTTATGTAGAAATGATGAGTGTGCTGGTGACTCAGAGCAGGCACTGCACCCTCACTCCAGGGTCCTTCGTGCCAGGTGGAAACGAGCGTGTGGGTCACCCAGAGTCCCTGCATCCTCACTCCAGTCACTGCTCTTTGGTTTCTTAATTAAAAGCCTAAAAGCCTTGATAATGAAAATGCATTCTCCCCAGAGAGTCGAGTTTCCGGTTATGGAGGCTCACCTGTAAATGCCGTGCCAGGTCAAATATGCTGAGATCTGGGCCAGGTCCCGCTTCCTGCTCACGGCCAAAGCAGGTACTTCATTTGGGAGGTGACCCAGGGGGATATTTGAGAGGCCTGCCAGTCCCCGAGGGATGAATCCGCTGGCCTTCACATTCTGCTCCGGCCTCCATCAGCTCCTTCCTGCCTGCAAACTGCCGGCTTTGACGTTGCAATCATTGGAGATATGTTAAGGACTTGGTATGGGTTGATGCCCATAGGACCAGCAGATCGTGAAAAGGTGGGAACCATGGCTGGGAGGGTGGTGACCACGGCCAAACTGAGAACCGTGGTGGGCTGGGAGGTCCATCTTTTGTCTGAAGTGTTTTTTAAAATAAAAAACAGTGTCTCAGAAGCATGAGAGGGGAGGCCACAGACGGGGAGAACGCATCTGTAAAAGACTCATCTGAGAAAGGCTGTTATCCAAACCGTGCAAGGAACTCTCAAAACTCAACAAGAAAATGAACAACCTGATTAAAAATGGACCAAAGACCTGGACAGATACCCCAACAAAGAAGATACACAGATGGCAAATCTACACGTGGAAAGATGGCCCGCGTCTTATGTCATAGGGCGAGGCGTCACTGTGCACCCATCGGCCTGGCCAAAACCTGAACTCCGACACCACCACGTGCTGGTGGGTGTGTGGGCATCAGGACCCTCACTCATCGCTGGGGGAAGTGGGGCAGCTCCTGTGGGAGGCAGCATGGCGGTTTTCCGTGGAACTAAGCTCTCCGACCACAGAAGCAATCACAGTCCTGGACGTTTACTCGGAGGAGCTGAAAGTTTACTTCCATGCGGAAATGTGCACACAGACATTGACAGCAGCTTTATAATTGCCAAAACTAGAAAGCAACCAAGATGCCCTTCAGTAGGTGAATGGATAAACTGTGGTATGTCAGATACTGGGATATTATTCAGCACTAAAAAGAACTGGACCCCTAAGCCATGAAAAGACACAGAAGGATCATAAACGCATGTTGCTAAGTGAGACTCCAATCTGGTAAGGCTGCCTGCTGTCTGAGTCCAACCACAGCACAGTCTGGAAAAGGCAAAGCTGTGGAAACTAAAACAATCAGCGGCTGTCAGGGGGTTGGGGAGGGGAGAGATGAATGGGAGGAGCATAGGGGGTGTGTAGGGTGGGGCAGCAACTCCAGGTGGGGCTTTCATGGGGGGATCCATGCCGTTCCACGTCTGTGAAACCCACAGAGTGAGCAGCAGCAGGCCGAGTCCTCGTGTGAGCTGTGGACTGTGGGTGGTGGTGCCGTGTTGATGCGGGTCTGTCGGTCGTACAGACATGCTGGTCTGGTGAGGGCAGGAGAATGATGGAGGCTGTGCCTGTGCTGGGAAAGGATATGTGAGGACTCTCTGTACTTTCCTCTTGATTTTGCTATGAACCGAAAACTGCTTTTAAAAACGTCTATTGAAAAGGCAAACAAAAAAGTGCTGGCCAGACAACATCAGTGTGAGGGTGTGGCCTGTGTTCTACGTTCAGAATTTCCCTTTTAGAATACACGTATCTAAATTTTTCAAAGTTAAACCTTTGCATTAAGTAACTCACTACAAAGTTACAGTATCAGCTTGGGCACTGCCAGGATGGCCAGGATCCTGTATCCTGACCAGCTTCTCCCCTTACAGGTGCAGTTGACGTCCATGGCCACATCCCGGTAAGCGGCAGGGCTGGAATCAGGAGTCAGGCTTTGCGGGACAGAGAGGAAGTGAGATCTTGTAAGCACGTGGCTGAGGGCAGGCAGGGAGGAGCCCGTGGCGCAGGGAGCCGGCAGGGATGACTTTTTGACCAGTTTTCCTTATCGCTGAGGCCTTCTTAGACTTGGGGAGTTGGGAGTCCCCACTCTCGGGTGCCTCAGAAACCAAAGGCTGCTTGTAATGCTCAAGTTCCAGATGCCTCAGGGGAGATACCTGGGTTGTTGGGTACAGTTCCGTTATTTGCTGCTCGGTGGGATTTGCCCGCAACATTTCTGATTGTTTTTAAGAGCTGATGTTTGAGCTGCTTAAAATCACATACGGATGTCGATTTATCTATAAAAGTTAAGAATGGAATTTGAGTGCAAAGAGTTGTGAAAATGCTCAAGGTTATGTACTAATGTATACATTACATTTGTGGAAATATTTGAAAGTGCAGGATTTACATTAAACACTTCTCTTGATTTTTGTAATATCTACCTGTCATTTTCCCATTTGATTAATAGATGTCAGAGGGCTTAAATTTTGAGTGCCTGAATTCACTGAAATTAAAACTTCTTACATCAAATGTAATTGAACTGAATGTAGCAACAGTGCGTGCTTTTATAAGTACTGATTAAAAAATATATAAAAACACATATCCATGAACATGCAGATGGGGGCAACATATTAAACCATGGAAGTAGAATTCGTATTGTTTTCTGAGAAGACAAATTTTTAAAAAGCTAAGGGGTCTTATAACTTTCTAGTTTCCAACTTATTTACCCTAAAGTGGAAGATTGACAGCAGCAGAAGAGGAGATCCTGGGCCAGTGCAGGCTCTGGGAGCAGCGGGGTGAGTGCTGGAAGGAGCTGGCTGGAGGCAGAGCCAGGGAGGGGCTCAGACAGGCCAGGACGGCCTCAGGGCACGCGGCTCAGTGAGTGAGAAAAGGTTCACATTTCTTGGAGAGCCCTTGACTCTGCCCACGGAAAACCCAAACTCCTTCCAACGGGGATGTGCGTCTCATGTAAAAGTTGTTACTCCCAGAAAGAAAACCAGTGGATGTAGAAATTTTACGTATGCAGAAATTACTTCAAATTTGTTTCTAACCTTATCCTTTTCTTCCTCCATCTTAATGTGTGGTGACTTTCTGCAGGTGACGCACACATCTTAGGAGAGCGCTGTATTTCAGTTGCTGTTGGCTCTGATGTGACTTTGTGGTGTCCGATGTTCTTGTTCTGAGGTTCTGCCCAGAACGTGGCTCCTCCCTGCTGAGCGTTGCTTGTTGAAGGCCCGTGTGGAAACTTTCCCTGTAAGCTCGTTGACCGCAGCAGTCTTGGTTAAGAAACCTTTGGACCTCCTGAGACTTCACACAGCCTTCTAACCTTTCTAGTGTGTCCTTTTCATTTTACTGTTCCCCATTAACCCAGATGTTTTCCAGAATGTAAGTAATCTGCTGAATGCAGGGTGGGGGGTGCCCTCCGTTGGCTCTGGGGAGAAGCATCGCTGTTTCTCCGGGTGGAGCTTCCCGCCCACCATGGTGTGCTCCAAGACGCAGCAGGGTTCTTTGGCAGAAATAATCGTCGAAGGCCTGCGTCTCCGTGGCAGGGTGGCTGTGGGTATGGGACCTCGCGGCCATGCCGGCCCCTCCCCATCAATGGCACCACGGAGAGGAGCAGGGGGAGGCCTGGGATCTGTCTCCAGAGTCACAGCTGTGCTTCCGAGACTGCGTCGTCCGTATGTAACTAGACATGCAGAGAAAGTGTTGGAGATCAGCAGGAGACGGTGTCTGTCCCTAATGAGCTCAGGCGTGCCCTTGAGAGGGTCAGGTTTCTGTGCGGCTGATCTGGACTCAGCCTGGCTGTGGCAGTGCAGGTGACTGCTGGGCTTTGGCAAGGCTGCACCCACTATCCGTCTGAAATGGCCCCCTTCCCTGGCTCGCGGTGCCAACTGGGCCCCCAGGCCTGAATTCCCGCCAGGACGGAGGCCCTGTGTATGTGTCGGGGAAGGGGGAGGTGCGGGTCCTACTTTATTGCCGTATCCAATGCCACGCGGGGTCAGCACTCAGGAAACATGTGCTGTGTGGGTCAGCGATTGAGTTCAGAAACCTGGAAAATTCAGCAGTGTAGGCTTTGGGCATGACCCGTCCAGCCTTGGGGCTCTTTCTTTCTCTGAATTTCCTTCCATGGCATCCTCCTCATCCCAGGGGCCCCTGTTCCCATATGGCTGTTGGCAACTTCACAGGTTCCTCTGCCTCCCCTCCCGGGCCCTGGTGTGGCTGGGGCAGCTAGTAGCTGTGCAGACCCCACAGCCAGTAGATCATTGGTGCCAACGCCTTGGGCCTGGTTTACTTGAGTCAAGGACGGCAGTACATGGCTGAGCCCACCCCGAATGCCTGGATCGGAAGGCCTTGGGTTGCAGAGGGGTGGGGGTTGGATATTGAAGGACAACCTGCAAAGCAGAAGGGGAAATGGCTGTGCTGATGGGCAGCTAGAGGAGTCTGTGCAGAGCCTGGGACCCAGTGCAGACACAGAGCTGACATGGGCAATGCAGTGACACGGCCACCGTGGAAGTGGGCAAAGTTACAGGCTTCAGACCGATATGGAGGGGCTGGTCTAAAACGATCCTCATTTTCCTTTAATCCTAACAATTGCTGGCTTACAGGGTGGGGGAGTGAGATCTGTGGTGGCCGCGAGGAGAGACAGGGATTTTAATTAAACCCCTCTTTCTGGGAGAGGGGAGTAGCCGTTTCTGTAGGGCGGTGAGCATCGTCATCTCAGGCAGCTCAGGCTGCTGTAACGAAACACCATTGACTGAGCGGCTTATGAACAACAGGAATTTGTTTCTCACAGTTCTAGCGGCTGGAAGGCAGGATCAGGGTGCCGCACGGGTGAATTCTGGTGTGGGCTCTTTCCTGGTTGGCACACACCTTCTCTCTGGCCCTGACACAATGGGAGGGTGAGGGATTTGCTGGGCCCCTTTCTGAGGCACACATCCCATTCAAGGGTCGTCTCCAGCCTCGGGAACTCATTACCTCCCAAAGACCACCTGACAGCATCACATTGAGGCTGAGGATTTCAACCTGTGTTTTGAGGGGCAGGCAGGCAGTTTGTAACCGTCACCCTCTTTGTGTATTTCTGACTCAACATTGAGTCTGCCTTTGGCTCTCCAGTGGACAGAGCCTGTGTGGACACTGAGCAAGGTCAGAGCTGCAAGCATGTGCACATCGGGGGCAAGGGAGCTGCCAGGGGTGTGAGAACGGGGTTTCAGCATCAATCGGAGCTGCTTTCCTGGCAAATGTACTCATAAGCTATCCTGGCAACATTTGCTTTTCACGAAGAGTCGATGAGGCAGTGGGGGCAGCAGGCGGTGTTGCCAGAAGCTTGGAGCTGATGAGCAGCAGAGAAGGGGCAGAGGCCACGACCTTGGGGTAGTCAGCAGTGCCAGGTGTCTGCCCTCCAGGCCTCACGTCTGTGACTGTGTAGAGACCGAGCCGACCGGGGCTTGCCGGCCAGTGTGGCTCTCAGGCAGGTGATTATCGCGTTGTGCTTTCTATGTAATGTTCCCTCAACCCCATGCCCACCCCACCAATTTCTGTAACTAGCAGAAATGATGCTGCGTTTCCTTGATGAAGCCTTGAGTTTCCTGTGGAGATGTAGGAATAGCATGATTTGGCTCACGTCAAAATACTTTGCAGTGAAGCTGCACGGAAGAGGATTCTAGGCTTCCATTTGACGTTTTCAACAATGCCTGAGTGTTACAGGACCGTCTTGCTTGTTAATAAAGCACCAGATGAAAAAGGCTACTGGTTAATAAAGGAGACTTTTTACATTAGCACAGAGAGGGTGGCTTGAGATAAATTCAGCGTAACGTAGGTGTGTTTGTAAGCCGTCAAAAGGACCATCTCTCTGCTGGCGACACATGTTTTCCGGTATTGGTTTTGTTCTGTAAAAGGATGACTGGCATTCGGCAGAGTCATTCCAGAATTCACCTGGAAGGCGTCCACATGGTGCCTTGTTTTCTCCTGACATTCTGGGCACCACGAGGGATTATTCCTGTCTTCAGCACTAGCAGGAGACTTTTCCTGAACACCTGCTCCTCTTTGGCGTTGTGGGTGTGAAGGGGTCAGAGTGACCCTGTCTTCATGGAGTTTTCAGACACCATGGGGATAGTGCGGCTCGAGTGTCGGGCTCGGGTGGGAGGGAGACTTTCCCCAGAAAACAGCTGCCGTTTCCAGGATGGCCCTCGACCCCTCCTCCCTCTGTTCCTCTGCGTCATGTCTGAATTAAGGCTGTTCTATCGTAGCGGGGGTGTCATGTTAACTGGAAGTGTGCTTTTTTACTGAGCAGTAAGTAAATTAATAGTACATTTTCCAAGGACAGCGAGGTTTGATTTGATGAATCCAGTGGGGGAAAGGAGAAGGGGCTTGGCTGTGTGGGGATGTGTGTGATGGGAGCAGAATGGAGTAGCCATGCAGGCTGTTGGGATGGAGGGGCCACGCCCGCATTTCCATGGATCCGTCGCTGTTTGTGCCACTAGACCTGGACCTCTGTCTCTACTTCTAACACCCGCATAGTGAGGAAGCCCTGATGGGCCTGAGTTGTTACTTCCCATGGCCATCGCTGGGAAATGCCCCGGACGCCTCTCCTGGCTGGTGACGGCCCTGGGCCTGGACACTGGCTTTGTCCTGAGTTGTTTCTTCTTGTGGCCATCGCTGGGAAGTGCCCCGGACACCTCTCCTGGCTGGTGATGGCCCCAGGCCTGGACACTGGGTTCGTCCTGAGCTCTGCGAGGGACTTGGGCTCCACGTGCAGCAGACATCAGTGCATCCCTTTGGATGTGAGATGTTGGCGCTCGGCTTGGAGGCCAGCACAATCTGGGTGTGGTCAGGATCCAGTTCATCCTTTGGAGAGAGAGAGAGCAGCTGCCCGGGGACCCCTCTGAGGTACATAGTCATGCAGCGCCCTCACAGGATGCCCGGTCCCCCGAGAACTTCCCGCCATTCCCCTGGACCCTCAGGTATGGGAGTCAAGTGTGGTGTGTGTGTCATAGGCGGGGGTACTGAGGACACCACGTGCCTGCTCGTGCGAAGACCTGAAGTGCTGCGTGAGCTCGTTCCCAAGGGGCCGTTGGCATCTGGGGGCCTGTGGGTGTCTTTCCACTGGCAGGAAATAATGGGTGGCCCATGTTACCTTTTGTGTCTTTTTTTTTTTTTTTTCTTTGCCGAAAAGCCCTAATGCCAACGTCGCTGTCCTGCTATTAGAACCGCCCACCTCAAGCTCAGTGGCCCTCCTGTTTCTGGGCTGCTGCAGTGTTGTGTTGGGGTAACTGTATTAACTTCGTTTGAATTTTCTTCCTGTTCTTTTGGAATAAGTGTTGATAGTTTGTGCTGCTTGTTCACCCCAGAGGCGAGGATGTCCTTTAGGCCTGGAGGAGCACAACCCCTGCAGGGAGGTGCCGGGCCTCTACCTCTCATGTCATCAGCAGCCCTCTCCACACGTCTCCTCTTCGCTCCTCGTGCCCACGGCTGGGGTCACGGGCCGCTCGCTCTGCTGTTTGAGATCCTCGGAAAAGGTGTTTGCCCTGAAGGGAGATTGGGGGTGTGTGGCTGATTTTAAATAGGAGGAAATGATTGTAACAGAATGAGCAATGCCTAGCACTTAGTCTCAGGCTTGAGAAATTGTGTTTTAGAAGCAAGGTATCCCCAACTCCGGTTTCCTTCAAATTAAATCTTTTAAAGAGTCCACAAATATAAATAGTTAAAGCCTAAAACTATACAACAGAGGGCCTAGAGCCCAAGCCACTGCCACCTCTGACTCCAAGACACCTCAAAAACTTGGCCCTCCTCCTCAGAGAACCCCCCTTCTGCTCCTCCTTCCACAGTGCTCCCTCCACAGTGCTCCCTCCACAGTGCTCCCTCCACACTCCTCCCTCCACACTCCTCCCTCCACACTCCTCCCTCCACACTCCTCCCTCCACACTCCTCTTCCGCCCCCTCCCCTTCTTCCTTCCCCTTCCCTTCTTCCTTCCTTCCTCTCCCCTTCTTCCTTCCTTCCTCTCCCCTTCTTCCTTCCTTCCTCTCCCCTTCTTCCTTCCTTCCTCTCCCCTTCTTCCTTCCTTCCTCTCCCCTTCTTCCTTCCTTCCTCCCTTTCCTCCTCCCTCCTCTTCCCCCTCTTCCCCCTCTTCCCCCTCCCTGTCCTTGGGCAACCTCCATGGAACTCTGGTTCAAAGTCACTGGTCTGTGGGGCCGCCCATTTGATAGATGAGCACGCTGGGGACCAGACACAAGTGACTGACTCAGACCAGCTCGCATGTCGTCTCCTGCCTCCCGTAACACCGGGTTGTCCCTAATGGAAGAGAATCAATGATGCTGCTTCACTGATCTCCAGGGAAAACAGGTTGATAACAGGTTATAAACATGGGAATGTTTTGGAAAAAGCGTCGTCCACTTGTCAGCTCCATCTCTCCTGCCCGGAAGATGTAGGGGAAACCTGCCTTCAGCCCACCCTCATCCCATAACAGGACAGAGGACAAAGGGGCAGAGACCCAGGTCCTGTCAGTGCCCTCAGGAAACCCCCCATTTCCTCCTCATGGTGGACGTGGAAACCATCCCACTGGACTAGATTTTCCCGGGAAGCCCCTTCACCCCGACAGCAAGGAATCTGGTTTGAGCACACACCATTCTCGGTGCCATGACTTTCTGCTGCTGAACCCTGCATACGTGGCCCATTGATCTTGCTAGTCCAGTGTTACTGGGTCCTGGGAGTTTCTGTGGGCTGATGGCAGGTGTTTACCATTGTGTTCAGAGGGGAGAACAGAACTTTATTTGTCGAAATCAGATGATAACCATCGCCATGTGATTCCTTGGGTTGGTTTGGGTGGGGGGTGCTCAATGCTTTTCCTGAGGGCTAAGTTCTAGTTTGAGACCGTCTCTCTTTGTCGCCCAAGCTGCAGTGCAGTGGTGCGATCTTGGCTCACTGCAACCTCCACCTCCTGGCTTCAAGCAGTTCTCCCTGCCTCAGCCTCCCAAGTAGCTGGGATTATAGGTGTGTGCCACCACGCTTGGCTAATTACAAAAATATTTAATATAGGCTGGGTTTTGCCATATTGGTCAGGCTGGTCTCGAACTCCTTGCCTCAAATGATCGGCCCACCTTGCCCTCCTAAAATACTGGGATTACAGGCTTGAGCCACTGTGCCCGGCCTGATCCTGACATCTTTTAAAGCTGCCTTCATGTACCAAAAGCCAGTCTATGTTTGAAAATCAGTCTTGAAGAGCCTAGGAGGAGAGGGATAAGCTTCAACTAGGTGAATAACTATGCATATGTTAAAAATATGGGCCAAAATCTACCCCAAATGTTAACTCTTCTGCTTTGCGTATTATATCCATTTATAGTTATTTCAGCACTAAGATTTTTAAAGACTCTTTTGATAATTATGGAGAAATTACTATTAAAACTCAGCTGCATTTGTAACACTTCAAAGAACTAATTGGATGACATCATTTTTCCCAGAGGCATTTTGGATTGTTACATAATTAATGTTTATCTCTTTGCCAGAAATCTTTTTTTTTTCTTTTCCAGAACAGATACCTGAAAAGAAACTTTCCTTTGCATTAAGTGTTATTTCACTGTGTGACAATCAATTTTTGAACGTGAGAACAAGATCATCATGTATTTTTGGGATACTTCTTGCTTAATAGTGATAATGCTAAGTGTTAAAATTATGCAACAATTTGTTTCTTTGAAAATTACTATTTGCCTGCTCACCAGGTGGGAGCTGATGAGAACGTGGATGTAAAAATTAAATTGTATTTATCTTGTATAAAAGAAGTTTAAAAAAAAAAAGCTTTTTTTTTTTTTTTTTTTTTTTTGTGCTACTACTGAAGTTGCTTCGTTGTGGAAATGAGGTTATTGCAGGCACCTAGAATTTTATCTCCTTCACTTGTACAATGGGAAGAAATTCTCCAACAAGCACAGGAATCTGACTTTCTGATATTGAGACTCCTAGGCATCAAGCCCCGTGGAAAGGTTGGTGATTACGTGAGCGTTGGCGTTGATGTGGGTACCCTCCAAGCCGGACGCAGGGAGCAGGGAAGGGCAGAACAGGCCCCTCAGGAGCCATGAGAAAATCAAGTGTTGGCAGCAGTGGTGAGGGTTGATGTCAGGGGCCAGGAGGAGGTGGTGAAGGGAGCATGTGCCTCAAGGCAGCCCTGGAACCCGTGGTCCCTGCAGTGAGGTCTGATCTGCAGGGGACGTGGACGGCCACGTGGCAAGGCCCACGGACAGCCTGGACTTGGCTGCCTCAGAACTCTGGTGGACGTTGCAAACGGCCCCACAGGGTTGCAGTGCACATTCCTCGGACAGAGAGAAGACGCTTGTAACTGTTCTCGGCACGAAGCCAGCGCCCTGTGAACAGGGGCCACTGCTGTTGTGACTGAGTGCCGTCCAACTGGAGGCATTTGCTCTGCTCAGTTCACTTAATTGGGCCAGGAATGGGGTTGCCCTGCCTTCAACAAGCTTGACGCATTGAACGAGGACTCAGTAAAGTACTCTGTAAATATGCTCTCCTGGCTAGAGTGAGCAAAGCCCAGGGAGAGAGTGGTTCCTCAGTATTAGACAGGTGTTTGGCGGGGCCAGCTGTGTGGCTGCCAGAGCGAATGTGACCAGGAAGCCTCTGTCCCCCCGGAGGTGGCCAGCGTAACTGTTACACGTGCCGTAGGTAGAAAGTGGGCACTGCTGGGAAACTTGTTCATGTTGCTGTTTCCTGATTGGAAATTCAAGGTTTCTGAGCATCCTACATCGAATTTGTACATTGCTGAGACTGTACACCTTTCAACACTTGTTTTTTCCTGCTTTTCGGATCTATACAACCTGGCATTTGGCCGTGGCTTCCAGAACAGGCTGGATGCAGAGTGAAGTCCTCTCCTCACTGTCAATCTTTGCAGATGTCTTTCTTGAGAGTCTCAATTAGGTTTTTACTTAACTAGACTTTTTAAATTGCCATGCACATAACTCTACCAGTTACAATCGTGAGCTAACGTGGGATTTTGGTTTTACTTTGATGAATGTTTAACATTTGCATGCTGGATGTAGGGGTGGAGGTCATTTATCTGCTTTTCATTTCCTTCTTGGTTATACTTAGTGACTTTCAGGTACGGTGTGGAAAGCCTGGTACAGGGTGAATTGCAGGCTGCAGTGTGGCGCGGTGGACGAGAGGCGTGGGCTGCAGTGTGCACAGTGGATGAGAGTGAAGCTATTTCCATCCTGGAGGGAAACACACAGGAAACAATTTAAAAAACTGATCATCTAGCTTGAATGAGGTCCAACAAATTCAGTTTGCAAAGTTTAACTTCCAAGTTAACTTAGTAACTTTTCCCCTAAGTCATTAATTTAGTAGCTTATGTTTATTGCCTAAAGCATAATAGTCATAAATTCTAAAATGAATGACTAAACATGTAATAATTTAGGCATACAGCACCTGAAGGGAAAACTGCCAGTATGCTAAAATATTGGATACAGATGCTCAAAAAATATAATGTAGCATTCTTACAATGCATGTGCTTTTAGCATGTAACTTGGTGAGTAGTTTTGAGCTATATTTGTAGGAATGTGTATCTTGAATACTTTAGGACACCACTGGAGATGTGTGCTTGAGAGGTATAAATACTGAATGTTCTTCTCCCTTCCTTTAAATGAAAAACATTAGCTCCCTTGATTTTTATTTTTATGTTTTGAAGTGGACTCTCACTCTTGTTGCCCAGGCTGGAGTGCAGTGACGCAGTCTCGGCCCACTGCAACTTCCGCCTCCAGGGTTGAAGTGATTCTCCTGCCTCAGCCTCCCCAGTAGTTGGGATTACAGGTACCCACCACCATGCCCCACTAATTTTTGTATTTTTATTAGAGATGGGGTTTTGCCATAGTGTCCAGGCTGGTCTCAAACTTCTGACCTCAGGTGATCTGCCCACCTCGACCTCCCAAATTGCTGGGATTACAGGCGTGAGCCACTGCGCCTGGCCAGCTCCCTTCTATAATGATTTATACAGTTGTTTTTGCTTTTTGTTTTTTCGAGACGGTGTCTCACTCTGTCGCCCAAGCTGGAGTGCAGTGATGCAAATCTGGGCTGACTGCAGCCTTCACCTCCTGGGCTCAGGTGATCTTCCCACCTCAGCTTCCTGAGTTGCTGTGACTAGACACACGTCACCATGCCCAGCTTTATTATTATTATTATTATTGGTATTTTTAGTAGAGACAGGGTTTTGCCATGTTTTCCAGGCTGGTCTCGAGCTCCTGGGCTCAAGCAATCTCCTGGCCTCAACCTCCGAAACTGCTGGGATTACAGGCGTGAGCACCACATTTGGCCCATTTTTTTTTTTCTTCCAGGATTAGGAGTCGACTTTCAGAAAATCCTTCAACCTTGCAAGCTTAATTTTCCATAAAAGTATTCCTCTAGGATAAAAACAGGACACAAAGAAGTACGTGTGGACTGCAGTTAAAAATTTTCAAGAAAACTTAGCTTAGGAAAGTTGACATTTACAAAGAGCAGGAGGCCCGTTCAGTGCCTTCTAGGCACTGGGAATGGCGGTCTGTGGGCGACCCTAACATGTGCGGCGTCCTGAGACGTGATCGTGGTGTTCACGCTTTTACCGAGGGCTTCCCGGGAGTACCAGAGGCTGTTCTTCTGCAGTCGGCCAGCCAGGCAGCAGCTGCTGGAGAAGGAACAAATAGCAAAAGACAGATGTACACGGTGTTATTGTGGCAGAGAGGTTAAAACCAGGGTCACTTTGTTCTTACAGTTTTAAAAAACTAATAATGAAGTCCTTAAATATGTTTAGGATTTCAAAGTAGTTGTGGGTGTGTCTGTGTCTCTAGCTCCCGTTCGGGTGCTTCCTGCGAAGAGAGCTCAGAGACGCCACCTTTCCTTGATGAGGTGACAGGGCCTGGAGAGGTGTGAACCCCGTGGTGGGGGGATGACTGACCTGGGGTGAGTCTGGGTCAGTGTGGGGATCCAACCCCACTCCACATTCCTGTAGGGAATCCACAGTTCTAAGTCTTTATGATAGGGGTAAAATGAACCTGGAAGAGGTGTTATTTTTAAAGAAGTAAGTGCCATGCTCTTTTTTCCTCATACTTTTCCGTGTTTAAGCAGCATTGAAGGATAAGGCACTAGTAGCACGTTGTTTTGGAAACAATGTTGTTGGTTATTTTACGTTGAATATGGTACTAAGGTTGCCTGGTAACAGAAGTTTTCCTTAAACAACATGGAACTCTGTTGAATCTGTTGCCCCATTGGCTGAGCCGTCTGAAATCAGTGCAGTAGCAGCTGAAGAGGCCTCTTCCCCTTGGAGGAAGCCGCTGGATTGGCAGGAGGCACCGCGCTTGACTGAGGGAGTGAGGCGCCTTTGCAGGGACCCCACGTGGCCCCTGCAGCTCTCTCCTGCCCCCTGCTGGTTGGCCAAGCAGCCTTGCGACAGTGTGCTCAGTGTGAATGTTCACTGGGGCAGGCCGAGGCTTTTGTTCCAGAAACACTGACTTCAGAAACGGCCGGCTGTGTGTGTTGAGCATGGCAAGAAAGACTTACGTGTGTCTTAAACCTCTTGAACAAAGAAAGTTGATGTTTCAAATGCATCTCAAAGGCTAATGACTTTGCTATGGTCAATATTCAGGAGAAAAGAGGGTTTGATGAAACAGAAAGACAGGAGTGGCAAGTGACGTGCTTGTGCCCCGTATGACTAAGCGATGTCCTGGCCGTTCCACACCACGGCCTCTGAGCAGCCAGCCTGCAGATACTGGGTCAATTTAGATATCCCTGATCTCTGCGGAGGTTTGATCAGGTAGCCCAAGAGCAGATAAACACAAACGCTGACTGGAAACCCTGGCACACGGAGACACTGGAAACAGCAAGCTGCTATTAACATCATAGTAAGAGACAGTCGCCTGCTCTCAGGGGTGTCAGTTTCTTTTGCTTCTAGACGTTCATCTGCGTTACAATACAGTTTTGCTCAGTTTATCCCCATTACTCCACTGTCTTCGCCGTTAAAGTCTCAGCCAGCACTTAGCTCTGACACTGCAGGAGTTTCACTGTGCGGCTGACCAGGCCTACCTGGCTTGGCTGTAAAGCAGGTGAGATTTTCCGGAAGGCAGTGACGAGAACCCGAGGCAGGAAAGAGCATTGCTGGTCTACATACGGCAGTGCACCTGCAGCAGAGCATGTACGTGCACGTTCAGGCTAAACAGGTGTAGGAGAGAAGAAAACCACCTACAATTAGTCACTTAAAATGCCACACACCCAACCCTTGAGACCCTAGCACATAGAGTAGTAGTGGTCTTGGAGATGGCAGGTGTGCTGAAGTCTGATTTTCTCACTTAGCTTTTCCAGCAGCGTTTTCCTCATCTCTAAGCTGGGCCTAACAACTGCCACGCGTAGATTTGTGCATGGAACCGTGCGTGTAAAGTGGGGTAGCCCCCAGGACCTAGGAAGGACTCGTGGTCAGTGTCGGTGGTCATGCGTGCTGTACGGGTCCCCCAGGAAGATGATTGCTACAGATAACTCCCTCCGTTCAATGTCACTGAATGTAAAAGGTGGGACATTGGCTTCTGATGTGTCTGGTTTGCTGCAGGCCACGCTGCACCCCGTGGTTCCTGAGCCCTGAGCTGAAGTACATCCTGCTGCATCGCCTGTGTCGCTTTTGCTGTGTCACTTAGAGCTCCTGCCCTGGGAAACTTCCTCGCGCCTGACGAGCACCACAGTTTGCAGCAAGACCTGTCCAAAGCGTGGACTGCGAGAGCCCCGCTGTGGTCCTGTCCTCTCCATGTTGGGAGCGACTTTGTGGGGTTTGTCAGCCCTTCTCTCAGGTGTCCTGTGTCTCATGGATCAGCCGAAGAGCCCCGTCTGGAGGAGCACTCTGCAAAACGCTGCCGGCCACCCAGATCTCCTAGCGCAGAGTGAGGCCACATCTGCAGACTTGACCGCACAGAGTCCCGAGGCATTCGGCAAGAAGGGGAGTGGGATGTGTGTGAGATCCCACTGCGGAAGCCGGCTCTGCTCCGTACTCTGCGTGCGGGGTGCCTGATGTTCAGACCTGCTGTGTCTATCGGGGGCCATGGCGGGGTGGTGGGAGTGGGGGCAGGGAGCAGCGCGGATGGATCCAGGAAAGGACTTAGTTGAATCCCAGCTGCCCACATACCTGTTGCTGGTCTTGGACAAGGTCCCTAGTTTCTCTGGGCTTTCGGTTTGATTGTAAGACTAGGACGCCGCCCCAGTCTGAAGATGTCGGTGTGTGCGGGAATGCCTGGCGCAGTCACCATGGGTTTTCCTTCAGCTTCCTCCGTGCCCCTCCCTGGGTCAATCAGTATCCATGCGTGCCACAAGTAAATTACAGTCCCTCCGAAAAACCAGTTGACCCGAGTTTTATGGTCGAGCATGGTGAGTGTCCTTGCCAGGAAATGCCACTAGATGTCTTGGGCCTGCTCCTCTACCTCCACAGCAATCCCCGGAACAGGCTGGTTCAGGACGTGGGAGGTGGGAGTCGGTGTTGTACCTAGGACAGGCTGAAGTCAAAGGCTCATTTGCTCTGTGAGGGGTGATCAGGATGACACATCAAGTGGAGCCCCATGGCTGACCCTGGAGGTGGACGGTCGGGTCGGATTGGCCGCCCTCCAGCACGTGTTTCGAGTGATGCCTTCCCTGGGTTACGCAGCCCTGATCTGTAGCGCACAACTTCCCAGCTCCAGCCAATCTGGACTTGCCGTCTCCTTCCAAGAAGGTAGGTGCGGCGCAGTTGCCTTTAAGCGGCTCCTTCTGGACACCGCAGGGCGGCAGCAAGCAAGTATGGGCGACTTTTTTCTTACGTTGACCAAAATACGCAGGGCCAGCTTTGCACGATCCCATTCAGCATCACACGTGTGCATCGGCCACTCACCTGTCCATCTGATATAGACAGGCTTGGACAGGTCCAATGAGTGGCCTTTACGGCAAAGAGCCTAAAGGGCTCACAGGAAACCTGGACCCAGCGCAATGGTAACAGCGCAGCAATATCTGTCATTGATCAAGGGGTATTCTGGGCCCGACATGGTGTTAAGTGATCCAGTTCGGTTAGCACTCTTAGAATTAACCCCCTTTTGCCTATCAGGAAATCGAAGACGGAGGACATTAACGCCAGGGAGCAGGGAGTAAGGGGACACACAGAGGGCCTGAGGGGCTGGGCACTCTGAGCCCACGGATCTGCCCACAGGCCCCGGCTGCACGGGCACCACAGCTGCTGCTCTGGAGGGGATGAGGAGCTCTGGGGAAAAAATGGAGCCTGACGTGGGTAAGATTTGGATATTTTCAGAAGAGATTTTCAGCCTGGAATGAGGGTGTAAGTGACTGAATTGGAGTGATGAGCCAGATAGCCCGGCTGCGGGAGCTCCCCTGTGGGGTGAGGGAGGAAGGCCTTGGGGGCGCGTGGCTGAGCAGAGGCGCTGGGTTGCCAGGAGCCGCCGCGGGTTTGGAAAGGGGGAGAAACGCAGCGCCCTGCACTGCAAGGGCACCGAGACGTGGTTGTGGTTCTTCCTGACCGTGACAGGCACAAATGGTGCTGATGGTGGAATGCACGGAGTCTGCCTTCAGAGAACTCCTGCTGTCTTTTAAAACCTGGGCCTCTTATTTAAACTTGGTGGCCTCAAGTGAATGGTCAGAAACAGTTTCTGATGAGGTTGCAGAGATTGTGCATGGCCTCTGATTGTGCACAGCCTGTGATTGTGTATAGTCTCTGATTGTGGCCTCTGATTGTGTGGGTCTCTGTGTGTGGTCTCTGTGCAGCCTCTGATTGTGTGTGGTCTCTGATTGTGCTCAGTCTCAGATTGTGCGCGGTCTCTGATTGTGTGCGGCCTCTGATTGTGGGTTGTGTGAGTTTCCCGGGAGTAAGTAGATGAGCCTCGTGCTGGGGCAGGTGTGCCTTGTGTTGGGCATGTGGATAAAGAAGTTTAACCCATCCCCTCTTTGAGAATGGCAGGGCAGTAACAAAGGCGGTTGATTTATACATGGCCATCCTCGTGAGGTGAGGACCTGAAAGGTTTACTGCTTTCCCGGAAAGCTGCTCTGGGCGTCACCATCACTGATCATGGACAGCAGCTCAGAAGCCCCCTTAAGGTGCATAGAGGGACCGGCGCTGGTCCTGTCTGTGCCCAGGCTGCTGGTCACCCTGACGGCCAGGCGATGGCTGCCTGTGCACGAAACTGGGATCAGAGTGAATTTGGGCAGTGTCGGCTTTGATTTAGGTCAAGACTGATCAGTCTTCCTAAAATACTAGCCATGAAAGCTTTCATAGATTGTAGTTCTTTGGGAGATTTATATGTGGTTTTTAAAGCACAGGGCCCATGGCCAGTGTTGAATTACATTTTGTTCAGTATAACTGACAGGACACTGGACCTGAGTCTCAGGCCTGCCACAGGGTTCAGGGAGCTTCAGAGAGGGAGTTTTCGCAGATGGGATGGGACATGGGCATGGGGCTGGAATGCTCTAACCTTCAATCTTCAGTCATCGGTATCACCTGTGCACACGCATATCGTTTTCAAAGATGGACGAGCTTTTGGGAAATATCTGAAGACTTTTCCAGTTTTGAAAGAAGCCGGGATGACACTGGAAACGTCAGGTGTCTTGGCTGCTGATCAGGTCCATCACCACGCACATGGTCCCTAACCTGGCCCACCTCTGATCATGCACAGCGGGTGACGAGGTCCATAACCTCACACTTCTGTGCACAGCAGGTGACCAGGTCCCTAACCTCAAAAGCTTCTGATTGGGTGCAGCTGGTGACCAGGTCTGCAACTTCGCATGGCTCTGATTGTGTAGAGCTGGTGACCAGGTCACTAACCACCCACACCTCTATTCATACCCAGCGAGTGACCGGGTCCATCACCTCACACCTCTGATTGTGCATAGTGGGTGACCAGGTCTGGAACCTTGCACACCTCTGATCGTGCACAACGGGCGACTAGGTCCATGACCTCACGCCTCTCTGCACAGTTGGTTACCAGGTCCGTAACCTCACACTTCTGATCGTGCACAGCTGGTGGGCGCAGGACCCACTTCAGTGAGGGGCTGACTTCCCAGGTGTGAAGGGGGAATGCTGTGTGGCTCGCTAAGCCCCTCCATGCTTTGGGGGCTCCAGGCTGTGGGCAGCAAGTAGGAGGTTGTCCCAGGAGGATGCTGTGTGTTGGGGATGGGAGGCAGCTGCAGGGTGGAAGTAGGATGATGTTGTAGGGGGCCACTGTGGGGGGGTGGGATGGGAGGCAACTGCAAGTTGGAAGTAGGATGTTGTCCCAGGAGGCTGCTGTGTGTGGGGGAGGGAGGAGGCAACTGCAGGGTGGTGTGGTGGTCCCCGTGCCACTGATTTCAGGTTAAAATAGAATGTGGACCTCTTTTTACCATAGTTTTTAATGACTCCGCTAGTTTGTGTTGCTGTCTCTTGCTATGAAGTCCACAGTCTGATGTCTCTGTGGTCCCCATGTTTCCCTTCTGCTTGTGTTACCCGATCCTGTGGGTCAGCTGTGAGGAAACCACTCTCCACTCCTCATCTGGAGTGGCCTCAAGCTGGGTGTGCTGGTCTCCTTGTGGGCTAAACTGTTCTTCTGTTACTGTTTTCTCTGTTTTTTGACCAAATTTAGCAGACTTGTGTATGATGCAAACACTTTAAAAAATGACTTTTGCCTTTATAAAGAAAACACCTGCATTGCTTTAAAATGAACCTTTCCTGTGTCTCCATCCTTCCTCACAGATTGCTCTGTGTTAGAAACTCGGTGGTGTGTGTGCTTCATGGCCTCATTCCATCAAGCACTGTAACCTCTGATTGCAAAAGTGACTACACTCAAGGCAAAAAACTTTGCAAATGTTGAAAATAATGAACAAAAACAATATATTGTTCTCTTGTCATCCTGAAATGGCTACTCTTAATATTTTGATGTAGTTCTTTCAATTCTTTTTAAGTAAAGTTGCTTCTAACACAAGCACTTTGATTATATTCATCAAATTATATTCAGGAAATAAGGAGAAAGTAAAAAGAATATCCAGTTTGGGGCAAAAAGGAAGACGACATAGAAAGAGGCTGTAAAACTCCCTGCAACTTGAAAAGCTGGGTTGTGGTGGCTGTGGTTTTGTTTTTACTGTGAGAGACCGCAGGATTCTTCTTGGCACTGAAGGGCGGGCAATAAGATAATACCCTGTGTGTGTGCTGGTGGCTGTATAAACCGAGCCGCATGTCCTCTTTCGAAGCAGAGAAAGCATGAGGTTTGAGGTAGTGGTTTGGTAACTTTTGGAAAGTCTGTTTGTAGGACTGCACTGCAGAGATTAGGTCAGTCTGAATTAGATTCGAATGATCTGTTCAGGCCTTGGGAGCTTTCTACACCGGGTGTACGCCTGTTCTGGATGTGGTGTAGAAGGAACAGGATTGGGAGGGTTTCTTGCTTCCCAGTCATAGAAATGCCTGCAATTATCACTGTTTGTTGTCTCTCGGGAAGCTATTTCAGGAAGGAAGTGTACGTTCCAAGGCTGCTGGTTGGCCTGTCGTCACCCTGGGGGTCTTGGTGTGGGTCACGGGAGCTGTGACTGCTCACGCATGGAGCTCTGTCTGTCTCGCTGCCGTGCCGGTAGACAGCTGGTCACCAACAAAGTGTGTGTCCCAGTGGCCTTTGAGAAGAATTCTCTGCATCATTTTTATACAAGGTCCTTTTTCCTTTCAATGTCAACCTCGTGTCTTCTAGCCAAGCGATATGTTCTTGCAGAAACAGGAAGTGTGGCCCAAGTGAGAAATGAGGGAATTGATCTATAACTGCTATCAGTTTTTATACAGTTGAGCCATTGTAATTTATACATAAACATGTTAAATCTATGGAAGTGAGTCATGGTGCCAGACCCTCACAAATGCCGAATGTCCACGTGGGACCTCTCTTCTGTCGTGTCCACATCACAAGAAGAAAAGTCGCTCAAATGCAGCACGGAGTGGACGTGAATCTCCGAAAACTCCATGAATCAGAGCGACTGCTTTCCCAATTGCCGGTCTCCCCATTTGAGGTTGTGAGATTCCCGTTCTGAAGCTCCTTCAATTTCCCAGCACCCATTTCACTCCTTCGTGGAGATAACAGACTCACACTGTTACCTTGTTCTCAGATTTTCTAATTAGAAAAAGCACATATTTCACAAGAATTGTCCGGCTAACTCACTCCTTAGCCTGGGTAACCCACATACCACTTTTCTCTTTAAAATACTCGCCTTTCAGAACTCTTGGTAAATTATTTAAGAATAGGAAGGTACCATGACTTTGGCCACAAGCAGTATTATGTATAATGTGCAAGTGAGTGCCTTGAGAGCCATGGTTGCTAAAGACAAATTTTCTCAGAAGAGAAAAATGTAAGCGGTTCTTTACATGATCATTAATTTTGTTTTGCCTAAATAACATCTTGTCTTTGTACAGGGATACAGGACGTTGCTGAGTATTGACGGGGGCGAGTGGGTCCCGCTGCCCCACAGTGTGATCCTGAATATCGACAGGGGTGAGTGGGTCCTGCTGCCCCACTGTGTGTGACAAGCCCTTTGTTTCTGGCCCGGAAATGTCCCGGCTCCGTCAGTGCATTGGGCTGGTGCTGGCTCCCTTTGTTAGTTTGCATGCGAGGCAAAATCTCACGTCTTTCACTCTTGTTGACATACAGATGCCAAAGCTTTGAACAAATTCTTACTAAATCAAACCCAGAAATATGTAAAAGGGATATAAGAATACCATGAACACTTAGAGTTTGTTCTCGTGA
The DNA here is from genome assembly GCF_037993035.2 of Macaca fascicularis. Classification (NCBI taxonomy): domain Eukaryota; kingdom Metazoa; phylum Chordata; class Mammalia; order Primates; family Cercopithecidae; genus Macaca; species Macaca fascicularis. Next base: position 203,478 of record NC_088384.1, on the reverse strand, counting down.
TCTGTAGTTTTGCATTGTACATTTTGGCTTATCATTCAAAAATCAATGTAGTTCACCATATTAACAAAAAATAAAGCAGAAAACCCATTTATTTTATCCTCTCGGTAGACACTGAAAAACATCTGTTGAAATTTAATAGTCCTTATACGAATTTCCTACCACATCAGGAACAGAAGGGAACTTTCTCCATTTGATAAAGGCCACTCCTGAAAAACCAGAGCTGACCCCCCTCCTCGGTGGTGGCAGCCGGGGGAGCTCAGCCCATAGTCAGGGGTGTCGGGAGCATGGCCATTCTCAGTGGTTCAGGTTCGCATGGTGCGCACTGGGGCCCTCGTCCGTGAAGTGAGTCAGGAGAACTAAAAGGCATAAAGACTTGGAAGCAGGGAGATGCTCGATGTACAGAAGACATAGGGCCTTATTTAGAATATTTTAGGAAATGTACAAACAACCAGAAATGGTGTGAATTTTGCAAGCATGCAAGATGGACACTTCGCAACAGATGTATACAGATGCCCAGTGGCCCGTGAAAGGTGCTCACCAGGGAGTCATTGGGTAAGTACAACTTAAACCCACAAGGTTCCCCTTCACAAGACTGGAGAAGGGAGGACAGTAGCAGCTGCTGGTGAAGATAAGACAGACTGGATCTCAGACTGATGGAGACTTAAAATGGCACAGCCACTTCAGCAAACTGTGGCAGTTTCTTTAAAATATGTACACTTACCATATGGCCCAGCAGGTACGCTGTAGACGTTCACCAAGGAGAGCTGAAAATGTGTGTCCTTGTAAAAGAATGCACATTATCTCCAGAGTAAATTGTCAGAGCCAAGAACTGGAAACAACATAAATCTCTCTCATCTGGAGAAACATGAGCAAATTCTGATATATTCATACATTGTCCTAGTTCCCATCAGGAAAAACGTACAAAATACTGAAACCAAAACAGACAACGGGGATGAGTTCCAGGAGCCTTGAATTGAGCAGAGAGTGAACACCACGCCGTGGAGTCCATGTGACGATGGAGAATCTATGCGAGTCTCGGGCGACGGAAGAGCACCAAGAACACTCCTCGAGAATGAACAGTGACTGTCTCTTGAGGGCTGGGAGGGGACTTGTGGGAACTTTGACGTGAAAGATTTGATTCGGGTAATAAATTTCCATTTATCGTAATGCGCCAAGTGTACTCAAGATCTGAACATTTCACTGTGTATACTTTGTACTCTCTCCCTTCCAAAACAATGAAAAAATAATTACAAATGAGCACTGAACTCGATAGATTTTTCACAGTGGTATTAGATAGCAATTCTGAAAGCATTTCTGTATCTCCAGGCTTAAGCAAATAAGTTTAATAAATCAGTGAATATATTGAGTGTTACAGGACCCAGGTTTCTTTCTTGGTAAGAGGTAGAAATAAGAAAAGGCCAAAGCCTGGAATGGATCACGTGGGATTCGGTTGCAGCAGGAGGTATCAGTATAAGCTGGTGGCTCCCGACAGATGTAGACAGGGATAGAAGTGCCTGTGGATGGGTGTGGGTGCATATGCGTGTACATGCGTGTTGTGTGTTCTACTTGCTGGCAATGCCCAGCAGCACCCGGTGCCCACTCTTAACTTCCAAACACGGTTCTTCACTAGAAGGAGCCCTGGTCTAAGGGCTGGGGAATCCGGTGTCAAATCTGGGACCAGTTGAGCAACAGAACAAACCATTGTAACTATGAATCATCACCCACCAAGCCAGACTCCATGAGTACATATGGACATAGGTAAATGAATGCTGAAAGATAGAATAATTATTTTTCAGTGAATATGGAGGATCTAATGATTTAGAAGGAATGACAGGAAATCAGTGGATGCTAAAACTAGTAGTGAAGAATTGATGGAAAACAGAATATGCACATAGTGTCAGGGTGTCTCCTCCCAAATCTTAATTTCAACGCGAGAAGTAGCATCTTTGCTTTGGAGGCACGTAAGCACCACCTTCACTGAGTTGCCGATGTTAACATTGCCACACAGGACAGACGTCTGCGGTGTCCCTGCTATAAAATGCATACTCTTGAGTCTAGTCCGGAAGTTACCAAAATAAAGGACAAGCTGTAAAATAACTGACCTGTATCCTTTAACATTTCCAATTTCAAGAAACACAAAAGCTGAGAAACTTGGATTCTGGACGGGTAAAAATCACATGACAAATCAATTCATGATCCTGGATTGGATCTTCAAATAGGAGGACAAAGTAAAAAAATTATGGAGACAGTTGACACCATTTGAAAGTGAACTTTGTATATGACAGTTAAATTTCCCGATCTTGAGGAAAATGAATGTGAGAGCATATCCTTGTGTTGAGGAAATACGTTGAAACATTTAGGTATGGAAGGACATAGTATCTGAAATTTATTTTCATTTGACTTAGAAAATTCATGGGGGAGGGGGGAAAGCAGTGATGTAAGATAGGAGCATTTGGGCCTAAGTTGAGCCTGGTAAGTTATGTGGGAATTCGCTACGCTGTTTCTTGCAGATTTTCTGTGTGTTTGAAATTACATCCAAAAAGTTTAAAAGGGAGAATATGCAAAACAAAAAGCGATTTGTGGAAGTGAGTGGACTGTCACTTCATTGATGCCTTCAGTTTTTGGCCATGAGCCAAGTCAGTCACATAGTGGTTTTTGACCTGGGAATTAGAAATAGTGGCCAGATGACCAGGCTCTTTAGTTAGGGAGAGAAGTGTGCACAAAGGCTGACCAAGACCAAGCAGTGTGATGAGCTGCTTGTGGGCGTGATGCTGAGGGTCTGGGTCCTGTCTCAGGTGGCAGCTTGGGGGGTTTAAGCCAGAAAGCCACGTCCGATTCCCTTTCATGGGATTATTCTCGCAGCTTCAGAGAAAACTGCCCCAACCCGTCTTCACTCACGCTGGCCATTTTTGGTGGTGTTTTTATTCTGCTAACACCGTTCTCACTGACAATTTAGGGCCTTTGAGCGGGTTTTTGCCTGTGTCTCAAAGATTCTCATCTTGACAGCCGGTATGTTTCATTCCCGTTGTTCTGATTCTGTGTTAAGAGGGTTCTTCCCTGGCTTCACAGTTTGGAGTTGCCGCTGCATCTGTCTCTGCTCTAATTCTCTAGCCCATGTATCACTTGTCTCGTCCCTTAAGAAGTGGCCTGCGTGAGATGCCATGAGACTGTCTGCCTTATCACCACTGCGTCCCCAGCCCGTAGGGACTTACAGAGAAGGCATTCAGTGAATGTGTGGAATTAATGTAATGGGTTAATAGCCACAAAATGTGTTAATGGTTGTTTTAGTCTCTTTTCACGCTGCTGATAAAGACATGCCCGGGACTGGGAAGAAAAAGATTTAGTTGGCCTTGCAGTTCCGCATAGTGGGGAGGCCTCAGAATCATGGTGGGAAGCGAAAGGCACTTCTTACATGTCAGCAGCAAGAGAAAACGAGGTAGAAGCAAAAGCGGAAACCCCTGATAAACCATGAGATCTCATGAGACTTATTCACTATCACAAGAATAGCTCAGGAAAGATGGGCCCCAGTGATTCAATTACCTCTCCCTAGGTCGCTCCCACAACACATGGGAATTCTGGGAGGTACAATTCAAGTTGAAATTTGGGTGGGGACACAGCCATACCTTATCCATAGCCAACACAGTCCTGGCCCATGGCTGGTATTGAGCTGAGCTGCGACTGTGGCTGTGTGAGTTGGGGTGCGAGGCGTGTGCACGCCTCTCAGTGGTACAGTGAAAGGATTTGGAGGCTCACACGTGTGACCTACAAAGAATCTCCAAAGATCAAGGTCCATTCACCCTAAAAAGAAAAATCTCAGCGCAGTTTACAGCCAGTGTTTGCTTGTGGACATGGATTCTGCAGTAATAAAATGAATAATTAAAAGTCTGTGAATAAATTTTAATGTCTTTACTGGAATTGTAAACACTGATTTTCTTTCCTCACCTACCCATCTGTTGGTGAGTTTGAGAAGGTGGATGAACCGTGCTGCGGGGACAGAGAGGAGGGTACAGCTTGGCCACTGGGACCTCAGCTGAGCCCTGAGTGATTGAGCTCTCTCCGTTTCAGACGTCCACACGGAAGCTGTCCAGGCAGCTCTGGCCAAACACAAAGAGTGGAAGATGGCGGTGCCTATGCCTTCCAAACGCAGGTCCCTGGTCGTGCAGACCTCCATGGATGCCTACACCCCTCCAGGTAAGGGACACGCTCCTTGACACTGCCTCCTGAACATGCTGGGCGCCTCAGAATTGACCACTGGCTCAGCATTCGGGTTTTTGCCTTCAAAATCTTGGTGCAGAAATGCAGATTTTGTGAACCAGAATTCCAAAAACAGTGTATGAGTTAAACGTGGAAGGAAAAGTAACATTATGTATCTGTATAAATACACGTTTTTAACTTTTCATCAAGACTCGTGCGTATGATACATACCAGTAAAATCTCACACAGTTTTATTCATTTAATTCCTTGTATGGAAAAGGGAAGAGTTTGTTGTAGCCCTCTGGGTGGAATTGGACTTTTCTTCTGATTAGGCTGGTGCATGCGTGTTCTCAAATCTTCAGATAAGTGTGCTGTATTGTTGGATTGTTTTAGAACAAGCGAATTGGACAGTTTAAGCAGCTACCCGAATCAGGTCATAAACTTTGCCTGCAAGGTGCCAGCTGGTATTTTAGTTCCTGCAGGCCATAAGGTCTCTTACAACCACTTAACTCTGGCCTCAGCCATGGGTGATAGCAAGTGCCTATGGCTGAGTACCAATAAAACTATATTTACAAGCACAGTGAACCAGATTTGATGCACAGACCTGCCAACCCCTGATCTAAATTACTAAAGGTAATAGCCAATTTGTATTTCTGCTACATAATACTGCTTTTCTTTAATCTTGAATTTTACATAACTACCCAAATTCTCTATTTTCTCTACCCAAATAATTATAAACTACATTTCATGATCTTCACACCCAAGGAAAGCAGAAAGTTTAGTTATCCGGATACTTGTTAAAGACACAGATTGAACCTACGTTATTTGATGTTTAGTTTCTGTGATTTTTATTCCAACATTATTCATGTCATTGTTACAAGCTTGTCTTCTCAAAGGACTTGAATCACCTTACATCCCACTTTGAAGCTACATATCACTTTAAATGACACCGTGTTTTTCCTCCAATACAAGAGAAACTTAAGGTACAATATGAATAGTTGAAAATGTACAACATTTTGGGGAGTATTTTTACTTCTGAAGTTTAGCTTAGACTTGGGAAGCAGTGAGACAGAAGGATGTGCTTCAGATCAGAGCTGAGATCAAGCATATGTCCACATTACAGCAAGCAGCTCCTGAGTTTCACCTTTATGTACCTTTACAAATGAAGGTAGTGGAATTTATAGGACAGAACTTACAGTACATCATTTTGGGTTTTCGTTGCTTTTTGTTTTGAGACAATGTCTTGCTCTCTCACCAAGGTTGGAATTCAGCATCATGATGGCAGCTCTTGGCTCAATGCAGCTGTGACCACCTGGGCTCAAGCGGTCCTCCCACTTCAGCCTCAAGCAGCTGGGACCACAGGTGCTCACCACCACACCCAGCTAAGTTTTAAGTTTTTGTAGAGACAGGGTGTTCCTATGTTGTTCTTGTTTTTCATTTACACATAAAGTGTTCTTCATCTAAAGAGCGCAATGCCAGCAGGCAAGGGAGTGAATGCTGTGCTAGCAAGGTTGTTGGCAAAGGAGCCCTTTCTGCCTACGTGCTCCCTTGGACTCCTCCCTTTCTTTATTTTAATATTAAGTCACAGCACGTGATTAAGGGCTGGGCACAGTAGCTCATGCCTATAACTCCAGCACTTTGGGAGTCCAGTGCAGGTGTATGGCTTGAGCCCAAGGGTTCAAGGCCAGCCTGGAAAACATGGCAAAATGTACAGAAATGCCTTTTGTACATCTTGTCTGCACCAAAAGTACAAAAAATTAGCTGAGCCTGGTGGTGTACACCTGTAGTCCCAGCTACTTGGGAGGCTGAGGTGGGAGAATCACTTGAGCCCGGGAGGCAGAGGTTGCTGTCAGCTGAGATGCCACCACTGCACTCCAGCCGGGGCAACAGAGCAAGACTCCCATCTCAATTAGAAAAATATAACAATAAGGCCGGGCGCGGTGGCTCAAGCCTGTAATCCTAGCACTTCGGGAGGCCGAGACGGGTGGATCACGAGGTCAGGAGATGGAGACCATCCTGGCTAACACGGTAAAACCCCGTCTCTACTAAAAAATACAAAAAACTAGCTGGACAAGGTGGCGGGCGCCTGTAGTTTTAGCTACACAGGAGGCTGAGGCAGGAGAATGGCGTAAACCCGGGAGGCGGAGCTTGCAGTGAGCTGAGATCCGGCCACTGCACTCCAACCCGAGCAACAGAGAGAGACTCCGTCTCAAAAAAAGAAAAGAAAAGAAAAATAAATAGAGACTCTTTAGAAAGGATTAGGCCAGGCGTGGTGGCTCATGCCTGTAACCTCAGCACTTTGGGAAGCCAAGGCAGGCAGATTGCTTGAGTCCTGGCGTTTGAGACTAGCCTGGGCAACATTCCAAAGCTCATCCCTACAAAAAATACAGAAATCAGCCGGGCATGGTGGTATGTGCCTGTGGTCCCAGCTGCTCAGGAGGCTGGGGTGGGAGAATCACCTGGGCCGGGGGAGGTTGAGGCTGCGGTGAGCCATGATCATGCCACTGCACTCCAGCCTGGGCAACAGAGCTAGACCCTATCTCAAAAAATAATATGCTTAATCCTGTTTCTTTAGTTTATGGTTATAATTTGCAAAAACTTATGGTAAAAAAATTGCATTTGTGTGTGTTCTTTGTGTAACTAACAACATGGACGTAAAAGGATAACCCACTTGAAATATTTTAAACCAAATTTTTGGCACTAACCAGTATGTAAGGCAACGGGCATTTTTCTTCACTTTTTATAAGAGAAATGACTTTGAAATGGAAGAAGCAGTGCGGTTATTTGCTTATTTCTCGTATTGAATCCAACCGCTAAGAAATGTTACTGGGTCATGCGTGATGAATAACCTCACTGTACAGATGTCTACAAAATATAAAAGAATATTATTTGAAATGTTATTTTTGTGAAATATTTGGATTTGACTAACATTTTTATATAAACCATAAAGCATCCTTTGTAAATTTCCATCAGGAGTCCTCTTGATATCACATGGGGCAGTTTTGTAAAATCATAAATGTCAATATCATAAAAATTTTTTACTCCCTCCTTATTTTGTGCTTAGCGATAGTTTGCATGTTTATTACCGTACTTACTCGATCAAAATCTTAGCTGCATTTCCTACCTACTTTTCTTAGTTGTTGGTAACAGTGGTAAGATCTTACTGAGTTTCATTGCCCTTCAGAGCATGTTCTTGAAGTTTATCTTCTATGAAATGACGGACTGCTGACCTGGATTATAGTTTCTGGAGAAACACTCATTAGGATTGTTGCAACACTAATATTCTTTGGGTGAAACTTGCCTTTAGTTTTCAAATGTAAAGATATAAGAATCATTTGCCAAAATTTCTAGCCATGATCAGAGAACAGGGACCCAAATCACACATCTGCCGTAAACAACTGTAAAACTGCACAAACCGAATGAGGTGGCTGTTTTTAGTCTGTGACAAGAGCTGTGGCAGCCAGAACCTGAGGGCGAGGGCAGGAGAATGAATGAGACGCACCCACAGTACACTTGCCCTCTGGAGAACACCTGCAGACTGTGGCGCCGAGAGCTCAGGTGTGGGTGGAGCAGGGCCATCCTATCAAGTCCAGAATGCAGAGCTCGGAAGGAGCTCAGGTGTGAGCGGAGCATGGCCACCCTACCACAGCCAGGAGGGGGAGATCGGAGTGGGTGCAGGATTGGAGCTCTCCACAGATCCACACCAGCAGCGAATCAATCCAAGCCTGCCCACGTCACAATGACCCAGCAGTGCCTGTGCTACCTACTAAAACAAGAGCTGGAAAGCTTCAGAGGAAGGTTAGGGATCCTGAGTGTGCTCAACATGTTACCTTCAATGTGTAATACTCAGCAAATAATCACTGCATACACAGAGAAACAGGAGGTAGAATCGTGGTCAAGGAAAAGGCAGTAAAAAGTGCACACACATGCAGGATGGTCTCTGTCACTCACCACATGCGGCGGCTGAGCACATGAAGTGCGCCCGGTCTGAAGTGGATTTGCTGCGTGAAAGACATGCCAGTTAATATAAAAAATAGAAAATATTGTATTTGTATTTTTTTTTTTTTTTTTTTGAGATGGAGTCTCGCTCTGTTGCCCAGGCTAGAGTGCAGTGGCGCGATCTCGGCTCACTGCAATCTCTGCCTCCCGGGTTCATGCCATTCTCCTGCCTCAGCCTCCCAAGTAGCTGCCCGCTGCCACGTCTGGCTAATTTTTTGTATTTTTAGTAGAGACGGGGTTTCACCGTGTTAGCCAGGATGGTCTCGATCTCCTGATCTCGTGATCCACCCGCCTCAGCCTTCCAAAGTGCTGGGATTACAGATGTGAGCCATCTCACCCGGCCTATTTGTATTTCTTATTGAAAGTATAGTATGAGCATTTTGAGTTAAAAATATACTAGTAAAATTAATTGTACCTGTTTATATAATTTATATGAGGCTACAAGGAAGGTTTCAAGTTCTATAACAGGACTCTCATAATTCTGTTGGAAAGTGCCTGTCTAGATCCAGCAGAAGACCGAGTTTTTAAATCTACAATTATAAATATTTAGGGAATCAAATTACAATGTGTCAAAGAACGAAAATATTTTAATTCTTGGGCCAGAGGAAGGGAAGACACTTTTTACTATAATGGAGTTGGGGAATTTCAGGTTCCGTACACGATAATCTTGAGAATTGTCACTCCCTCCTCACAGGTAAAAAGCTGAGCAAACTGAAAAATCAGCTGCTCTTCTTAAACCTGCAAGAGACGTGAGGTCACAGGCAAGCCACTGTCCCCAGATTGGCTGGACAGGTAAAGCGGAGAATTACCATACACTGGAGCACAATGCTCCAAGGAACCCACGCTGGGATTGGAAAACCTGAACTGGAATTGACAAATTGCTGCAGTGAGGTGTGGCCACATCTGAGAGTTAAAACCTCCGGGAGGCCTGTGCATATGGGTCTCATGCTTTTGTGAGTTGTATCATCAGAAGCTCAACCAGGTTCTTGAAGTAAACATCAGAGAAAAATCCCCTCATACTTACTACAGGGGAAAGAGAATAGGAATCATTTTTCAATATGTAGGTGCACTCTTCACTAGGTCTACCTTCCAGAGAAGCTTGTTAACTAGAGACTAACCAGGTGGGATTTTATCAGAGCCTTCTGACCTGGTGGAAAGGGAAATACCCAACTCCAACCTCCAGAACTGAAAAGCAAAAAAGAACAGAGTATCCAAGCACTATGGGACTTCCACAGAGGCATAAAATATGCATAACGGTAATACAAGGGGGAAGAAAGAGGAACAGAAGAACTATTTGTAACAGTAATAGCTGAATTTCCTCAGATTAATGCCAGACACCAAACCATAGATCCAGGAAGCTCAAGAAACACCAAGAAGGATAAATGTAAAAACGACGACGACAAAAACAAAACAAAAATAAACTCTACTTGGGCATAAAATATTCCAACTATGGTGAATCAAAGATTAAAAAGCAAACCGGAGTAATCTCCTTCCCTATGGAAGATCAAAGATAAGAATTATATTCAACTTCCCCTCAAACACCATGAAAGCAAGAAGTGGAGTGAAGTATTTAAACTATTGAGAGGAAAAAAATTCCATTAACCTAGAAGTCTATACTCTGTGAAATTATCTTTCAAAAGTGAAGAAAAAGTAAAGACCTTCTCCGACAAAAATTGCAAAATTTGTTGCCAGTAGACCTGCCTTGCAAAAAATGGTCAAAGTTCTTTAGAGAAAATAGTAGAGGTCAGTAACTCAGCTGTACACAAAGAAAGGAAGGGCACAGTCTGTTTACAGGGCTCACACCTGTCATCCTAACACTCTGGGAGGCCAAGATGGGAGTACAGCTGGAGGCCGCTTAGTTGAGACCAGCCTGGGCAACGTAGTGAGACTCTGTCTCATTAAAAAAAAGCCAAACGTGGTGGCCAACACCTATAGTGCCAGCTACTTTGAGAGGCTGAGATGGGTCACTTCTTGAGCCCAGGATCCCGTTCAAGGCTGTGGTGAGCTATAATGATGCTGCTCCACTCCAGCCTGGGCAACAGAGAAAGACCTTGTCTGTTTAAAAAAAAATAAATAGAAAAACAAAAAGCATTAAAGAAGAAATAGTGAAGGTAGAAGAAAATCTTTCATTTTTCTTAATAGATCTAACATAACAGTTCATTCATAATAGTGACAGTAAATATGTCTTATACACACACTTAAATATAAGTGAAATGAACGAGAGCAGTGATACCCAAGGGATGGGACAGAGCAATTAGGAATTAGGATTATTTTGTTATTATAGTGTGCTTGCATTATCAAGAAACCAGTGTAGTGTCGTTTGAAAGTGGACTTGGGTTACTTGTAAATTTATATTGCAAATTCCAAGGCAGCCACTTTAAAAAAAAAAAAGGAAAAAAAAAAAAAAAAGAACTGATATGCTAAGAAAGGAAAGAAAATAAATCATAGAAAATGCTCAATTAAGACCACAAGGAAATAAAAAGAGTGAAACACAAAAACAAAGAACAAGGGCAACAAATAGAAAATAGTAACAAATATGGTAGATGTTAATTCAACTGTATATCATTACTTTCAATGTCAGTCCAAATGCACCGAACTATATATTGTCTATAAGAAATCCACTTTAGATATAAAGACCTACATATAGATCAACAGTAAAGGGATAGAAAAAGATATAAATGTTAACACTAATTTTTTGGTGTGCAATGGCCTGATCTCATCTCACTGCAACCTCTGCCTCCCAGGTTCAAGTGATTCTCCCTCAGCCTCCCGAGTAGCTGGGATTACAGGCATTTGTCGTCATGCCCGGGTAATTTTTTTTTTTCTATTTTTGTACAGATGGGATTTCCCCATGTTGGCCAGGCCGGTCTTGAACTCCTGACCTCAGGTGATCATCCCGCCTTGGCCTCCTAAAGTGCTGGGATTACAGGCATGAGCCACCGTACCCGGCCAACACTCATTTTGAAAAATGGAAGTGGTGATATTAATTTCAGACAGAGTTGGCTTTACATCAAGGAAAGTTACCAGAGATGATTATTACGTAATAAAGGGGTCAATTCTCCAAGAAGATGTAACAATCCTGAAATGTATTTTTGCTAACAAAGCATCAGAATGCCAAAGCAAAAACTGATACACTTCAAGGAGAAGTAATTAACCCACTAGTATAGTTGGAGAGGTTAACACCCCTTTATCAGAAATGGACCAATTCAGTAGCCAGAAAATCAGGACAAAATTGAAATCGGCATCCTCAGTCAACTGTATATAACTGACGTTTATAGACTATTTCCTCCAACAACAACAGAATACAGAACATTCACCAAGACATACCATGTTGTGGTCCATAAAACACACCTTAACAAATTTAAAAGAATAGGAATCAAACAAGTGTGTTCTCAACCACAGTAAAGTAGAAATCAATAATAGATGACTGGAAAATATATTAGGATATTAAACAATACACTTATACATACTACATTGTTCAAGGAAGAAATCTGAAGATTTCTTCGAATTTTTGAAGTAAATGAAAATGAAAACTTGTTAAAATTTGTGAGCTGCAATGACAGTAATGTTTATAGGGAAATTTATAGATTTAAATGCATACGTTAAAAAAAACAAGATCTAAAATCAATCAGCTTCCACCTTCGAAAACGAGAAAAACATCATCAAATTAAATTCTAAGCAGGAGACAAATAATGAAAGAGCAGAAATCAATACATTGAAAACAGAATATCAGTAGAGAAAAATCAATGAAACCAAAAGCTGGTTCTTTGAGAGAAAATCTGTAAGCCTCTAACAAGAAAAAGAAATACAGCAGATAAATTACCAATATCAGAAATGAAATAAGGAACATAACTACAGATCCCATGGACATTAAAAGGACAATAAATATTATGAACAACTCTATGGCCACAAATTTGATAACGTGGATGAAATGAACCAATTTCTTTAAAGACAGAATCTGCCAAAATTTGAACAAGAAGAAACGATCTGTATGCACCTGTATCTGTTAAATTGAATCAGTGGTTAATAACCTTTCAAAACAGGAAGTGCCAGGCCCAGGTGGGTTCACTGGTGAATTCTACCAAACATCTAAGAAGAAATTATACCAATTATCTACAATCTCTTTCAGAACATAGAGGCTGAGGAATACTTCTTAACTCATTCTATAGAGCCAGCATCATTTTAATACCAAATACCATTTTAATAACAAAATATTACAAGAAAACTACAGAACATCTCTCATGAACATAGATGCAGTAATCTTCAATAAAATATTAGCAAATTAAATCTAACAAAAATTGTGCACTAAAACCACATGGAATTTCACATATCCAAAGCTGGTTTAACATTGAAAAGCCAATTAACGTAATTCATCACATTAATGGGTCAAAGACTAACAGATGCCTCATCTAAGAAGATATAGAGATGGCAAATCGATGTATGAAATCATGCTTCACATCATGTGTCATAGAGAAATGCAGATGAAAGCAACAGTAAGATATCACTACACCAGAATCCAGAACACTATCAACACCAAAGCCTGTGAAGATGTGGAGCTGTGGGAATTCTCTCTCATTCATTGCGGGTCTTAATGCAAAATAGAACAGCCTTTAGGAAGACAGATTGGTGGTTTCTTACAAAACTAAATATACTCTTACCATATGATAAAGCAATTACACTCCTTGGCATTTGCTCAAAGGAGTTGAAAACTTATGTCTACACAAAAAGCCTGCAAGTAGATATTTAGAGCAGCCTTATTCATAGTTGTCAAAACTTGGAAGCAACCAAAATGCCCCTCAGCAGGTGAATGTATAAGTGAGCTGTGGTACATCCAGACAATGGGATATTATATGAGGCTGAAAATGAATGAGCTATCCATAAAAAGACACGGAGGAAACTTAAAAGGGCATATTGCTAAGTGAAAGAAGCAATCTGAAAAGGTTGTTGTATGATTCCAGCTTTACAACATCGTAGAAAAGGCAAGACTATGGAGACTGTAAAGAAGATCAGTGGTTGCCAGGGGCCGGGGGGAGGCAGGGATGAATAGGCAGAGCAGGAGAATTTTTAGTATCATGTGATCTCTGTATGATACTGTAATGGTGGATACATGTTATACATTTGTCCAGACCCATATATTGTACAACACCAAGAATGAACCCTGATGTGAATGATGGAGTTGGAGTGGTAATGATGTTTTGCTGTAGAAGTATCAGTTGTGACAAATGTACCAGTCTGGTAGGCAATATCGATGACAGGAGATGCTGTGCATATATAGGGTATACATGAGACATCACTATAAAGCTGGAAAATATGACACTGAGATGAAATTGCGCTGATAGGCTTAACAGGTTGGAGAAGGAAGATGAAGTCTGTGGGCTCGAAGGCAGATGAAAAGGAATTAACCAAAGTGAAGCCCAGAGAAACAAAATGAAAGAAAAGCCAACAGAACCTCAAGATCCTGTGATATGTCAATATACTTGTAATACAAGAAGGAAAAGAGAGAGAAGAGCAGGGACCTTTGAAAAAAGGAGTCAGAGTTTTCTCAGATTGATGTCCAACACCTGTGTCCGGCCCCGAGAAGTTCAGTGAATTCCAAGCAGAACAAGTATGACAAGAATCACATCCAAGTTCATGATAGCCAAAGTACTGAAATCCCAAGATTAAGAGGAGATCCTGAAAGGACTCAGAAGAAAAAGACAAGTTACACACCAGAGAAGCATTTGAACAACGCGTGACTTCTGTGAAGATACAGTGGAGACCAGAAGACCATGGAAAGACATTTTTTAAAGCACTAAAAGCAGGAGAAAGGCCTGTCAACTCATATCCAGGGAAAATCTCCTTTATAAACAGGGGTGAAACAACACATTCCCAAATATGAAAGCTGAGAGAATGTGTTATCAGCAGAAATACACTATAAACGTGCTAAAGAATGTACTTGGCTGATTGCAAAGGATATCAGATGAAAGGTTAGCTCTACGAAAAAGAACCCTAGAAATCATAACAGTGCACTCTAAATTTTCTAGAAAATAATATCATAGAATATTTTACTCTATGATTTTATGGTTTTTGGTTTTTTTATGATCTTATAATTTTATGATATAAAATCATACAATGTACACAATTCTCTATGCCTCCTTTACCTGTTTTGAAGTCCTTGCTGTACCATGTACCAGTAGTTTATTCCTTATTTATATTCTATTTGATAGATATGACATTCTGTTTATTCATTTACCAGTTGGTTGTTTCCAGTATTAAGCTGCCGTCGACATTTATGTATATATCTTTGTGTATGCATATAATTTCCTTTATCTTAAGTGGATGCCAAGTAGCATGATTGACTCTTATTGTAAGTTTAGGTTTAGCTTTTTAAAAACTGCCAAATTATTTACAAAATAACTGCACCATTTCACACTTCCACCAGCAGCATATGTGCATTCCAGTTTCTCCACATCACCAGCAATAGTTACTGTTATTTTTATTTCTGCCATTCTAAATGATGTGAAATGGTATATCATTGTGTATTTACTTTGCAACAATGAATGATGCTAAGCATTTTTAACGTGCTTATTAGCCTTTAATGTGCTAATTCCTATTCATAGCCATTTGTATATGTTGGCAAAATGTTCAGATTTTTTGCTCAGGTTTTAAATGGGTTGGTTGTCATCTTATGGGTTACAGGTGCCTTATGTAATCTGAATATAAGAGTTTTACAGATGTAACGTGTCTCAGTGAAAGAACAATCTATTATGTAGCAGACAGAACAAAGCCCTTCCCCCAAGATAACCAGGTCCTATTCCTCAGAACTTATGAACCTGTTGTCTGAAGTGGTTAAAAGGGATTTTGCAGCTGATTAATTCGATTAATTTAAGATCTTGAGATGGGACTTTTATCCTGGTTTAAGTAGGTAGACCCACTGTAATCAAGAAGGTCCTTACAAGAGAAAAGAACTGGAGACTGGAGTGATGCACTTTAAAGATGAAGAGGGGCCAGGAGTCAGGGACACATGTGGCCTCTAGAAGTTGGGAAAGGTAAAGAAATGGATTCTCATTTGAAGCCTCCAGAAGGAATGTAGTTCTGCTGACACTTAGATTTTACACTTCTGACTTCTCCATCAATAGGATAATAGATTCGTGTCTTGTTATAAGCCACTAAGATCAAAGTAATTTGTTACATTAGCTATAGGGAGATAATCATCTTTTAAAACTTACTAGTTTTCTATTTTAATGAAGTCTATTTCACTAATTTCTATGGATTGTGTTTTGGGAAGTTTTAGTAGTCTCATGGTCTTACTGTTCTTTCATTTAGGTCTGTGACTCATTTGGAGTTAATTTTTGTGTGTGCAGTAGGGATCTAAGTGGGATTTTTGTTTGTTTTGGTTTGGTTTGGGGGACTTTTTCCCCCACGGTTTTTCTTTTTGGTGTGTGGGTACTCAGTTGCCACAGCAACATTTGTTGAAAAAACAAACTACCTTTCTCTTACTGAATTGTCTTGAGACCTTTGTCAAAAATAAATTAACCATAAATACAAGGCTTTATTTCTCAATTTAATTCTGTTCCTTTGATGTATGTGTCTATTTTTGTGCTAATACCACTGCCTTAAAAACTATGACTTTATGTAAAGTTTTGAAATCAGATAGTGAAGTCTTCCAACATTGTTTCCCTTTTTTAAATTTATTTTGGCTATTGTAGGTCCTTTGAATTTCCAGATAAAATTGAGAATAAGCTTTCCATTTCACACACAGCCTTCTGGGATTTTATTAGGCAGTGCCTTGAATTAATGGATCCATACAGCAGCACTGTGTGCAACAGGAGCTTAGAAAGTACCACTGCATCAATGCGTCCACAGGTGAGGCCGGGGGCAGAAGCCAACCTCAAGCAGTTACGGTCCTCCGTGGGGCTGGCATCCAGGCAGGAAGGCGGCTCAGCGGCTCTCCTCTCACTGTGGAACTTCCTAGGTCCCCACATGAACAGAACCTAAATAACACGCAACGAACAACAGGAACGAGAACACGACCAACAGCTTCTGAGATGAGCAAGCTGGGCTGATCATGAGACACCTGACGGGGACGGTGCCAGAGCCCCTCCCGGTAACCTGTGAGGACAGCGCTGCCAGCATCTCCCTAAAACCAGCCCAAGTCAAGTTAGACTTGAGGCTTTCCAGGAGTGGGTAGATCCCTTCAATCCCACAGTCTGAACCTTCCAGGCCGTGTCTCATGGACCTCATCTCACATATGGGAACCCGGACGCTGCACCATAGACGTGGCCCCAAGCCCTCGTTCCTTCTTCAACACCACACACCAGTACAGTGAACACTTAGGATCTGGGCATTCACATAAAATACTGCTTAACTAAAACTTCTGATTTAGAACATGTTTAATTCCTACTCACAGAGCTGAAAGTGTTCTGTCCTAGGAGGCGGTAGCTGTAACTAAGCATGAGAGAAGAAGGGATCAGAGTGGTGCCAAGTATTAAATATTCCTCTAAATCTATTCACCAGGTTGCCATGCTATTGTCACCTGCTTCATTTTCTGTCCTTAAAAGACATAATAGTTACTTTTCAAAATAGACAACCTGTTTTACTGATGCTTAGCTATAAAGTAGCGAGCTACGTATCCAAAAGGGAGATATGGGAAAACAGAAAATGTCCACAAGCGATCGGGGTTGGGGGGCAGTTGCAGCAGCACCTGGCTCTGTTGCGTTGTGAGCCAGCCACGTGGGCTGGACAGCTCACTTAGCCACTGAAATTACATCATCTAAGATTTTGTTTCAGTTACTTTGATAAATTCTCCCTCTTGCTATGAAGAGTAAGGTTTGTTTTTTTTGTTTTTGTTTTTTTTTTTGACTTGGAGTCTCACTGTGTCACCCAGTCCAGAGTACAGTATTACAACCATGGCTCATCGCGGCCTTGACCTTCTGGCTCAAGCAATCCTCCCGCCTCAACCTTCCAAGTAGTTGGGACCCAAAGGCGAGTTTGATTTCTTTGCTAACGAATTCCTAATTCACCTCGCAGTGGGCCTGTCAAGGCCATATGCCCGGACATCCACCTTGCCGACCGTCCATGTGGTCTCTAAGGTGGATGCACTCCGGTTGCCTGGGCTCTGCACGCGATACTGAGTCTCCAAGTCTGCCGCTGTACAAGGGACTGACAGCCCCAAGCGTCTCGACGCGCCACCTTGAGCCGGGCTTTATTCCACAGGGCGACTCTGCTTCCCGTGATGAGATGCAGCACGTGAGCACAGATCAAAGGGTATCAGCAACTAACCCATTCCCCTGGTACTAAGCAGAGGACCAAGAGTTTAGTTCCTTACTTATTTGCTACGGGCTTGACTCAAAACAGCTTTCTGGAATCCTGGGGACAAACATCTCTAACTGCTGAGGATTCTGGCTTTAGTAACGGAAGAATCACCTAAAGCCCATTTTGTAACTGCTGTTCTCATCAGAATTTGAGGCCAAAGGGAAAAATAAAAGGGGGGCTAAGATCGTGACACCCCAGTTTGCACAAGGCCAACCAGCCTGCTTGAGGGGGTAAAAGGAATAGGATTTTTAAACTGCTGAGTTTTAAAAACATGGCTGTAGGCTGGGCGCACTGGCTCACGTCTATAAGCCCAGCACTTTGGGAGGCCGAGGTGGGAAGATTGCTTGAGGCCAGGAGTTCAAGACTGGCTTGAGTAACACAGCAATACCCTATCTCTTTAAAAAGAAAAAAAAAGGTTATTAAAATAGTAATAAAGGTTAATACAATAAACTACTATGTCAACATGGCACCCCCTGCTGTCAGACGAGGTGCAGTCTCTGTGGCTGTGAGGTCCGGAGAGAAATGTAACCGGCATCATAGGGAAGGTGGACCCCAAAGCCCCACAACATTACTCCTGTACAGTGTGTTAACCAGCATGAAGTCTCCTCCACAATCAGAAGCCTGGTGTAGAGGAACGCTGCCCACTGGACCTGGGTGGACTCCAGATGCCGGTCGACCAGACAGCCCCACCCTGGGACCCTGCCGGCAGCCCCGACTGGACAGAATGGCCTCATGAGTGTCCTTTCCTGCCACAGGCTGCAGACCCTGAGCCAGTCCTGGCTGTGACTGAGGCTGCGCATAAACGTCTGCGCCCAACAGCTCACCTTTGTACATGACACGCCCAGTCCACCTCATTTCAAATGTTACACTTGCCCCAAGGCGAACACGGATGTTACAGGTTAACTCACTGCATGTGTGCTAGACTTTCCCTGTAAGTGTTCAGACATTGCACGAACCGGATGAACAAACCCCACTTTCCCTGTAAACGTTCAGACATTCCTTGAGCCCGATGAACACACACAGCCAACAAACCCCGGAACGTGTAATGCCGCGGCCTCCTCCCCTCCTGAGGGGCGTGTGCTTACAGCTCCCCCAAGACCACATTTCCCAAAGCACAGAGTGTTACTCTGAAAATAAAACCTCCTTTTTCCTTCCTCTGTACATCTCGTGGTCGTGTTAACAACTATTGCTACAAATGCAGAGAAACGGGGTATCATCCGTGCTGGTCACCGAATTCCTAGCACCAAAGCTTCAAGGCCCCCCAGTCTGAAGGAAGCTTCTATCACCCTAAAGCCAACTCTGGAGACGAAGGCCAAGCTGGGGAAACACTGTGTCTCTGCAAATCCACGCCACGGGGCCCTCTGCAGTTGTGTGTAAGGAACTCTTGGTCTGTCCTGGGGTTTGGGGAAATCAGGATGCAAGCAGATACCGTACGCTCTGCCACGGGACCGTGAAGTCTGCGGAACCTCAGAGGAACACGGAGACAAATGGCTGCACGACTCCCACAGGCCGAGCCTCGATGGGCGCCCGTGTCAAGAACACAGACACGCCGGGAGGGGCAGCCGATGCAGGCAACGCCTGCAACTCCAGCAAGCAACAGCGTCTGAGTGTGGGGGTCTCTGGCCAGGCTCCACCACAACTGCCATATTCTGTGACAAAATGTTAAAAATAGGTTTTAACTAGTTATAACTCTAACTTGTTTTACACATAAACAGAACACAGGGTACCAACAGGCTCCAAAATACTTTGCCTAGAACCAAGTCTAGAATGCAGATGGATGCTGCTCCGAGTGTGAGGAGTCCCCTTGTAGTGTCATAAATCCTAGATCTAGGTGACTAAGTGCTCTTCCTAAACCAGACAACACCATGAGGCTCTGAGGGCACCCTCTGTCCCCAGGCCAGTCCATCAGCCCCTGCAGAAGCTTCTAGAGTAAGAGCCTGTGGATTTGTATTGGACGGATGTAAACCAGGCAAAGTCACAGGGGCTCGTCCTGGAAGCCTATCCATTTACCCACTCATGCCATGGAGAGCCCTGCCCCCAACTCCACACACGCAATCACGCTCAACCACAAGAACTGGCTTCTAGGCCCTCAAGCTACTCCCTCTCGACCCCGGACAGACGCTTCTCAAACCATGAGGCCCAGAGTAGTCTTAACAGGTGGTCCCAGCAGAACTGGCCACTGCATGAATTGATATTTTGTGTGTGGGGGGGTGGTGGTTCTTCTGCCACTCAGGCACAGTGCACCATAAGTACAGTGGTGCTATCATGGTTCACTGCAGCCTCCACCTGCCAGGCTTGGGTCATCCTCCAGCCTTAGCTTCCCGAGTAGCTGGGACCACAGGTGTACATCACCTGTCCTATTTAATTTTTTGTAGAGTCAGGGTCTTGCTATGTTGCCCAGGCTGGTCTTGAATTCCTGGGCTCAAAAGTGAACTGCCCAACTCAGCCTCCCAAGGTGTTGGGATGACAGGTGTGAGCCACTATGCCCAGCCTAGAATTGGTTTTTCTTAAACCTGAGTTTGACACATGAACCCCACTTACATAGATATCAGCACACTCTCACAGCTCGAGAGTTTTCCTGAATCTCGATTCTGTCCGTTCAAGGTCAATATCTAAGAAAGGGTCAGAACTGACCCTCCCTCCGTGAAGCCTAAGAGCAAATGCAGCAGCATCTCAGTGTATGAGGAGACAAAGTAAGATGGGTGGAAAATACACACTGAAATTCTAGTGCTAGAATCATAATCACCAACACTTTAAGAGGGAATCTGCTTTCCAAAATATGTAGCTGCTGGATTAACTTCAAAGTCACCAGATTCCACAGGCAGTAGCTCACAGGGGCACAGCTTTCTTTTTTTTTTTTTTTTTTTTTTTTTTTTTGAGACAGAGTCTTGCTCTGTCGCCCAGGCTGGAGTGCAGTGGCCGGATCTCAGCTCACTGCAAGCTCCGCCTCCCGGGTTCCCGCCATTCTCCTGCCTCAGCCTCCCAAGTAGCTGGGACTACAGGCGCCCGCCACCTCGCCCGGCTAGTTTTTTGTATTTTTGTTTTTAGTAGAGACGGGGTTTCACCGTGTTAGCCAGGATGGTCTCGATCTCCTGACCTCCTGATCCGCCCGTCTCGGCCTCCCAAAGTGCTGGGATTACAGGCTTGAGCCACCGCGCCCGGCCAGGGGCACAGCTTTCTAAGGCCGCACAGCCCGGGACAGCGTAACAGCCTCAGGGCAAAGCAAACTAAACAAAGGCTTGGTTCTCTGAAGGACGAAGGTGCTCAAGTGTTTCCAAATATTCTTCTTCTTCTAAGTAAGTTAGATGCCTCCTACAACACTGTTTAGAGTGCCAGTGTGTTCAGAAACATGAAGTTGATAATACATCTCAGGACCCCAAAATCACTAAGGTAAAGGGACGTCAAGGTGAGGCAGAGCTTAGACCAAACCTGCCTCCCATGCTCTTCCTAACAGAGACAGCTACTGGGGGTGGGGGGAAAAGCCACGTACCTCCCTCACAACCGATCCACAAGGAAATTCCTCATGGACAGAGGACAGAACTCAAAGTCACCATCTGCACACGGAGATAAATGCGGATCTGACTGCTTCCTCTGGAAAGATGCACCAGAAATGCATTTGTCTGATCTACCTGTGACCTGGAAATCCCTCCCCGCTTCGAGCCGTCCATCCTTCCTAGACTGAACCAACGTACGTCTCACATGTATTGATGTCTCACGTCTCCCTAAAATGTGTAAGACCAAGTTGTGCCCCAAACACCTTGGACACATGTCCAGGACCTCCTGAGGCTGCCGCAGTGTGTCCTCAACCCCTCCTAAGGCTGTGTCTATAACCTTGGGAAAATGAACTCTCTATGGATCGAGGACTGTCGCAGAGATCCTTCTGGTTTACAGGAAGCATTCTCTCCTGCGAGTATATCAATGAAATCATGTGGAATTACAAAATGCCACTTTAGTAAAAGCCAAAGGAATTAGGGTTCTATGTGCTTCAAAAAAAAAAAAAAGTAACGTTCTATTTGTCAATGGACCATGAAGCCCACACCCCCTCTTGCACTGAAGATGTCAAATGGGACGAGAGGCCCCTCCTGAGGATGCTACCCTCTGACCCCACTTCCCAGAGTCCAGTTTCCTGCTGCTCAGGGAACAGCAACCCCAGCTTCACGGGGCTCAGGCCTCCAAACCCAACTCCCACGCATGCTGGAGAATCACCCCAGGGACTAGCTAAGTGGCAGGTGCAACTCTCACCTCACCCCCTTAAAGGGGAAAAGGCACCTTCCCGCTCCTCTTCCTGCTGGTGGGAACAGGGGCAGGAGCTGGAGGGTCAGGAGTCGGGCGGCAGAACGGAAGCAGCCTGGGTCCCTGCTAGTCAGAGTTGGCAAATGCCAACCATCCCCGACATTCACTTTGCAAATAAATCCTTCTCTTTTGTCAGGTCCCTGGTTATAAGTTTGCACCCATAACTTAAAAAGAAAAAAAAAACTCAGATAAAAAATCGGTGTTTGGCTGACAATATTTCAATTATCTTGGGGCCTTGGGTCAAATGATGGCAAAACAGGAAACTGAACGCTGTTATTCAGGAAACTACCTTCCAGCGCCGTCTACCCTCCCAGGCTGTCACCTTATGGTTGTTTGTCTGCTAGATGATTAACAAAACTGTTCTGAAAACCTAGGTGTACAGAACAGACAAGAAGTCAGCTTGGGTTGAGGGGAAGCAGGATAAGACCCCCTTCCCCGCAGGATGGTGGAAGAGGAGGAACCTTCAGCACCTGGGTTTTCAGGATGCTGGATCTCTGAGAGCATCTCTCACAGCTCAAGTACAGCCAGACCCTCCTCTGACACAGCCTGTTCAGGCGAAGGTGGGCACCTGCCCTAGAGACCCACAGCCCTGTGCGGGGCTCAGCTGGAGCTGAACTTGCCTCCCTTGGTAAGAGTCAGGGCCAGGGGTGGGGAGAGGAGAGAAGCAGCAGGCCTGAGGGCCACTGTGGAAACTCCATGCCACGCTAACTCTCGTCTGATGTGCTCCGGCCAAAGCCACGCTTCTCGGAGGGAGTTTCCCTTCACACATCCGGAAATCATCAACATCTAGTCTCCCCACAGAACAGATCCTTCCCTAGGAGGCAGACGCTTGGCTGTAACACGGGGTAATGAGGGGCGCGCCTTCGTGCCCACTCTGTAGTGTTTCCTGTTACCTATTTTACCTTAAGCTACAAATGATTCCCGTTTACACGGGACACAGTGACACAGACAGCAAAACACATGAGATTCAGTGTGATCCCACACCCGTCACTGCTGACCTCAAGTGCTTTGTTCGTTTTGCTTCTAGAGTTTGTACTCTCTCCCGGGGTTCCAGGCCTGTGGATTCAACCAACCATAGATCAACATATTTTTTAATGTGTTTGTACTAAGCATTCAGACTTTATTATTCTTTAAACAACTACTCGCATGGAATGTCCATGGTATAGCTGTTACGAGCAACCCTGACATGACTGTCTGCAGGAGGATGTGCATATGTCATATGCAAACACGATGCCATTTTATTGCAGGGACCTCAACGCCCAAAGACTTTGGATTCCATAGGCAGTCCTGCAGCCCACCCCCATGGGCACTGTGGAATGGCTATAATAGAAAATATGGAGGTTTTAAACAGTTATGTACTAAATCTAATCTTTTGTTAAGAAATTAATGTGTATCACTTGTATTATTTGGAAGTCCTTCCTGGCCCAGAGACTTGACATGTTCTTATCTTTTTGTCCACGGATCTAGCCATTCCAGTAAGCTTGTTGAACACAAATCAATTTTACAATGAAATTCTTACAAGAATCACACTCAATCTGTAAGCTGCTTTGGTTTTTAAAGTGAAATAACCAATAGTTTTGCCAACCTGCTATATCATAGAATAACAGGATAAAGCAGCCCCATGGCATGCAAAAACATGGGGTTTCAAAGCTAACCAGTATAAAACACGTTACAAACCCCTAAATATGAAAACGTTTTACACCAAAACATATATTCCAGAAAAAAACAAGATGTTCAAAAAAGCCCTTTGCAGAAAAGCACTTTCCCCTTCATTTTTCACACGGTTTCCTGAAGCTTGTGTTTGGTGATGACCATGAACCAGAAGTAGCGTCCGCTGCAACTACTGTTACAGCAACACAGAATATTAAGGGAAAAAAAAAAAAAAGGCCGGGCGCGGTGGCTCAAACCTGTAATCCCAGCACTTTGGGGGGCCAAGACGGGCGGATCACGAGGTCAGGAGATCGAGACCATCCTGGCTAACACGGTGAAACCCCATCTCTACTAAAAAATACGAAAAAAAAAAAAAAAAAAACCTAACCGGGCGAGGTGGCGGGCGCCTGTAGTCCCAGCTACTCGGGAGGCTGAGGCAGGAGAATGGCGTAAATCCAGGAGGCGGAGCTTGCAGTGAGCTGAGATCCGGCCACTGCACCCCAGCCTGGGCGACAGAGCGAGACTCCCTCTCAAAAAAAAAAAAAAAAAAAAGGACACAGCATATTTCCTATTGATGAGAACAGGTAGAGTGTTATAAAATGAGTGTGTCCTAAAGTCAACAATGTTCAAATTCTAGGTCTCCCACAGACACTAGACGGTAACCGCCAAAGCTTATGTACCTGGCAACGTTCAAGGGGACCAAGTTCAGAGCTGTCACAATGCAGCACCATCCTCACGCGATTATCTCAGGCAGGTTTGAGGGCAAGTGCCCCCGTCACAGTGGGAAAGCTGCCCAGCCCAGCACTTCCTGAGATCACAGACCTTCGCCTTCCCACGTCTTCAATAGTTCCTTTACACCGGGAACCACACAACAAAACCTAAAACACTTCCTCAAATCTCAAGACAGTCTTTAGAGCTCTTTTCCTTGCCCCTTCTCTTACTGAAAAAGCTTATTTTGTAAGCAACCTGTAGTGCTTACCAGAGCTGGGGCGGGAGGAGAGCTAGTGTTTGGTAGACCGAGTTTCAAGCGTGGGGAGACCAGAAAGTACTGGAGATGGATGGCGGTGATCGCAGCACGACAGTGTGAACACACTTAATGCCACAAAACCATACACTTAAAAATAGAGTGCTGTGTAACTTTACCACAATCAAAAAACTGAGAAAAGTCATCTATAATTACTGTCTCCAATATCTTCCATCCTGTAAGTTACATTTGCTTTCGGCAATCCTCAGAGCAATCATGAAAAACTAATACCCTGTCGTCTCTGAAACGCAAAGTCGTTCAAGGGCTTTGGTTATAGGAAAGTAGCTGGAAAGCAAAGCGTCCGTTAGGCACAGCAGCCGTGATAGGACAAACACACGGTAGGAAGGTGGTGGTCATGCTACACACAGATGGGAAGGGTGTGGGGAGCCACAACACCTGATGCTTGGGAGGCACCTGGGCAGGAGCTGAGAATGTACCAAACACGTTCGATCATGCAACATTCACGGACCCCGAGTCCAGCCACCACCGCTGACATCCACTGTGGCTGGGGTGTCCTCCCAGCCTGTGATGGCTCGCTCCTTCGGTTAACTGCCTTGAATCTACTGGTTCCTCTCCTCATGGGCCTCTTTCCTGTCGTCTTCCTGTCATTTTTCTGTCAGCAAACACATTTCCTGTCATTTTCCTGAACTGACATGACATTTCCTGTCATTTTCCTGAACTGACATGTCATTTCCTGTCATTTTCCTGTCAGCAAGCACATGCGTCCAGCCTGACCTTGCTGATGTGCTCCAGCGGCCCTGGACTCGAGCCGCACTGTTCCATCAGTGTGGCATTCGCGAGTTACCTCCTGGGAAATGCCAGGTGATGGTAACATCAACCAGGAGGCACAGCTGAGAAGCAGAACGCATGGTGCAGTGCCCAGAACGTCACGTCCTTGAACAGACGCTCCGTATCTTCTCCTCTCCTGCCAGAGCTTCACTGTAGGAAGGCGGCCATTCTTCCAGTGCTGCTACTTCCAACACCGGGGAAAGCAAGCTTCAGAAATGAACGGTGTCAAAGAGGGAGGACCCACCAGCAGGGCTACCGGCAGCCAGACAACCGCAGCCCCAGCATTCCCCAGCCACCATGACTGACAGCCCAGGCTCCAGAAATGCACGGCTTCAACCTTAGGAGTAAAAACCCTCCCAATCCAACTATTATTTTCAACAATGGGATTGAGGAATGAGGTGTTCTAACCCTGCCTCTCTCGACAGCACAGATCATCAGATCCCAGTTCTTATAGGATTGGGGAGTGGGGTGGGGTGGTTCCTAACCCTGCCCGCCTTCATAGAAAAGAACTTGGATATGATGACCTGTGCTAGATTAGCACTTTGCTTCTGCCATATGCAGTCATCCTCAGCACCAGGAAAAGTCAGAATCGTTGAGTGATGACACCAATACCAACACACGCCGTTCTGCGGCTCTGGTAACTGGCTGCACAGATACAACCCGATAGTGGTGAGGTCTAAAGACATCACCAGTCTTCCCAAGGATTGTGTTCCTGAATATTTTGCGTTTGGAATAACGATCTTCTTTGCCAGGGCTGAGCCATGCTTCCCTCTCGCCTGTCCTCTGCCTTCACCAGCTTCGTGTGCGCTTCCGGACAAGTGTTTGTGCAGGTGCTAGCACTTATTTCCACAGCGAGAATATACACAGACACCACACAGAAATGGGCAACCCCGTTAGGAGCTGTGCAGGGAGATCTAACTCATCCCATGTGCCAAATTCCTGTTGCCATGGAAATTAAACTAACTAAACTAACGTTGCTATGATCTCATCTCTTACTGTACCGCTAAAGATCATCCGGGTAAGAGGAATGTGCCTCTGCATAGCATTCAGCTCACATTTACATGTCGGTTTTTCCTGAATATGGTTATGTGAGATAGAAATCAGTAAGATGGGGTGTAACATACAGTATAGGATCGTTGTGTCTCCTAGCCTCAAACACTTCAAGAT
Organism: Macaca fascicularis; assembly: GCF_037993035.2. NCBI lineage: Eukaryota > Metazoa > Chordata > Mammalia > Primates > Cercopithecidae > Macaca > Macaca fascicularis. The sequence continues at coordinate 177,068 of NC_088384.1, read as the reverse complement.
CCTCAGAAAATGAAGTTTAACTCTGGGGACGTGAGTTACATAGTAACTTGTTTTGGATACTATCATATCAACACCAAATAACTTCTTGAATTCCTTTTTAAATTGAAAAGCAATTTACAAAGCACAAAAAGCCCCAATATTAAAGAATACAATTCAGTCTTTTTAGCATATTCTAAAAGCTGCACATCAACCACTAGTATGTAATTCCGGGACTTTTTCACCACAGGCCAAAGAAACCTTGAACCCATTAAGAGTCAGCACCTGGCTCCTTCCTTCTACCAGCCCCTGGCAATCACCAGCCAACTTCCTTTTCTCTGGATTTGCCCATTCTGGACACCTGTTGTGAGGAGAATCGTACAGTGCATGACCTTTGGTGTGACCTTCGGTGCTGACATCTTTCACGTCTAAGGTGAGTGGAATCTCAGTGAGTGACCGGTTGACAGACACCTGGACTGTTTCTACTACTATGAATAATGCTGCTGTGAAGATTCAGGCATGACATACTTTTTGGAAAAAATGTTTTCAGTTTTCTTGAGCATATGGCTAGGAGTGAAATTGCTGGGTCGTACGGTGATTTCATGCTTTTCTGAGGAACTGTCGGACTTTTCCAAATCAACTGCACCATTTTACTTCCCCTCCCACTAGCAATATATCAAGATTTCAGTTTTCCCCAATTCACCAACATGTCACTGTCCAATACTGGGGTTTTACCCACCCATCACGGTGGTTGTGAAGTGTTATTTCACGGTGGTTTTGATTTCCATTTCTAAGATGACGAATTCTGCTAAACATCTCATGTGCTTTTTAAGGCATTGATATGTCTTTCTTTGGAGAGTGTCTATTCAAATCCTTTGTCCATTTTTAAATTGGATTTTTATTAAGAGTTTTTGAATATATTCTTGATATCAGGTCCTTATCGTGATCATGTATCCTGTTCTGTGGGTTGTCATTTTACTTTAATAGTATCCTCTGAATTGAACATTTTTAATTTTGATACCGTCTTTTTCCCTTCAGTTGCTTGTTATAGCTTTAGACGTCTCAGCCAAGGAAACATTGCCTAATCCAACCTAACAGTTTCTCCAGGATTCTCCCCTAAAGGTGTTATGAGCTGAACTGTCCCCCTCCCCCAAGATTCCATGTTAAAGTCACAACCCCAGAAACCCAAAATGTCACTGTATTTACATACAGGGCCTTTAACTTGGCAATTTAGGTCCCATAAGATCTTAAAAGTAGGGCCTGATCCAGTATGACTGGTGTTCTTTTAAGAGAATTTAGACACAGTCCTCAGTGCTGCATACACGTGAGAGAAACCTGTGAGGACACAGAGAAGAAGCTGTCTACACAGCATGGGGTGAGGCCCCAGAGAATCCAACCCTGCCCCCCTCACCTTGATCCCAGGCTTCCAGTCTCCAGTAAAAAGGAAATAAGATGCTATTGTCTAAGTCGCACGGTCTGTGGTGTCCGTTATGGTACCCAGCAGACTGACAGAATGGGTCTCAGTCAGCTCCTTACATTGGAACCATGTTGAGCTTTGCGTGTAGGGTGAGGAAGGGTCCAGTCCATCCTTTTCTATGTGGATACCCCAGTTGTCCCAGCACCATTGAGTTGTGAAAGGAAAAAAGTAAAGCAACCCTTGCTGTCCTCTCTCCATCAACAGATTAGAAGATACACTGAAGAATCATGGACAATTTTGTCGGTTTAAGCCAGTGGTTTTCAAACTTTTGGGTCTCAGGAACCCTTTGCACTTTATTAAAGAGCACAAAAAAGCTTTCTCATCAGGCCGGGAGTGGTGGCTGCTCATGCCTGTAATCCCAGCACTTTGGGAGGCAGAGACAGGTGGATCACTTGAGGTCAGGAGTTCGAGACCAGCCTGGCCAACATGGTGAAACACCGTCTCTACTAAAATACAAAAATTAGCCTGGCATGGTGCTGAACACCTGTAGTACCGGCTACTAGGGAGGCTGAGGCAGGAGAATCGCTTGAACTCAGGAGGCAGAGGTTGAAGTGAGCTGAGGTCACACCACCGCACTCCGGCCTGCGTGGCAGAGCAAGACTCCGTCTCAAAAAAAAAAAAAAAAAAAGAACATAATTTAGTTTCTTTTACAAGGATAAAGTCATTACATCTTAACACAGTCTTAAAGAAGAAACCATTTTCCAAAATAAGCAGCAGCGTGGCAACAGTTTGTGCTGCTGTGAAAACACCTAACATCTCTGCACCTCAGACAGCAGGATTCTCATGCCTGCATCTGCGTTCAGTGGGCTGCAGAGCCATGGCTGAAGTTTATGAAGAAAGTCCGACCCCATACTGATATACAATTAGGAAGCAGTATTTTCATTGTGTTTTCAGATCATTTTAGGTATTCTCTGCTGCCAAATGTAACAAGTGGCACTTCCGTACAGGCCGTCTGCAACACAGAGTCTGTGCTCTGGTCGACGGGCCTTTCTGCCCCAATTCCTTCTAAGTCGACTGGTCCGTCTTGCACTTGAATGGCTTTTACCAGCACACGATTTTGTAATCACACATTGGTTAGAAAATACTGGTTCAGAGTTATGAGCGGCTTCCACATTTCATTATATGTCCAAAAAAAAAAAAAAAAAAAAAAAACCCCACATCAGTATCACCATTGATCACATGAGAAAGTGGTGGACACAAGATTTTTATGTTTTAATATTCGCTGGAAAGCTCAAATGTCTATCATTGGGAAAAATGTACGGTACTTTCCTTGAGATGAAAGTCATTTTGTTCATTTTTCAGGCCACACCTGCAAATACCTCCATCTGAAGTGGCATCTTTTGTAAGTCATTCTTTATATAAAGGCGGCCGTTAGTGGAAGAAGTGGTTCTGCAGGTTCATAGTTCAGAGGCACCAGTGCTCTCCCAAGATAACCATAAAATCCGCAGAAGACGCACCTGTGCGCACTTCCTGTTTCTCACTCAGAACATTCCAGAAGGAACCCTGAATCCCAATGCCACAGCGGGACTGAAGTTTGCTCTCACCCACACAATAAACCCAGGGAGCTCCCCCAGCCCCCACCCCGAGGCCACAGCCTTGGTCCTCTATCTGGTCTAGGGGGGCTCCTGCAGCTCCAGCCTAACAGGGAACAGAAGGCACCCACATGTCACAAAGCCCTCCCAAGGCCCAGCGAGCACTTCTGCTTATGTGCCAGTCAAGTGCGTTTGACAATTCTACAGCCAGCTGTACGGCAGGTAGCGAGGTACCCAGCAAATACTCAGGGCTCACGTTACTAAGGAAGGTGCACAGCGAGGTACCCAGCAAGTACTCAAGGCTCACGTTATGGAGGAGGAAACCAGGCAGATAGTGAGGTACCCAGCAGGGTTCACGTTACCCAGGAGGAAAGGAGGGTAGAGACAAGGGGGCTGGAACAGTCTATCATCAGCTTTAGCATTTACAAGGCTCGCTGAAGATTATCTGATTTGATCGTCACAACAGCTCACAAGATAGGCAGAGGCAAGACTATTTTCACTTCATAAAAAGAGATCCCGAGAACTGATGACGACCACGTGCTCTTCCCATAGGCTCCCAGAAATCCTCCTCAAATCATCTCTCAGTTGTATACATGTGATAATATCTCAGTCACGTCCCCTCTCTGCAGGGGAATTTTACTGCCGCCCTGCTGTTCCTTCGCACCCCTGCCCTCTCCTGCATTTCAGCCATGCCCACCATCCATGGGGAGTCTGCACCGCACCACCCCACCCCCGCTGCTGCTGATGGCTTGGGTCACGCTTACCTTTCATTTCCACCTACAGGGACCTGTTCTTCCTTCAAATGCAGCTCAAACTCACTCATTGTGTGAAGCCTTTCTGTCATGTGTAAAATCAGTCTGTGGAACGCTTCATTTAGGAGGTGCTTATGTTGCCTCATTGGCTGTGATCAGGACCAAATTCTGAGCAAACCAGGTGGTCCCCTCTCCCCATCTCTGCTCCAGTGCACTTAAAACAAGGATTCCTGGAAGCATCTTTTTAGTCCAATTCATGCATGAGTCTGCCCCACACACTGCAGAAAAGCCCTGGTGGTCGGTGGTCAGGGCTCAGGGCCCCCCAGGTAGGTAAGGAGAGCTTAGTGCCCTCTCTGGAGTTGTCGCTCAGAGACCCACGGCTGGAAGGGAAGAAACTTGCATCCTGTGAAACATCTAGGCCCCGAGACCCACTCAGGAGTGGAAAACGGGGAAGGAGCCTTGAACAGACCCTCGGGAGGGCAGACAGTGGGAGCCATGGAGGCCACCAGGAAGGAGGGAGGCAGGCAGTGAGGCCACAGGTGATGTGGCCGGGAGGGAGGTGTTGTGACCAGAGGTGAGGTGGTGGGCGGATGACACGGCGTGGTGTGGGGAGGAGATGTGGCCAGGGCAATGTGGCCAGGGAAGAAGACACAGCTGGAAGGAAGTGACAAGAGGGGTCTCCAGGCCCCAGACTGTGCCTGATTTATAGATGACATTTTACTTAAGATGTTATATCTAACTTTAAAGAAAAGTAGCAATTTCGACCATTGTGTACATTTAAAGCACGGTACAAATTGAGCACATTTCCCAAACCAAAGAACAGGGCATTGAAGAAAAAATTCATTTAAGATCAGAAATAAAGAGATCCTACAGCTCTTCCAGTCCAATCCCCACCCTAACGTGAATGGGGGGAAAAGGAAGTAGATCCTAGTCAGTCAGAATTAAAGGCAAAACCGATCCACTTTACTTTCTAGACAGAAAACAAGAAGCTCATCAAGGAATCCCTACAAACAGTACCTTTAGTAGTTCCCGAAATGCAAAATTCACCTACAAATTAAATCAACTGCTAAGTGTGTATAGAGTAATTTTTTTCATTATTGCCTTCCTCATCTGCAGGGGTTTTTTAGACCTTGTTTCCCCTTAATTGCCTCCAACACCCAGGAAATTTAAACCCCACAAGTAAACTGTGTCTCGATTCATGCCCAGCGTCCTTTGGAGCAGACAGTCCGTTGCTCTAAGACGTTCTTGTCACCTAAGCACCGAGTACAGCCTGAGAACGCACAACACGCACTCACACAAACTCAGACAGACAACAGGTGAGATACGGCACATGAGGAGGAAGACAAGATAAATGAGCTTCACTGACACCCCAGATCCGACAAGAAATGACACACGCAGCCTGCTCTGGTGCAGGTGACTCCTGGAAAACAGCCAAGGACAGCATTTGGAGAAGCAGCACCGCAGGCCAGGAGGGTCTGGGGGCTTAAGGGAGGGGCGCCCCAACCAGGTACTGGGGGATTCAGAAGGGAGGGGCTCCCCGACCAGGTGGCTGGGGGATTCAGAAGGGAGGGGTGCCCCGACCAGGTGCTGGGGCTTCAGAGGGGATTGGTGCCCCGATCACTTCCTGGGGGCTTCAGAGGCAAGGGGTACCCTGACCACGTGCTGGGACTTCAGACGAGAAGGCACCCCGACCGGGTCCTGGGGGCAGCAGGACAAGCCCAGGGTTCCGTCGTCACTTTTCACTCCCTACTCCCGAATCTCGCCCTGAAGTTGCAGCCAGTCCAGGTATTCATTTACCCATAAAATTAAGTATCTGTGAGTAACACAAGTCACTAATCCACACAGATCTGAGTCTACAGATACCTCCCAGAGACGCCACCATCCCTTCTGGTAGAAGAACAGCCCAGGGGCCCACGCTGCTAGGAAGGGAGACTGTCTCCAGCCTGACGCTGCAGAGTCCTCAACACAAAGTCTACCTTCTGGAACCATGCCGTCTCCTACAGAGGAAACTAGGGGCATGTAGGGTTTTTTAAAATCTTTTTTTTTTTCTTAAGACAGAGTATCCCTCTGTCACCCAGGCTGGAGTGCAGTGGCTCGATCTCGGCTTGCTGCAACCTCTGCCTCTTGAGTTCAAGTGATTCTTCTGCCTCGGCCTCCCGAGTAGCTGGAATTACAGGCGCCTGTCACCGCGCCTGACTATTTTATTTCTATTTTTAAGTACAGATGGGATTTCACCTTGTTGGCCAGGCTGGTCTTGAACACCTGACCTCACATGATCCACCCGCCTCGACCTCCCAAACTGCTGGGAATACACGCATGAGCCACGGTGTCCGGGCCATATAGCTATTTAAATTTGACTAAAATTAAATAAAATTAGAAGTTCTCATTTACACTTCAAGCATTCAGTTACCCACAGGCGGCCACTGACCAGAGGCTGGTAGAGATGTCACACTCCACACTGCAGAAGGATCTAGGGACGAAATGGCTCTAAGATCATCTCAGAATCTTTATGTTGAAGCTACTGAAGTTTTACTCTGATTATTATGGACATCAGCATTCTCCCACTTAAAAATGTCAGTGCTATTGCAGTGATCAGATCTGTGACTTCCCATCAGCTCTTCTCTTCCTGGATAGATAACTGTAGAGCATCTGCACTCTGCCTCCACACTAAGGGGTAGTAGAAGGCTCCGTGTAAAATCAGGGGGAGAAAAAAAAAATGAATCCCTAGTCTGCCTCCCCCCCTACGATTTTGTGAAACTCCTCTTAATATGCACAATAACTGCCAGAGTTGCAATAAAGAAGCATCCCTTCACCAGGAAGCAGCAGGGAAGCAAGAGGAGGGAGATGCAAAGACCCTCCGTTCCCTCTGGGACCCCAGGCCCAGCCAGGACTGAGAAGGGCCGCACAGCCCGGCAGACCCGCACACCTGATGCGAACCATACACACGGCTTCCCTGGGCCTCGGTCCCCTGCTCTGCCCTCACTGGCCACTGTGGCTCTGGGTAGAGGCAGCTCCCTGAGCCCCAACACCCACAGCCAGTCCCCTCCTTGCAGGTCTCAGCTGCGCTCTCACTGCCTCCCTGACGCTTCTCATCATCCGCGTACCGTGGCCACTCTACCCCACAGCCCTTGCTACCGCCCACCCCACCACGGAGCCTAGCACACAGCAGGTGCCCAAGACGCCCCAGTGGGCGGGCATGCCAGGGTAGGGCTTGGAGTTCCAAGGGCCTCGTCCCGCATCACACCACAAACGCCACGGAGGCTGTGGAAGGGGTCCAGGTTTCAGGCCTGTACTCAGCTTCTCCTGGCCCCCGAGGCCAAGAACCTAGCAAGGGAGCGCAGCCGGAAGCAGGGTCCCAAACCCCCTTCATGCTCCTCAAGAGGAAGGGGGCTTCGGGGCACAACCCCACGAGCGTCTTCCTCCTGCCAGGCTGCCTGTCACAGCCCCGACACCTTCACAGCAGGGAAACCCACTCCTGTGAGGAGAAAACCACCAAGTACAACAGGAGCCACGTCCCCCGCAGCGTCTGCTGAGCCCAATAGCGACAGCAGCAGCCGGGCCCCCACTCAGCACACACCGACTCCGAACCCGCCACGCACACCACAAGGCCGACCATCTTGAAGCTCAGCTTCCACTCGTCAGGGCCCTCTTCCAGGAGAGCTCGGCATGTCTATCTTCCCTGGGCTCACAGAAAGGAGTGGGACCCAACCCCGAGTGTGCACAAAGTTAAGCTCCCACTAGCTGTGCAGACAACCTCCCTAGCCCTGGACTGAGAAGGGGCCAAGCGCAAACAGCCATATTTTGCCCGCACAGGTACGGAATTCAGTCAGCTCTCTCAATGAAGTCGTGACAGGTCAACTCCAGGCTCCTCAGTGCTCTGGGGTTCACCTCGGGCCACTGCACCTTTGAAACGTGGCTGTGGACTCCTCTAGGGTGCTCACTTTCATGGCCCATTTCATTCAGACACTGCAGGCCCCTATCGTGGTGTCAATACCCAGGACACCCCTGCTGGCATCCTCTGAGATGCTGCTGCAGCTGCTGTGATCTGAGAACAGCCATGCACAGGCATCAAAGGGAGGACTTCTCAAGTCTCCTCCAGGGGCAGTGACTACAGCTTTGAAAGACGTTGCACTGAATCCTGGGTGAGCCTGGCTTGGTCCGCAATCTAATCCGGGTTCCTGGGGAGACACACTCTGTTGTAATTGACAGAGGCTGTGGGTGGCAGCTCTACCAAGACTGATAATTGCAACTAGTCTGAGATTTACTATCCATACTTTCTATTTGATGTTTCAAAGGAAAGCATCGTGAAGTTCCAGTAGCAAGGAATTTTCTACAATCTATCACATTAAGATACAGCAGAAATGTAGCTAAAATGTTCATAGGGTCTATGCAGAGGAAGAGATGGGTCTATTTCAGGAAAAGTGCTTGCTGGCTTTTTAGAAACATAGTGAAATCCCTGACAAGTAAAAGGTTGTTTATACTTTTTCTTTGGAACAGAGGGAAAGTTCTTTCTTATTATTTGAATACATTAACTATATTTAAGTGTTCTGGTAGACTGAGTATTAAATATTCAAAAGGAAGTAATTCTGTTCGGTCTATTTCATTCTTTAAATGTAGCTTTCAAAAACTGACAAATACCTGGCCGGGTGCAGTGGCTCACGCCTGTAATCCCAGCACTTTGGGAGGCCGAGGCTAGTGGATCACGAGGTCAGGAGATTGAGACCATCCTGGCTAACACGGTGAAGCCCTGACTCTACTAAAAACGCAAAAAATTAGCCTGGTGTGTTGGCGGACACCTGTGGCCCCAGCTACTCGAGAGACTGAGGCAGGAGAATGGCGTGAACCTGGGAGGTGGAGCTTGCACTGAGCCGAGATCACACCACTGCACTCCAGCCTGGGCGACAGAGCAAGACTCCATCTCAAAAAAGAAAAAATAAATAAAAAGTGGAAAACACCCCATATCTGCCCTGGCTCCAGCCATCTCCATGGAGTGGACAGAGCTTGAGAAAAGCTCACTGTGGAGGCGTAGAAGGCCAGGCCGGGCCGGGCCGGGCCTTTGCTCAGCAGATGAGCAAGAGGGTCAGCCACCCTAGTGAAGAAGCCCATGTTTGCTATGTTACTGATGATACCCACATAAATTTCTATTTGCCTCCCACACAGACCTGGGATCTTTGTTTGAGCAAGCGACTCATACCAACAGTCCCTCCATGCCATCATTTCCCTGACCTCCCCCAGAAAAGCCAGGCCAGGCAGCGTCCCCACACGGGCACTGGGGCCCAGGAAGATCCTGGTCCTGCCCCTCTTCTCTCTCGTCCCTGCAGCACCCTGGCTTGCTGTGGAAGCCCAGCAGTGCTGGCTGAACCCACGTTCACCTGGGGCATTCAGAAGAAGCCTCCGTGCAGAAATCAACTGGGAAGGAGGGCTGTGTGTGCTGGTGCTGGCAGGTCACTCCAATGGATTTGCAGAACTCCGTTTTCAACACAGGTGCGCCACCAAGTCCCTCAAGCCCTTTGTGAGCCTAGAGCCACAGAGCCATTTGCGGCATTCTCACAATCTCTAACAACCCTGCACAGAGGCCCTGTTTTTCCAAAGGACCATAAAATTTTCCGTGTAGACAAAGTTTGACATAATGAAATAAAGTGAAGTCACCACTTCTATTTTCTATTAATCCATTCATTCAAACAAGTATCTCTTGAGTATGTGCATCGAATACTGTGGAATTAGGATTTAGTCCATGCCTTCAAGAAATATACATCACAGAAGAAAAGGTATAGCTTGTAACTAACAGTGCTGAACAGGCAAGAAATACACATCGCAGAAGAAACGGTATAGCTTGCAACTGTAACAGTGCTGAACAGGCAAGAAATAAACATCATAGAAGGAAAGGTAGAGCTTGTAACTAACGTCATAGAAGGAAAGGTGTAGCTTTTAACTAACAGTGGTGAACAGGACAGAATTTCACAGGCTCATCAGGAGCCACTGAGGAGGAAGCCATGATTCACATCCACCTGCAGTAGATAAATGTTTCCCGGATAAAGTAACTTTTCTACAGTGATATCTGCTCCTTATTGTTTAATCCTCCTCGATAGGGTATTAAATTAGCACTTTATGTGCTGCTTATATAAAATACATCTTTGTCAGGGGAGGTTATAAAATAATACTTCACACAAGCTTGGGCTGTGAATGGTGCGAGGCAATGGGACGATGTGTTCCCGTGTTCTCGAGACGCAGAAGGGGCAAGACCCTGCTTCCCTTCTCCTCCCCACCGCCCTGTTCCCAGATGAGGGGCGGAGGCAAGGCCGCCGGGCAGTCCTAGAGCTGGCTCCAGGGCCAGGACACCACGCCCAGACTCTCTGTGCCCCATGCAAAAAACACAGACTGTGGGACAATCACCAATTTACCTGGCAGTGGGGAGAGTCCTTCGTCAAAAGCCTGTGCTTCCAGGAGCCAGGACAAAGCAGGAGCCCCTAGGAAAACAGTTCCGGGTGCTCCTGAAACCTGGGCAGAGTCACAGTCTGGCAGGAAGCACCAGTGATGCAGGTGTGCCCAAGACTGGGAGGATGGCCAGATGCCTGGAGACCAGACCGGCCTGCAGGAGATGACCACCTCTCTCTGGTTCATTAGAGACAGACAGTCTGGGCTTCACTTTTGTATGTGGAGTCTCACAGTACAGAAATGTCACAAAGGGATTAGACTTCGTATACCCCAATTTTTTTAATTAAAAAAACACAATTATTTCAACTAATTCTAAATCCAACAAAGAAAAATAAATAAGTATATAAACGCATACCTCCAAAATGTAAACCACAATCTCTTTACCCATAGGAGACCCAAAATTTAGTTTACCTTTTCTTCAGTATTATCACTTTTTTTTTAAGCCATTACTGAGGTGTCTCCTCACCGCCCCATGAGGAGGTTCATGGGCTCTTCAGGGCTCTTTGCTGTTTCATCGTTTTTTAGATTTAAGGGCAGGATCATTTTCCCACACTTGCTTGCTTCCCTGGATCACCAATTTTTCACAAGGACATCATTGTGCCTCAGAAAACCTAGTAACTGAACTTCATTAAAAGTGAAAACAATAAGGACGTGTTGGCTGCTATGACAGCATCCTCAGTCACCGAATCTCCCTGGGGGACCCGACACACCCCCAATCTCCTTGGAACCCCAGCATGCAGGTATCGCTGCGGCTGACAGGACTGACCTACCCTGGGGGGGCATGAAAGCAAAGAGAAGAGAAAGCAGGTGACTCATTTAGGAAACTTCGGTGATTCTCTCGAGTCACGTTTCTCAAGGTGTCAGGGGACAGCCACATGCAGGGAACCTCCTTGGCCTGGCAGGTGGCAGACTCCTGGGACCCTCCTCAGACACGTTAATCGGAGAATCTAAAGGCGGGTAGACTCTGAAAAGTATCTGTAAAGGAAGGACTTAGCTCTGCTGTGACCCTACTACACATGGGGTCACGCAGGATGCTGCTTCCGGCGTCCAGTCTCCATTTCACTCTCCTGGGAGGAACACCCGTCAAGTCACAGAGCACGGTCTTCAGCGAACACCTTCCTGCGCGAGCTCCACTGTCTCCCAGCCCTGCAGGAGTAGCCGCCGAGTAGGGGAAACAAGTCTTTGCTCCTGACCCGGCCACCTTGATGCTGGGCATAAAGACCAGCACTGCTACGTCTCTGGGGAAAGGAGCGGCCCTGGGCAGGAATGCACTTGGCAGCCCCGGGGAGTGGCCAGGTATGGACAACCAGGCCTCTGCCCGCAGACACGTCAGCACAGCATCCTGGAGCAGAACTTCCAGCCCAGCTGAGCCTACAGATGGCTGCAGCCCTGGACAGCATCTTCACAGTGACCCGGGGACTGGGCCAGAGCCGCTCAGCAGGGCTGCCCTGAATTTCCAACCTGAAAAAGCTGTACAGTCGTACGTGTATGTTGCCTTAAGCCCCTAGGTTTTGGGGTCACTTGTCACACAGCGACAGACAGTGGATGTGCACGGACTCCCAAGGCCACGATGGCCTCTGCCGGCCTCACCCGGGCTGTCTCATCTGTTCCCGTGACATCACGTTTCTCAGAGCCAAAGGCTGCCAGGGCCCCCTCTTTTCTTCACGACGTCGTTACAAGCTCACGATACAAACTGAAAATACCCAATATGTAAAATACAACGTATGACGCAATACAGGGTGAACGCGCAGGCACAGACACAGGCGAAACAGGCGCATGCGCGAAACAGGTGTATGAACACAGGAACAGGTGTACACGCATGAAAGAGGTGAACGTGTGAAGGTGTACACGCGTCAAACACGTGTGCATATACACATGAAAGCACCAGACATGAAGGGCTGTCTTTGGGAGCCTAGTTTTTAGACATCTCCCTCACCCTTTTACATCTGCACGATCACAAACACAGCACACCACAGTACTGAGGGGAAGCCCCAGCTTCTCATGGGGGCACATGAGGCTTTTTATTTATGCCACAGGTTGCATCACTACATCCTAGAACTGCAAGGCCCCCCACTGCCAGGACTGAGTCAGGTCCACCCTGTGCTCCAAGGACCAGGCCGCCTGCCAGCCCATACGGACCTGCCCCTCAGATGGTGCTGCTGCTTCTAAAACAGAGGCTCAGCCCCACCCAGAGACCTGCAGTACCTGTTATTAAATCAAGACTTGGCTGTGGGTAAACGTGAAGATTTTTATTAAACATGACTCTGGAACATTCAAAGGACCATAACTGAATGCTCCTTTCACAGCCACGGCGTGTCCAGACGCTCATGGAGAAGGCCAGGGAGTGGGAACCCACGGAGCCCCGACAAAGCAGACTCGGAGCTGAGTGGCGCAGTTAGCACCGATTTTGTTTGACACTTGCCTTTTATATTCAGATTAAAGTAAAAAACAACACGCAAAAGTAGCTCACATTCTATTTCAATTCTCTATTTTTGTAGTAACTGGGCCCCTTTCCCTCTGCTTTCCCAGCCAAGCGATAAATAGGCCCAGCTGGGATTTGTCAAAGTCTGGACCTCTGTTGTAGAGTAAGTGAGGAGGGTAGGGAGGGGAACAGAAGTGGTGAGGAGGATTGGGGGATAGGGAGGGACAGAGGAAAGGAGGGAGAGAGAGAGAAACCCCCGGAGGACTGGAGGCAGGAGGGATGCTCCCTGGCAGCCTCAGGTTCCCCATTCCAAGGTAACTGAGCTGGCATCACGCACGCGGTACCGTCATATGACTTGGCTGTCACACACCAGAATGACAACAAAATGCTTGAGGAGAAGACTAAGCACCAGCATCTTCAGATTAAGGTAGTGTCCCGGTTTCACGCTTGCCTTGTATGACATTGTATAAATTGTAAAGATAACACATTTTCTTACCAGCCACGCTGTTCCCCAAATACTAACTATAACAAAGATCAGACAGCATCTGAGTACTGAGCGTGTGTTAAGCCCCGTGAGGAAGGCATCATTTACTTTGCTAGAGAAAGAAACAGGCTCTGAGAGAAACTTCCTGAGGCCAGGCAGCTGTCTCCAAACCCACCTCGTGCCTCCTGACCCTGAAGGTGGAGGACCCAAGTCATTCACGTCAATAATTTACCTACATGCATGTCAGATTGAGATTCAGCCCCCAGATCTAATCATCTCTATGCAGGAATGTGTCAGGAAGGTATACAATTCTATGAGTTCGACCTGGGGGAACAAAGGCAGGCACCCTCGACACAGATGTAGGGCGGAGGTGGGCGCCCAGCACAGGAGCATGTCCAGCCCTGCCCAGTCACACAGCCACCCTGCCATGCCAGTGCAGGAGCCGCCACCGCGTCTCGGGGAAAAGCAGCTTCTCCTGCACAGGAATCTTCCCCTGAAAGTGTGTTCCTGAGAAGGTGTGGACCAACATCTCAGAAATTAGACACCGTGTAACACGCTTATCTATACAGGCTGCCTATGTCAGGGAATCACCAATAATTCCCATCTCGCCATCAATTATTTCTGGTAAATACTGGTTATTCTAAGTTAACTGAGGCAACACAAGAACAATATAATGGAAATGTCAGAGTCAATCAGCTCCATCTGCTGAAGAGCTGGGACTAATGATGAAACCTAAGGAATCCTGGAGAACGCAGCAGGATCCCAGACCCCGCGGACCACCCCAGCCTCCTTCCACAGGAGAGTTAGTCGTGGCGCCAAGGAACGGCTTTCCAAGGAATCTCAGAGGAACTCAAGGTCTTGAAAGTTTAATGGGAATTGAATATTTGCATCTGAGTCACACGAGCACATTAAAAGTAAAATTTCCTCTTTCCACTAGAATTATGAGCTTGCGGCGGCGACACTGGCTGTATCTCATGCTCGTGAGATGTTTGGGCACAGCCGTGCATCTCTGGTGAATCATTTATAATAATATGAAAGAAGTGCTTGGGCCCTCGGATCCAGGACCACAGACCCTACCAACGAGGGTCTAAACAGGACAAGCCTCGGCCTGGAGAGGCTGGTGTCCGTGGGGGCTGGGAGGAGCACCAAGGAAACTCAGGGGCAAGCCCCACCCAAGCTCGGCATGTCCTACCCCACGCAGTCGACATCAGCCACAGGGATCTTTTGTTGTTTTTTTGTTCAGGAAGGAACATATTAAAAAGCCCGGGGTCCAGGGCCTGGACTCCTCAAAGCTCTCCACAGAGCCGGGTTAATTGGCACCTTCCGCCATGTTAAAATCAACTATATATGGCTGCTGAGGGCATCTCAGAGCAGGTGTAACGCTGAGCTTTCTTGCTGTCTGGGGAAAGCAGGAATTCCAGGCCTCTGCCTTCCTACCTCCCCAGAGGCTCTAGCCCAGATGAGCTCAACTTCTCCCAGGTAAGGAGCACAGAAAAGCTTCCCACATGCCCCTCAGGTCACACACGAGCGGTGCAGACCCTTGTACCTTGGCACGAGCCCTCCCAGAGGCAGAAGCCCAGCCCTGTGGCCCCGGCCTGGCAGGAGGCAGCTGCTGGGGCCCCTGCTCAGGGTTCAGCACAGCGAGGTCCAGCCACAGCAGGTGAGACATCCACCACCCGGCCATTCATCTTTAACCTAAAACAGACACAGGAATTTGGCAAGGGGTTCCTTCCCCTGACAAACCCATCCTTCCTGTTCTCATCTCTCCCTCCTGCCCCAGTACTGCGCCCAAGGCCACCCAGCACTGCGCCCAAGGCCTGACTCCCAGTTTCACAGGGAATCCAAGACAATTAAGATTTTGAGAAACTGGGAGCTACATAGAAAATGAGTCATTAAAGCCAGTGTCCACTGATCCTCCCCTCCCCACAGCGGAGAACAGTCCTCGGGATAAAACCCACGGGGCAGGGAAGACGCGATCAAGGTGGGCAGGACAGAGGAGCCACAAAGCAGGTGGTTCGGAGAACAAGGCCACGTGAACACAAAGCTAAAGTGCTCAGCGGCTGGAAGACAAAACACAGGAGACAGAAACACTGACCATTTACAAAGAAAAGAAAAAAAAAAGCCTCACTCTTAAGAGTCCATCAAGATTTAAGTTCTCAAGTCACAATGTATCAGCACAGACTTCTCATAATGCCTGAAACTTGGCGCAGTAAACACGTGAATCAGTTCTCCCAAGTCCATCGTTTTCTTTGATGAGCCTCTTGAGTCTCAGGCTGGTTTCAAAGTAAGCCCTTCTCTGTTTGTTGATGACTTAATAATTAACATACTTGAAAACACATTGACTTCCAAATTAATCTGCTAATAAAATATTAATTACCACACTGGCTGTCATCCACAGAAAAAAACACAATCACTTTCTGGTTTTAAAAACATTAGAATTCAAAGCCACTTTGCCCATCAGAACAGCCCCTGATTTTGACAAGGGCATTCCAAAGCTAATCTGAAAAACTAGTCCAGGCCATGATCGCTGGGGGGTCGGACTTGCCTCATCACCCCACCTCCCTTCTGGAATTAGACAGAACTTAGACGCTTAGTCTGATGGGAAACATTTACAATCTATTCTCTCCGAAGCTACCTGGAGGATTTCCTCCACATGACAAAGCCTTGGTCTCCACAACCCCTTATCTGACAACTCTCTTAACCAACTGTCAATCAGGAAATTTTCAAATCTACCTATGACCTGGACACCCCTGCTTCCAGTTGTCCCACCTTTCCAGACCAAACCCATGTACATCTTACATTTATTTGATTGATTGTCTTATGCCTCCCTAAAAGCTATAAAACCAGGCTGGGCTCTGACCACCTCGGGAATACGTTCTTAGGATCTCCTGAGGGCAGTATCAAGGGCCATGGTAACTCATTTGGCTCAGAATAAATCTCCAAATGCTTCACAGAGTTTGACTCTTTGCTGACACGGTACCTTTCATGGGTATTCATCGAGGGGACTCACAATCAACCGGAGGCATCAGTTGCCCACTGTGCAGAAGTCTCTGCAGGACTGAGCCTCTGGCACGGGGACTCCAACCCCTGAAGCAGCAGCTCTCCCACGTCCCACGGCCTGATAGACCTGCACCTCCCGGGCTTCTCATTTCAGAGTCTCAGCAACAAATCTACCAAACGTGATCAACATCACAGAATATTCCTCGGGGCTTTTGGCTGTTGTTTCTCCCCAAGTTTACTCTAGAACCAGAATGGCAACACTCGGAACAGGATGGTTCTCAGTCACCGACCCTCCTGGTAAATACACTGTCTCCAAGGCCCTTTCCCGCCAGTCACAGCTTCCTTCATGTCAGGCTCGAAGGCCACCTCCCCAAGAAGGAAACCTCTTCAATCCAGCAACCACAGCTCCTGTTCCCATCTAGAGCTTGTCTGCCAGGAAGGGAAGACTCTTCATTCCAGAGACAGCAGGTGCCACAAACTCAGGGTATTAGCCATTGCGAAGGCAAACACTCATGAAATTAATAGACTTTTTCCTCCTTGGATACTGACGTTTTCTCTTCTGGAGGTCAGCCAAGGCCATCTGCACGAGTCACGAGCGTGATGGCTCCAGCCCCTCCTTCAGTGTCAGGAGTGTGGCTCCACTCTGAGACCCTCCTACATCAGCCAGGCCATGCACCTGTTCCCACGACTGCTGTCAGCGGACTACAGCGATTCTAAGATAGTCAGCAAGCTGACGTTCCGAAGGAAGCATTTTAAAGAAAAATGTGTAAGTTTTATTGCATGAAATCAGCTACATCTTTTGCTACTCCAGAGGCTTGTTTTGCTTTCCTCAAGGTTCTCTACAATGATCCTGACAGTCAAGGTTCCCAGTTACAGGCAGAGGGTTGGGCAGGCCGCGTCTGATGTGTAACACACAGAGGATCCACGTCAAAGGATTTTCCCTGTTCACCAACATCATCAGGACAAACTTTAAACAGTAATAATCTGCCTGTCTGGAAAACTGAGCTCACTTGAGGACTAATGCAACAAATATATTTGACAAAGTTGCAGGTGGACGTTTTAGTGAATGAATCACTATTTCAAGGAGGATAAAGGCTCACTATTCAAAGGCATGTTTTTGTCAAGTTTTCTAATTTCAGCTTCATGCATTTAAATCATGAAGTGAGACTTGTACCTCATACATTACAGAATCTCTACAAAATAGACAAAATTCCAATTCTGTACCTTCACTCTCATTCTTTTCCATATGTGTACAGATGGTCGTAATTTAAGTTGGCATTCCAACAGGATTTCTAAATTAAACTGTCTTCTACTTTAAACACTACGTGTTAAACATTACACATTCCATTGTTCAACATTTATAGCAGGGTCTGTATGGCCCGTTTTAAAGATTTCTTCCTCACTAAAAACAAGTGTTTAAACAATAAATGGTCTAACTCTAAAATATTCTAGAGACAGAGATACATTTGGAGAGTGGACACACTTAACACAGAAGTCCGCAACATCAAACAGGCACAACCAGCAGTAAGGGTGGAAAGGGCGCCATGTGAGTGCCCCTAAAAACACACACAAGCCTGGCTGCTTAAAAGGAATGAATATAGCTCAACACTCCTATGTGAACATTGATGTGTCTACTGCCTTACAGAATCCTCCTAGCTGAGCTGCAGGAATCTTCTTTGGAACCTTTTCTCACCTACACTGCCTACAGGTGCCCACTGGGCTCCCTGGGCAGTATCATGTCTTTGTTTAGAATATCACACTATTTGGAGGCCTGTTTAATCCCAAGTCAGAGCCTTATCATAACTCAGACACCATCCCTCAGGGCTTGTGGGCCAACTTCGGTTAATGCAGGCTGCTCCACAGTGCCCTGCAGATGGGCTTGGTGCATCCACACGATTTTAAGATTTGGGGCTGCCGTTTTCTGCAGTCACAGATGCGGACTTACATATTCATCATGACTGAAGGCAGCACGTATTTTTATGTTCCTTCTGTAATGGTAATAATCATGGCAACATTTCCTCGATCCTTAGAAAAGCCTCCTAACAGCAGTTGCATTCCACCCCCTTCCTTAAAATTAATAGAATTTACCAAACTAGGTGAAATCAGTGTTCATGAGAAAGTGAGAAATCAGTGTTCACACAATGGCATAGTAGCTGGGCATAGAGTGTACGTCAACATCCCAAACTAAGCCCCCATCACAGTTATTCCCAACTCGCTGGAAAGCTAGAAAATTTAGAAGGCTTAAAACATAATTATAAATGAAAATAACAAGAAATCAAAGTTTTTGAGGAGCATTTGTTAGCCAAACAAGGAAAGCCATTAACCAGTGCTGATTACATTGCATTTGATTACAGCAGCCAAAGACGTGTCAAGAGGAAGAGACTTTTAAAGATTAGTCTTTCGGTAAGAATGGTTGCTTAACAAGTTCAGACTACTGGGGTACACCAATCATCAATTAAAAAGCAAGGTAAACTAGGGTGAGTCATTTTCCTTAATCCTTAATGCGTCAAAAATTACCACATTGGCCAAGCTGGTCTCCAACTCCTGACCTCAGGTGATCTGCCCGCCCCGGCCTCCCAAAGTGCTGGGATTACAGGCGTGAGCCACCACGCCTGGCTGAGAAGTGTTTGACAGAGGCTGAGGGGAGGCTCCTGTCCCTTCCAGGGACATCCACATCCCACCTAGTTTCCCATACCGACTGTGACACTCGAAGCATCACAGCAAGGGCAGCTGCATCCCCGCAGTTCTCTGCACTCATGCCACAGCTGCGTGAGCAGCCACCGCCCTGGAGCTGCCACTCAGCCTTATCGTGCTGGTACAAGCACAGCAGAAACTACCAAGCCCCCAAGAGGGAGGATTGGGGACCCAGGGGAGTGAACCAGGAGGGAGGAGTGGGGGCCCTGGGGAGTGAACTATGAGGGAGGCGTGGGGGCTCAGGGGAGTGAACAAGGAGGGAGGCGTGGGGGCCCAGGGCAGTGAACCAGGAGGGAGGAGGGTGGAGTTCGGCCCAGGGAGTGAACCAGGAGGGAGAAGTGTGGTCCAGGGGAGTGAGTCAGGAGGGAGGAGGGAGGAAAGCGGTCCAGGAAATGAAGCAGAAGGCTCTGGGGGTAGCAAGTTCACACACCACAAATACCTCCCAATCCATCCGCGTGCAGGGAGGGGATGGAAACCACACAGGACCTGCAGCGCTTTCTCCTCGCAGATGAGGAGTGAGGATACCGACTCATGCACAAAATCAGAGCTAAATTTCTACCACGGTGGGGAGACGCTTCATAGACCCAAATGGGTACAAAAAGAAACCAATCATACAAGATCAGTGGATGGAATGGGATCAGAAATTTAAGCCTGTAACGAGTTTTCAGAAAAAACTTCACTTGATCTGCAAGATGACTGCAGCTCTGCTTGATCATTTCTGCAAATGTCTAACTCGCGATGAGCCATCTCAGAGCCGTTCAAGAGGAGTAACAAAATCAAAACGCCACGGCATCCTCCGTATTTTAGATAGCCTGCAACAGTATGGAAATGAGCAGCGGTGCCAGAGCTTTCAAGTTTGTTTGAAGTAAATTCCAGCATCAGGGCAGCATCTTCCTGGCTGAAGCAATGAGGTAGGCTCCTGCTCACCGCATGGGAGACCAGCTTTCAGCTAAGCTGCTGTTAAGGGTCTGCAAACCATGATCCCCGACCGAGCTTTGGCCAGGGATTTTTACACGTTGAAGTTTTCACAAAAGAAATATATGCAGAGACTTCTGTGGCCCTCAAAGCATAACACGTTGCCTACTCTGCCCTTTACAGGAGCTTCTAGCTTTGCTGTCAGTTACAAAGTGTTTCTATAAAATAATGTCACTGATTCTCAAGCATGCCAGCAAAAGTCACACTTCACAACAACCCTCAATGGAGATGCACCATCCTGTGTTTCACACAGATTTTAGATTTTTAAAAGCCAAAATAAGGGAGGTAATTCAGCTAAGTATTATAGTAACACAATTTGAGATACTTAATGATGTGTGACAACAGAATACTTGGCATTCCTGTGAGGCAATAAACTAGCTCAAACACAAAATAGCAAATCAAAGCATGTTTTGGCCTCTCAAAGTGATCAGTGAAATTGGAAATAACATTCAGTTAAATGACACTAAAAAAAAAAAAAAAAAAGCACAAACAAAACAAATACTACTACACCATCACTCCTTAAATTTATTTAACTACTGCTGCCAAATAAAATGGAGAGACTTCTTACTGCAGGGTAATAATCGGCCATTGTCATCATGAAATAGACCGCTGTGCAGGCTCAGGCCCTCCAGCCCACAAAGGCAGGGGGAGGGAGGAGAAACGATGGCCAGAAACAAAGGGACAGGGCAACCATGACCTAGTCAGCAATTGTACCCTCTCACCTTTCTTCTGGACTTACAATTTTGGAGCCATCTGGGTTTACCTTCCTATGTCCATAAGTCAGCAAGTTCTCGAAGCCAGAAATCTACAATGCTTCTGGCAGCCAAGTCCTCTCGGCCTTCCCCCCATGTTTTAGGGCCTCATCAGCTCACCCCTGGATAGTATCAATGGCCTCGGAGCTCCAGTCAACCTTGCACTCCACAGACTCAAGTATGCCAAGAGCCACTCCAGGCTGCCACTGCCATGACCAAAGGCTTTCAGAGACAGTCGCCAGCACTGCACAAATCCATGTGGCTTCACCAGGCGCAAAGCGGCTCCAGCATTCCATCCAGCCTGTCGCTGCTACCATAGCTGTGAGTCTAGGATGTGTCAGGAAGGGAAGGAAGACACCATGTACCTCATCTCATTTAAGCTTCAGTGTCACAAGGTGGATTTTGTCGTGCCCGTTTTATGGATCAGGAAAGTTTTAAGGAGGGCAAGCACAGGGCCCTGCTGACACAAGAGCAAGACCCGCAGAGGCCTGGGCATGACCCCCGTCCCACGCTCCCTGGGTCCTGATATCCACTCCTCCCCCGTGGGAGCCTGATCCTGGGTCTGCCTGAATTGCTACCATTCCTAAGACACGACTCACGTCTGTCCACCTCCTCCTTTATCTGTTTCCCGCAGCCCAGAGGCGTGTGTGCTCTTCCATCCAGACAGACATCACACTTCAGCACCTGCATCTGACATCACTTCAGCCAAAAGCTTCTCTCAAACCTCCCCCACACCTGCCGGTCACACAGGTCTGCACCCATCACCTTTCTCACACGAATTCTCACATATTCCTGTGTAGCACCATCCAACTGATGATAGTCTGGGAGGAGGAAGCTTTGTAGATAAGTCCACGTTCTACTTTGCTCCCAGCCCTCCGTCTTGCGTCTTGCATGAGGCAACCGATTAACAGCAAATTCATTTCAGCACAACATTTCCATTTGAAGAAACGCAGAGCATAGGGCTCTGGTCATAATTAAAAGCTTGTTTCATTTGTCATTTGAAATTCCATGTACTGCTGCAACAGCAGCACCCCCTCCTCGCCAGGCTCTGCCCTAAGGACATCTTTCTTCCAGTGCTCGATTCCCATCAGAATCCTGGCAGTGACAGCCCCGCAGGTTTCCCAGCGCCTCGGGCTGCGGCTTCCACGCTGGGCCGGCACTGACAGGACCGGAATGGTGCCCCCAACAACTACAGGATCGGAAGCTGGTCGACTGCTCTGTAGGATGGAGACATGTTAGTAATCCCCGACATTTCCACTGACAGGCTGCTCAGCTAAACTGGGAAAAATCCACAAACTAGAAAGAATCCATGGGGAGGAGTACTTCTGTCTCCAACCTGGCAGCAAATGGTGGCTGTGCAGACGATCTCTTCAGGAAAACTATCGACTGTATCTCAGGTCAACAACAGCCCCGCTGAGGGCCAAAAAATCAGCTCCCCTGGCCCTCACTTCCTAAGGGTCAACCCTCCCAGGCCACCTCTCCTGGAAGATCAGCTCTGACGCACCCACGACGGTCAGGAACCGGCTCTGGGACACATTTCCCAGGCTCCTGCCCACCGCCCTCTCTCTTCTTCCTCCTCCATCTCCCTCTTCACTCCCATCCGCCCTCCCCCTTTCGCTTCCCTTCTCTCCTTTCCTCTCCCTCCCTCATTTCCTTTCAGCCCTCACCTTCCTCACTGCACTTCCCTATGCAACTCAGCGGACGCATTCTCAGGTCAGTAGAGTTTTCTTTCACTCTGTTTCTATGGCAATGATCATTCTTAATGAACAGAAACCTGTTTCGGACCATGTGGATGCCACCTCCTGACCAGCTGCTGCCCCGCGGCTCCGTGTCCACTCAGTGACCTCACGGCGCAGGTGCCCAGCAGTATGGCTGTGACCAGGGGTAGCAACATGGGACATGACAGAGGTATCCCAGCCAAGAGGCCCTGCAAAGCCTCCCCAGCAAACCGGAGCAAGGCCCAGGGCGGTAGGGAGAGCGCCGTGCTCACGATGTAGGCAGTTCAGCTTCCGCAAACTGTCCATCGACTGCAACTTACTTTGTTTCCATGGTTACAGAAGAACCATAAGCATTCTGAAATATGTTCTTGGTTTCATGTTTGCGAAATCTAAGCAACATTATAAGAAAAATCACTGAATTCTGCCCGAGGCTCTAGGGGTGTTTTCCTCTCTGAAAGGAGCCCCTTCCAGGACTTGGGATTGAGTGACAGCCTTCAAAATCACGGTTATCCTGGTGGTAACAGGGAACTCCTCAGCCCGCCGGGAGCTGGGGCCCTCGACAGCCCCCACGGTTCCAGACGCCAGTGTTCTAAGGATCACACATGTGCAGATAGCAAAGCTTGCTGCACACACGCCAGGTGCTAACAAGCCCCAAACGTCTCACTCATACTTGCTAACCACATCGCTTCTCTCAGCCTCCACGGCGTTTCACACTCTGCCTTTATATAGAGATGAACCATGCGTCCTGAGCGCTACAAAGATTCAACTCCTTCCGGGCAGAGGGGTGCATCTTTCCATCACGGGGTCCTCACTCCAGCTGGCACAGGATTTGCAGAGTGGGCGAGTCTAATGTTGATGACACTTTCTCAATATTCCCTTCACACCCCTCCAAAAACAAGAGTGCTGCCAGCTTCTTACCGACGTTGTAATGAGCAAAATATTTTTCTCTTATTTGTCACCTTTTAACGTAATACTAGTGAAGAATGTGACTCTGCATGTACACTGTAAGCACCCACACCGTGAACATTCTGCTCTCCTGTGACTGTATTCACAGGTCACAAGGACAAAACTTCTCCATAGTAGCATATATATATATATATATATATATATATATATATTTATATTTATATTTATATTTATATTTATATTTATTTTTTTAACATGACTTCCACTCATCTGAAAGTCACAGATGTAGCTTTTCCTTCATAAAAAGATCCAAATGATACACAAACCAGGTTTAATAAACACATTGGTCCAGGTGGGAAAATGACCCCTCAGTCTCCCTCCCCTCAAAGACCAGGGCAGCCAGGAAACTGCGCTCTCCAGTAAATGACAGCCGGCAGGATTCCCTAAATAAGCAGCCGGAAGATTCCCATCTCGCAGAGCACACCTTTCAAGACTCAAGATGCCCCCGCTCCCTGAATATCCGACGAAGAACAGGGCTACCCAACGGAGGACTGAGGCAGTAAACAAACATGTATTTGGCCGGGGGCGGCGGCTTATGCTTGTAATCCCAGAACTTTGGGAGGAGGAGGCAGGCAGATCACAAGGTCAGGCGATCGAGACCATCCTGGCTAACACGATGAAACCCCCGTCTCTACCAAAAATACAAAAAATTAGCCAGGCGTGCTGGCGGGCACCTGTAGTCCCACGTACTCGGGAGGCTGAGGCAGGAGAATGGCGTGAAGCCAGGAGGCGGAGTTTGCAGAGAGCTAAGATCACACCACTGCACTCCAGCCTCGGCGACAGAGCAAGACTCCGTCTGAAAAAAATAAAATAAATAAAATTTTAAAAGTTTTCAGCAAATAGCATCATCGACCCACAAATGAGAGGTACCGTTTTCATTCTAGGAGGGAAACACTACAAAACACGTATACTTTAGCCCTGTAAGTGAATTCTTCGGGCATTCCTGTGTCCGCTATCAAATGCAGCACATCACCTCAAAAGGCAAAGTTCTATAAGTCACATCCAAGGAAGGGAAAAATCATTCTAAGTTTTAGCCATCCAGTAAGAACCTGATCCAGAGAAGCCTACTTGTTCCAGACTCTAAGCGGCAATATATTGCTACAATGTAATGAAAACAAAGGGATAATTAAGAAAATTTCAATGCTAATAAAAGGCAAAAACATAATTAGATTTATTCTACTCTAGACAGAGCAGCCGGGCAGTTCACCCATACGTTATGAACGTTGCTGTTTTTCAGACAGGGTCCCAACTCTGTCAAGGCTTGACAGCAGGGGCGTGATCTCCACTCACTGCAAGGTCCGCCTCCCAGGCTCAAGCGATTCTCTTCAGCCTCTGGAGTAGCCGGGACTACAGGTGTGCAGCCATCATGCCCAGCTAATTTGTGTGTTTTCCGTAGAGATGGGATTTCACCAGGTTGCCCAGGCTGGTTCCCTGGGTCTCGAGTTCCGAGGCTCAAGCAATCCGCCCGCCTCGGCCTCCCAAAGCGCTGGGATTACAGGCGTGAGCCATCACGCCTGGCCCTTTTTTTTTTCTTTCCTTTTTAAGCGATTAATGTGCTTCAGAGTCTTGTAGGCATTTTTAAAAAAAAAAGAACAAGCAAATTCTGTAAGGGAAAGAAACCATTAACATGTTTTACACACCTCAAAACTCAAAACAGAAATACTAAGAATAAAATGTATTTTATTCACAGAGGCATTCTTAAAGTTCTGTAAAAGTGACACCATGGACACCACCACATCACAGACGAGTGTGGCAGGACTGCTCAGATTCAGAACACATTCTAAACAGTCCTCCTGCCACTTTCCTCAGTGGGAACACTTTATTCTGTCTTTTATTCAAATTAAGTATCTTGCAAGGGAGTTGAAGAAAACTGCAGAGCAGATTTTAAAACTTCAATGCTTTTCTCAATTTTCGTCACATTCTGATGCATTTTTACCTACTACACGGCCAATAAGTTTAAAGCTTTTTGCATCGATAAAGACAATGCTCCTTGTAGCAATAAGCTTTTTCTTTTCTATACAAAGATCTATAACTTAAGCTAGTAAACTGGGCATTTCACAAAGATTTTGCACAATTCCTAGCACAGATTTTAGCAAAATAAAACCATTATCTTTCCGCAATTAAATAACCAAACATAGGAAACTGCACAGTTAAAATAACCATTCCATTATTTTATATAAACACAAATGATAAAGGAGAGTATGCTTTGGAAAACAGTGTTTCCATAAGCTAATGATGAAGCAGAAGACAGTTCCTCAGCCTCATATGACATTTGACAACCGAAGTACTCTGGCCCAAGCCCAGCCCGGTTAAATGGAGGGGAAGTAAACATGTGACTGACCGTGGTGGGGCACTGTGATAGCCACAGTCCAGGAAAGAACAGCTGACATGTTTCTTCTTCATGGGAAAACTGAAACATACTCGAGACACCTTAATTCTTTAAAACACAGTCTGCCCCAGTACTAACCTTAAGCTCCCATTGATAAAGATTGCGATAACCAGAGGTGTTTATCCAGGCCCTCGAAAATCACGGACATGGTACATACACAACATTTTCAAACACTCAATGCTGCCAGTATGTTAAATGCGCTGTGATACCGGAGGTCTTGTGCAGGACCAGAAACATCGCAGCCTGGTTACCTTCCTGGTGTTCAATGCTTTGTATGTGCAAAGTCTGCTGTTACAATTTACTGGGCTTAATGTCATTCAGTTTGTCACAGAAGAGAGCTATGACATTTACTTAATTCCACACACAGATTCTCAAGTTCATCTTCCACCAATGACTGTTCTGTCCACAAGACAGCGGAGGGAAGACCCAGGAAAGGCCTGGGAGATGCCAGGTGCTCACAAACTGGTATCAGTCTGCTGGTTCTGGCTTAAAGGAAAACAGACATAGAAGAAACTAAAAGGACTCACTACATCTAATATCACAATGTTCTCAACTTTACCTTAGCGAAAAATAAAAGCGGAAAAGCAAAACTACTCCAGGGCATGATTCCAGGGCTAATCTGAAACATGAAATATTTAGAAGACAAAGCTTATTGTGAGTGCAATTAATATACACATAAAACACTGGTTTCGCAAAACCCAGTCTTTGCGATTGCTTTTATAAAAAGTAAAATTCTCATGAGGATCACATACATTAACTGATTTTCAAATGAAGGGACTGGTAAACTTCAGGGCATATGATTTCTGCCACACACGAGGGGAGCAGTGAGAGAGAAGAGCTAGGATGGATGAAATGTGCTGAAGCTGTCCTAGGACTGAAATTCAGTTTCTGCCAAAATAAAAACACAGGAGGCTGTCAACTTCGATAGCAAGCTCTGCTTGAGAGCGTCAAGATGTTAAAATTGCAAAGGGGATTCTCCCTGCTATAGGCACGCGTGATCCTTGCAAAAACATAGCTCAGCATCATCAAAAATCAGGAAAGAACACAAGCCTTCCAGACACGAAATCCAAGAGCAGAAGGGAGCAGAGTCCAAGCTTGCTCGGTAGAACTGTTCCCGGACAACAGCACAGAGGACGTCACAGGGAGGGCAGGGCAAGCAACAGCAGCTTCCGTGATGCCGCAAGCAGGGCCTGAGCCAGGGGAGCAGTCTCCTCCAACCTGACAAGGAGGCGCGAGGAGCCACAGAGAAGTCAATTCAGGGTCCTTTTCAGAAAGGGGCAACAATGAGAAAATCTGGTCTTACCCAACCACCCCCCACCCACGGTAACAGCTAAACTCGCACGTGCGTCTGTCACCTTCCCCACCCCCTCTTGCAGATGCTCTTCCTGCACCCGGGTGCCTGTCTCCGTGCTGCTCCTGAGGCCACACCTGTTGCCATCCAGTAGTGACCGGGAATTCACCTTTGTCCGGGCGAAGCAAACGCAGAGTTCACACACTCTTGTACAGGTTTGCTGGCCGAGAATCTAACCGAGCTGTCCAATTCCAGATGTGCTGGTACCAAGGAGAACGCTCAATGTCCGGCATTTATAAACGGTATCAGTGGGTTCTCCTGGGACTCCCAGGCAGCCGCACGAGGGAGGGAGCTGTTGCCCTGTTACCCCGAGCCAAAGCAGCGCTGCGAGGCAAACACCACAGGCCACATCACACTCGAGCACCGACTCTTGACAGTTGCTCGTTTGTGTGTTTAGAGTTCAGGGTACAGGCGACAGACAGGCCTGATCTCAGCCATGGGACAGCAGTGAGTGCCCACAAGTCCCGTATCTAAGCCCCGACTTGCCCATCGGCCTTCCTTCAGGAACAATGCCCACCTCACAGTGCTGCCATGAACGCTAAGTCAGCACGTATATACACAACCAGATTCATTGCAATTGTGCTTTCTACCCCAAGTTAATACAACCGGGTGCTATCATCGAGACTGAATAACCAATATTAGAACAGAAGGTCAGGCCAGCGATGGTGGCTCAGACCTGTAATCCCAGCACTTTGGGAAGCTGAGGTGGGTGGATCACTTGAGGTCAGGAGTTGCAGACCAGCCTGGCCAACATGGCAAAACCCCATCTCTACTAACAATAATTTATCCAGACATGGTGGCACACACCCTGTAACCCCAGCTACTAGGGAGGCTGAGGCATAAGAATCGCTTGAACCTGTGATGTAGAGGATGCAGCGAATGGAGATCGTACTCCTGGGCTCCACCCTTCCAGCCTGGGTGACAGAGCAAGATTCTAATAAAACAATAAAAGGTCAAGATGAGAACTGATTGCCAAGGTCCAACAGTCCATATACTTAAAACATAAAATTCATTAGCTAGTACTTGATCAAGTTGCTGCTTTCTTCATTACAATCTTGTATATCCTTCTAACACGGCTCAAAATGTTTACATTGGAACACACCTCGAGTATAACAAAAAATAAAGTGCCTGTATTTCATAAACGAGCAATTTCCAGTAAGGCTGCATCCTGCTGTAGTTAATCCTTTGACAATGTAAAACTGAGCCATCCTGACATAGCACTGACACATGGTACAAGAAGAATGACCTCCAATTAAATCGCTAGATTTAGAGAACACGTAAATACAGTTTATCACTAATTCACTAGCCATTAGCAAGATTTTAAAGGAAGAAAAATTATCAGGACTGTAACTAGGAATAAAGGCAAAAATAAACATGAAGAAATTAGTCATGTTTAAATCAATACCCTTTTTGTGAGGCTGTAACAAAGTATACACAGCACGGGCACAAACTGTCATGCTAAACTGTCACCAAGCTCTCTATGAAGGTGGTAAGAGCGTCCCAAGTCGCAGAGCCTCGTCTATCCTATTTAAACCCTAAACAGCCAACACCACTCAGCATGCAGTGAGAGCTCTGAAAGCTCAGAGGAATGCATGATGGGATGAAGGGCCCTAGCCCTGCCATCACCCTGCTGCTTATTAAAAATATAAAACAAACCCCTGCCTTCAAGGTGCCCAGATCTAACTAGTACAAGGTTTTGCTTTTAAAAAGTTAACTACGAATGATGAAGACTCTCAACAGCTGTGTGAAATGTAAGGCAAACTCATAAGAGGAACTTGGCTGAGACTAAACCCAGAGATGGTTTTTTAACCACAGAAGAGGAAAGAACTGAAGAACCTTACAGAAAGTTGAGAGCAATTTCTATTTCTCTATGGTAGAACCTGGAATTTACCTTTGAGACAGACTGTCCTTCTGTTCTGAAAAATCAGATTATTCTTGCAATCCTCCATCAGGACTGAAATTCCCAAAGGCATGGAACACCAAGTACTAATTTTAACCCCCCCCCCAAAATAAAAACTACCTATGATCTTAGATGTGAGATTTAGTATTCTCAAATTTCAAATTTGGAAATATTTTGCACAAAGTCCTTATTTTCCCTGTTTACTTGAAAGCTCTCTATTCTTTTGTCCTAAACATCTTCCTTCTCATCCTTCCAAACAATATCTAAAGATGAACTTACATATCGTTTTCAGTGTTAACAAAGAAGATACTACATTTGTCATGAACTGTTTATATTCACAACTCTAGGAGGGATTTTGCTACATCGTGAGGAATAACACGAGGCAGTTAATACGCCACGAATAAAGAACAGTAGAAAGTGGACACATTTCCTGATGAGTGCCGATTTCTCATTGAGCTGCTGACAAAGTTACAATACAGAAAGCTAGACAGCTGCTATGTTAGTTCTACCTCACTTAAGTGACCGAGTCATTGTTGTTTCGGTTCCCTCTCTCGTCTGAGGATGAGACACACCTCACAGAGCTGTTTATGATTTCAGGAACACACACATCAATGAAGTGACTGTTCCTAAATCGTTGCGAAGGGTAGAGTAACCTGCCAAATTTCAAATAGGTTGTAACAAACAACTGTTTTCATCCTACACGCTCCGGTGCCAGCGAGATGGTGCGTTCTTGGATCCCTGCGGGAGCCCTATTCCTGGTGCCATAGAGCACACACACATTTACATCCACATAGTGTACGTATATGGCACACTGTAACACGTGTACCTGCATAGAGCGTACACACATCCGAATACGTAGAGTGTACATAAGTGCACTATGTGCGTACAGAGTGCACACACATCCAGATCCATGTAGGGTACATGCATAGAGTGTACACACATCCAAATATATATAGTGTACAAACAAGTTCACTACGTGTGTACAAGCATAGAGCATACACACATCCATATAGCAAATGTACATAGGTATGCTAACATGTATGTACATGCAGAGCATGTACACACGTCTATATGCATACAGTGTACACAGGTATACTATAACCTGTATGTACATGCATATGGCATACACATGCACATCCGTATGTACACAGGTATGCTATTTGCTATATGTATACACATGCATATAACATACATTCTTATCCAATGTACGTAAGTGCACTACAGCATGCATACACATGCGCAGTGTACACATATGCACATGTATACAATGTACATCAGTACACTAACATATAAAACGTATACACATATGCAATAGTGTACATACATATGCAGCATGTATACGTATTATTGTGTACATATCCAGAAGTTTATTCAGTGTGCATAGTGTACATGCATGCTTGTGTGCACATATGTATATATACATCTGCAGAAATAATGTGCACATACCCACATGGTGCACGTACACAGGTATGTATATGGCATTAAATACATGCATGTATGTACACATGTAGAACAGATAGGTGTCCAACTAGTGTGCATATAATCATCCCCATACACACATATACACATGTACATGCATGCCTACAGCATGCACGTGTGTAGGACACAAATGTAGTGTACATACCTATACACTGTAAATACATGCACAGTGGAAATACACGTAGTATGTGTACACCACATACACACATGTACATTTATACAGTACACATATACCGAGACCAAGAACGGGTCATGAGTATTAACACGGCGCAAACGCTTCCAGTTCTACCTAAGTGAATTTTTTTCAAACTATAATAGAACTCATATAAAAAGGGTTTTAAGGAAATCAATACAGCTAGTGACAAAAACAGTGGGAAGGGCACAACCACTTTCCCTCAGAGTTCTGGGCCTGACCGTGGAAGTTCAGAGGTTTCCTAATGCAGTACACGTCAGAACTGACTCACAAGGAAGCACTCCTTAAAAATTAAAAATGTGTCCTCATGTTTTGGCCTTTGAGACAAAGCCTCTTAGTTAATCGATTTCTGACTGAATTTGACTCACAGTACTCTGGCAGATTCTTCATTTTCTGGTGAGACAGACGAATGTCCCAGGGTGAGGACAATGCCAGCCGTTTCAGGGTCAGCTTTTCGAGTAGCGATAACTGGCAGAACACAATCCAACACCATAGGAGGATCCCCCACCCAGCCACTTAGACGCTTTCTGGTACTTACTCTGTCTGCTTGTTTCCCTTTCTTGAATTCAGCTGGGGGGAGAAAAAAAACCAAAAAAATCAAAACCAAAAACAAACAGCCCATGTGTTTGTGTGTCTGAAAAGTTAATACATCCACATCTAACTTTCTAAATGATACACGGCAGGTGTGATGGTCACCAACCAGTGGCCACTGTTGACAAAATACAAAGTCATCTGCAAACTTGAACGAGTTTCTAGGAATACAAAAGTCAAGGGAATTTACTTCACATATTAAAGCTCTCAAGGGTGCTCATCAAAAATATATTTAGAGGTTTTCCTTTAAAGATATTTTTGAAGATTTTTAAGTTGCAATACTTAAAAGCCTCTGGGAAAAGAAAGGATACAGGTATCTGGAAGATTTATACTAAATGATTTTCATGTCTTTTTGATAAATAAGGTCAGCCTTGAAGTAATGGCTTCCACTACTCTGAGGCTGTGAATGGAATCCACACCACCACCAGACAATTGAATAAACAGCAAGGCTGCACACACAGGACACAGGCAGTGAGCCAGCCTGACTAGTTGTCAGCTTCTGGGTCAGTTCTACCCAGTTCTGGCCAGGCCCCACTGGAGATGAAAACCTGCCCTTTAGAAGCCTTCAAACCCCACCTTTCAAAATCTAATCCTCTTCAACTGAGGCCCAAGTCCAAAAATCTACTGACATCTTAGCCCGCGTTAGGCCAGCTGTCCCCCAGCCTTTTTGGCACCAGGGATGGGTTTCATGGAAGACAATTTTTCTGGGGGGTGGTTTTGAATTGCAACTGTTCCACCTCAGGTCAGGCAGCGGATCCTCATAAGGAGCACCTCCGAGATCTCTCACAAGCAGTTTACGATAGGGTCCCAGCGCCTAGCAGAACACACAGCTAATGAAAGGGTCACAACACCTAGGAGAACATGCAGCTTATGATAGGGCTCCAGCACCTAGGAGAACAGACGGCTTAGGAGAGGGTCCCAGCACCTAGGAGAACAGGTATTAAAGGAGTTGGCAAAGCCAAAATCCACCGGATCTACCACTCCAAAGCAAACATACACCACTGCCCAATATTGATGTGAGCCAAAAACAGGGAAGTCCTGAGGGCCCACACTGACCACAGCCAGACACCACTTCTGCAAGAAGCAAGCACGCACCTAGAGATCACCAGTGATGACCCAGGAGAGCAGCTTTGAGCAGAGACAAAGGTGAAGGAGAGGCACATGGGCCAGGGTGCTGGGTGTTCCCGTCTTTGTGACCTCACTGAGATTGCTGACCTCTGGCCCTTGGTGTCCTTCCTGTGGAGGAGGTAGCCCCCGAATCCCTGCCTCCCTTCAGCACTGACTGAGGCGGCCATGAAATCTCCCCAGAGCTGAGACTGCTTCTAATTCCTGTTAACTGCACACCCACATGAAAAACAAAAAACAAAATATCAAGTATGCAGACAGGAAAATAAAAATACGTGAATCCTCCCTTATTCAACAGGCATTTAAAAAGTAACAGGAAAATTGTGATAGTCTTTAAACAACCACCAGCTATCACGTCCTCTTGAAATGTTTTAGCTAATCAGGAACATCTTTACCAAGCACTTGCGTGTTCAGGAAATCAGTTGACAGGTCCCAAATAACCTCGGAGCCTGTGACCTGACCCCCACTCACGCGCATCACCTATCCAGAGAAACGTGTCCTGGACACCTGTCAAATGGTGAGGAACAGGAACAAGGGTAGCTTTCCCTCAACACCACAAAACAAGCTCGACCCCGAGGAGCCCGGAGAACAGCGACGTTTGTTTAGATGCTTTCCCACTGTCCTTGTCAGAGCAAACATTCCCATCCCACACCGCCCAGTGTTTAACTCTCCCTGGGATACCAGCAGCCGTCAACCCTCAACAAGCTGGAAACAGAGGCCAAGCTGAGAGGAGGCCTCTCTCCATTCCTTACTGAATTCGCTCAGGACACGGATGTTCCCAAACACATATGGCCCCGAGTATTCCACACCTGGGGAACATTCAAACAGCAGACTCTGCAAAGACGTTCCCCTCAAGAGAAACTCAGTTTCTAACTTCCCTTAGGGAAAAACAGGAGACCCAGAACTTTCCAGAAAATCAAGTGTGAGAGGAAGCCACTCACCTCTGGCACTTCCTAAACCTGCCTTCCCGCGGGTGCTCAGGGATGTCCCCGCGACAGCCCCGTCCACCCAGGACGGCAGCAGGGCTCAGGCAGCCAGCACCTGGGCAGCTGGCGAAGCAACCCCAGGGTGAAAACGCCATCCCAGGCACCACTTCCCGGAGCCCCTCAGCAAGAAAAACAGAGGTGGGACAGAACCGAGGGCTGACTCGAGGCTGGGGAGCCACAGACCCGCACAGCTCAATCATCGGACATGCTCTTCTGTGGACAGAGCCCAGGGAGAGGCCAGCACAGAGACCCTCGTGCCGGCTCCACGAGCCAGCGTCCTCCAGGGCTGCAAGTTTGTGATCACAGCTTCAGAATTTGGTTCCAGAATCTTCCAGAATCAAAGACGCACCAAACTGTAAAGCTGCCAGGACAGCAGGGCCCAGGAGCAGGCTCAGGGGAGGACCACTTAGAAACCCCACACACAGCATACACGTGTGCATGCTTACTCCACACATGCCACCGCTTCACCCAATAGTATACACGCAAACGCATGTATGTACTCCATACACACCCTCAAATACACTCACCAAATATGATGCGTGTACACACTCCACACACACCCTCAAATACATACGACACACATGAACATGCTCACTCCACCCACACCTGCTAAATACACTCAACCACACATGCACAAACGTGACACACGTGCACACTCATTCCGGACGTCACACCCCTCACCAAGTACACAGGTGCACACACCTCCAAGTTCAGAACCTGTAGACTCCACAAGCTTTGGTTTCCCCCACTGTTTCTCTCATCACATGAGATCCACACACAGGTGTCATTTACTGACATCTAACACCCGGGGAGGCCCTTAGACAGAACTGCAGTCACAAGTCGGCTTCATTCAGGCATTCATCACCAGCCTCCTGAAGCCACCTCCTATCCCCACGGGGAGTGGGGGCCGAGACCGGAGACGTCACTGGGCTTACAGATCCCCAGGCTGGCAACCCAGCGAAATGAGGAGGGATGGGCCACGGCCCTGGAGGGAGACGGGTACTGGCTCAAGGATGCGGAACATGAGTCCTCATTTCCAGACAGTGTCACCTACGACAGCGTCAGGTGAAAGCCAGTGGTTTGGTATTCCTGGGATAGACAGTTCTGGAAATACAAGGGAAGCTTTTTACTCCTCCCCTCTGAACACATGAGGTCCATGGTCCCCTCACATCTAACACTGGGAATCAGAATCGGTGACTCCTTGTCCACCTGAGGACCACCCAAGAGGATCCACACACCTGCTACAACAGCAGCACCGCACCTGGTCTGCCGGGGAGCAAAGCAAATCCCACCTTTATGACTAAAACTGGATTACCCTGACACTGGCAGCCTGCAGTGTGTGTATCGTCAAGCCCCCACGTCTGTGCCACCTGCAAGAGGAACACAAGCCCTTAGTCCCAGGTTCTCAGGACGGCCTGTGAGGTAGATGCTGGCACCTTCCCATCTCCCAGGGGAGAGGAGAGAAGGCCACGGTCAGGGCTTGCATATCAGGAGGGTCGGGATTCAAACCCCATCTGCCTCACAAAGCAGCCCTTACCATTCAAGTGACTTCTATCGTCAGCCTTAAAATGTACCACAGTTACCAGCAATTCTGAGTGCTGTTCCTTGGGACATCATAAGCAAACATTTTGTTAGAAAGGTTTTGCCAAATCTGCTTTCAAAATCCTATGGTATGAAATGACTAATGAAAATTTGAGCTATGAAATAAAGCACATAGTTAAATGAATCCCAAAATGACTATCGCGAAGGAAGTTTTAACTTGAAGTGAAAAATATCCTCCAAATGACATCAGCCAGAATTATCTTCAATCATTACTGATCCCATATGCTTCAGGAATTATACAGCATCATCTCAGATATGAACTTAAAACCATTAGCTGAATGCACATTTCAGCACAACCAAAGTTCTGCTATAATAAGCAGCACAGGCGTCTCTGGAGAGGATTTTAATTGGGACTACAAACGATGTGCACGATCGTGGTAAGAGGTTTCATGCTGGCTGTTCTCCAAGGTGCGACACAGAGAAACACCACTAACCTCAAAGACACCTGCTGCTTTGTAATGAGATGAGAGACGATGTGGACGGACTACTGTAAATATTCGAAAAGGAGAAACAATGCAAGGAAAGAATCGTATCAGTTACCCTTTACATTCTTAGAAAAAAACGATTTTTCTTTTGGGATGATTTTAAAAGAAAATGACATTTCTGGATTTTTTTTAACTTTTCTTTCTGAGACAGGGTCTTGGCTCTGTCGCCAAGATTGGAGTACAGTGGAGCAATAGCAGCTCACTGTAGCCTTAAGTGATCTTCCCACCTCAGCCTCCAGAGTACCAGGGACCACAGGCACGCACCACCACACTCAGCTAACTTCTGTTATACAGATGGGGTCTTGCTATGATGTCCAGGCTGGTCTTCAACCCCTTGGCCTCAAGTGATCCTCCTGTCTTGACCTCACAAAGATTTAGCCTAAGCGACCATGTCTTATTGGAAAACAGACATTAGAGCAAATGCATTTCTGTAAGATTTTCTACCTCTTTTCACTGGAGAAAAAGGTAAC
Source organism: Macaca fascicularis (assembly GCF_037993035.2). NCBI lineage: Eukaryota > Metazoa > Chordata > Mammalia > Primates > Cercopithecidae > Macaca > Macaca fascicularis. Next base: position 141,314 of record NC_088384.1, on the reverse strand, counting down.
TTGCCTCCAAGGGTCGGAGACAAAGACGTTACTGCAGACAAGAGCGCTGTGCATCCCGGGAACCGCTACACCACGAGGCACGGCCGTGCACACTGGACGCAGGAGTAACAAACGAGGCTAGCACAGGCCGATGCTGGCCCTCTCCAGAAGCAGGCCTATCCTTCCTCCTCTCCTCAGCCCCCTCTCCCTTCAGGCCTCAGTGGCTGCTGACAGCGGAGAGGTCACAACTAGAGGAGGCTCTCAACTCCACCAGGGACAGGAGTCCCGGATGCTGGGGACTCAACTGCTGTCCTCCGCATCCACCTCCTTCTGGTCCAGCCTTCTCAGGAGCCAGGCGTGGCCACTTTGACCCTCTTTTCCCTTCTGTGGCTCCTACAAAAAACCAGTTCACAGAGCCCAGGCTGCCTTGCACTCCAGGGATACCTGGCACAGGCCCCCTCCATGTCCTTATCCAAGCTCCTGGGGCCAGAAGGGTCTTGCAATATTTCACTTTCCAGTTGACCATCCCCAGCCTGAAATCCAGAGTGCTCTAAAGAGCATTTCCTTCGAGTGTCATGAGGAAGCTCAGAATGTTTCAGGTTTTGGAGCATTTTGGAGTGGGGACTCTCAGCCTTAATTTGAACCTCTTCAAGGAAGCCACACACTGAAGCCCCCGATGTCCACCCTACACAATCCCAGCACACCATCTGAAGTCCTCAACAACAGATTTTCTTTCTTCAAAAATAACCACAAGTCACAAACTCACACGCAATCACAGAAGGGGGTTGTGGACACCCACACAGATGATGAAATTTAACTGTCACATTTTTACCTAGGTAATTTAAAGTCATTCCTCAAAACACACCTGTTTTACTGAGTTGCATTTTAAGGTGAACACACACAAATCATTTCAGGGAAACAAACGTCACTTTGGGCTGCGTGTGGTTTCTTGACTCCCGTGAATAACTCAGCGTTCACCCTCACTTCTGGATAAGGGAGACGATGCAAAGAAAACTGTTAAAACAAAGACATGAAAACAAGTTTAAGAAGGGTTTGAAAGGTTCCTCCTGTCCTCCTGGAGGGGAGACGAGGATGCCTGGAAAGCTCACGGGGGACAGGAGCACAGCCTCCTCGGTGTGTCATGGACGCTGCCTCACCAAGGGGAGAGGATGATGCCTGGAAGGCTCACAGGGGTGGGAGCACAGCCTCCTCAGTGCTTTCTACAGTCAGCAGCTTCAGAAATTCCTGCAGAAGCAGAACACATCATGAGAACTGAGACTGGAACACCCCAAAGAAAGGGATGAGGGGTCAAAAAAAGCATTCAATCATTACCAAGGAGCGCGGGCATGAAGCCGCTTCAAAGACCGTGTGAGAAGTCACTCATAGGCGTTTCAGAAAATAAGGGTAGTGCGAGATTGCTCGATCAGCTCAAACAGGCTGCCGTCCCTCAGGCCATGAAGTCCCTGAGATGAGCCTGTCACTGAGCAGAAGTCACTCGTATCTCTGCCAGAGAAAGTACTACAAGCTGACACATAACCTCATGAAACCTGGGCTTCAGCCGGTCAACAGTGAGTCTGACATGGTACATCCCTCCAGGTAGTTAAAGACCCCAGGGGTTCATCAGACAACCTCGAAGGGCTGTGTCTGTCCAGCTCCTTTTCCGAGTTCTGGATGATTTTTCCTAATGCACTATAAGCAGCATGTTCCAATAGAGATGTAATTAACTGGATGGGTGTCCTCTTAATTTTGAAATTAGAAACACACTTGGCCAGGCACGGTGGCTCATGCCTGTGATCTCAGTACTTTGGGTGGCTGAGACAGCTGGACTGCTTAAGTCCAGGAGTTCAAGTCCAGCCTGGGCAACATTGCAAAACTCCATCTCTACAAAAAATACAAAACTAAGTCAGGCATGGGGACACATGGAACATGTGCCTGTGGGTCCTGGCTACTCAGGAGACTGAGGCAGGAAGATCACTTGAGCCTGGGAGGTTGAGGCTGTAGTAAGCTGTGCTCACACCACTGCCTGGGAAACAAAAAGGTTTTTTTGCCTGTCTCAAAAAAACCAAAGAGAAAAAGAATTATATACCTGACTAGGCCAAAATAAAAGAGGCCTTCGCTGCCTACATAAAGGGCTTTCAGAATTCACTTCCATCCTTAGGAAAGGCGGCCAACACCAGGCTGTGTCCCTTAAGATGCCCTGTCTCATATGGGAAAAAAAATCAAGAGAAATCAAATAAAGGCCATAAAATACATCAGTTTCAACACTAAAATTTGATAGTATGCTTTAAATTGAAGATGAGTTAAGTCACATTTCCAAACCTCTGAAAGCACGGTTACTGGGAGGGAATGGTTTGCAACACACAAACGCAGCTCTGTAAAAGTGCCCAGGCTGGATGAAGGCTCAAACGTCAGTGCGAGGAGAAAGTCTGAACAAACTCTCTCCTGCCCTGCTGCTGTCCTCTTCCAAAACACACTGTTTATCTGTCAGTTTAGAACAAGGCCTAGGGAGGTGGGAGGCAGGCCTGGGAGGGTCACCTAGCATCCAAGCTCCTCACCCACACAACTGCACGAGGCTGAGCTGAGCAGTACACACAAACACAACTGATTCTCCCCAAAAAGAAGACGGAAGGCAGCACACTGCCATGCCAGGCACCCTGCAGATGAGAAGATTGAGGGGAGCCAGAGTTACCTTTAATCTTGCTTGCATGGTGGAGGGAGAGGAATAATGCCACTCACTTGAGTGTTGCACAATTCTTTCTAGCACTGAGTGGCAGAAAACAAAAATTATAGATGCTTCCTCAGATAAATGTTTCTGAAGAACTGAACATAAATTACGTTCAGGAAATAGCATTATGAATGCCTCAAGTGCTTCTGTTTTCAATAATCCCAGAGTAATTCTATAAACCCAGGGAATCAGTCTCACCCAACTCCAGGATCACGGCCCAGGTGACGTGGGCACACATATCCTGAAGCTCCAATACTCAACTAAAGTGGGGCGAGTGAAAATGATCCTGGGTATAATTTACACGGACACAGGAAGGTGGCTGAGCCCCAAACCCCTAAACCAGGAAGACCAGTGTCCTTCAGGGGCCTCACCTCTGTCCTTTCGCAGCCTCTGGGAACCACCACTCTGCTCTCTACTGACACAAACGCCCCTCCCAAGGTACAACACCAGGAAGATCATCATTCAAAACTGAGGAACGTGGCAGAACAAAGCTGTCAGGAGATTTTAATCACCAACACCACTTGTTACATGACCCAAAGATGATTAAAATCCCAGGCCCTTCAAGACTGAATGCTATCTATACTTAAATGCATTTCATCACCATATTGGGGGGTTATTCCTTTGTTTTGCTGCAAATATATCCAACTGCTGTAAAAGGAAAAGGCAATTTGTTAACGAAGCTTCTTGGAGTGTCTCAACAGGCCTCGAGGTAGCATAAAAGGCAGGACTTCCTGGCAGAAACGCTCAGCTCTGAGGTCAGGTGGAGTTCTTGAGCACCAACCAAGGCAAAATAAGGTCGAAGACCACACCACACTTTCCTCAATCACATCTTCATTCCACCTTTCCTTCTATTTCTCACGACTTCACTGGGAGAAATTGTGCTGAAAGAAAATGGAAACACAGACATACATAGGAGACCCTACAGATGCTGAGAATGGGTGCAGCCATCACAGTCCGAATGTCCTTTCAGGGCCATCTGACCTGTCTGGGATCCAAGTATCCAAGGGCAGGATTGTATGTCAGACCCGTGAAGCCAGGATTACAGCCACTGAACGGCAGTTTTCCATCCCACGGAAACCGGCCTTGCTAGGGGCTTCCTCGGGGACCACCGACCTCAAGCCACCACCCGTCAACTACTTCAACTAACCTACATCATGGCAGAGGCCTCCCTAGGCAGACCAGCCCTGTCCAAGTCCTGCTTCATGGCAAACCCTCCAGACAAACGTCCTTGGCCTCCTCCGGGAGGCTGTGCTCGGAAGGTGCCCTCATTTACTTCTGCGGCTCTGAGACATTTAACTAGAGCCCAACACATTTCTTCCTGTTCACATAGTATTGAGTTAAAAGACTTTTATGAGTAAACTTTCACTGGGAAAAATACCATTTCAGGAGCCCCAGTGACCACAATGAAAATGTTTTTACCTTCCCTTACGTGACATCGGCAACGCCAGGTCCAGGAAACGTTCTGGATCTCAGATAATGGCAAATCCACTCATAGTAAGTCTTGGTCTTGTTTCACAAGCTATCAAATGCTGCCCAGAAACAGGAAAAACCCCACAACGTGGCAAGGAGGGGCGACCAGCGTGAGTTCTAAGGCCAGACCACCCGGGTCTGCTGACAGCGTGGTGAGGGGCAAACAGTGCAGGGTCTAAGGCCAGACCGCCCGAGTCCCGCTGACAGTGTGGCTTCAGGAGTTTCCTAAACCCTCTGCTCTCCAAGTTTCATGTCAGAAAAATGCAGTGATAACCGTGTCCACCTCGTTAAAATATGTATATATATACACACACATATATATATACTCCAAACCTACAGCCCTATAAAGGTCATTAATCCTAGTTATCCTCAAGGCATTGAGCGATCAATAATGAGCCATCCCCCTGCTGCTGACCTGCCACAGCCCCAGCCTCCGGAAACCCCGCATCGACACCAGCCACACAGGATGAGGCCAGGGAAGGAGCAGGACTGTGTCTTGGGAACTTAAACTCTGGAAGCTGAGTTAAATCAGTGCCGCTCAAATCTTGTCACCAACTGTCTTGTTAAACTGGGAGATTCCATCTCTGGGGATCTTGAAGGAACCTGAGGCTCTACATTGAGTGAGGTGAGCACTCGTGCTGGAATGAGCCGGCAGGGAAAGCAACCGAATCTGGGGTCGCAGCTGCCTGAGGCTTGGGTCCCACCGGGAAAGTGGCACCAGGGCCCTCAGGACAGTGGCGGAGGTCCCAGGAGGCAAGTCCCGGTGCAGAGACTCATGGACCCAAAGATTGCTCCACGGCCAGGAGGGGCTGCTGCGCTGACAGCCACCAGGCAGGCAGCCTTCGAGCTCCTCCAGCTGCCATCCTGCAGGCAGGGAGGACAGTGCCCAGACCACCCTGGGGCTCCCCCCAGCCTGCCAGGCTGGTACTCTTACTCCAGCCACTGACAAGAGTCCCCATGTTGCAAGCTAGGTTGAAACAGTGCCTCAGGCCTCGGGGCACATGCACCCCCCTGCAGGGCCGGGATGGCTATTCCCACACATCCCCAACTCACAGCAAAACTTAAAAATGAAAGTCGGAAGATACACAGCCAGGAAACCAATACTCAAGAAGCAACTCCAGGGTGACTCTTCCTAGAGCTATTGCTATTGAACATCTTTAAAAACATTTCCAGGGTGACTTCCTAGAGCTATTGCTGTTGAAAATCTTTAAAATTCTTCATTTCAAAATTAGCTTTTATTACACTGTCTTCCCTATTCTACCAAGACTCTAGAAAACAAAACCATTACAATTTCCAATTCTATCTTATAGGAAGTTAGAAATACACGTTTCCTCAAAGGATTCTACGTGTTTCCTTGGCAATATCCTTTCCATGCCCCGTACTACTGCCCACAACAGAGAAGGCTTTTCCAACCCAACCCAACCCAACCCAACCCAACCCAACCCAACCCAATGGCCCTGAGACAGGCCCCTAACGAGTCGTCTACAAACTCTTGAGACAGGCTTGCCCTGACAAATCATCTGCAAACTCCATCTTCTATTAAAAACAGTACCGAAAATGAGCATATTACCACTTTTTAAAAATTACTGTAAAGTGGACAGTGTTCAGTTCTGTGAATTTCGGCACAAATATTCCCATAATCATCATCACACAAGCAGAACAGTCCAACAGCCCCAAACCCACTCACGGGGCCTCATAAGCATACCCTCCCATTCTCAGCAACCACCCTCTCCGTGTCCTCCCATGACTCAGGTCTATCTTTTGCGAGCGTTGTGGCAAAACACTCGCAAAATCACAATTTCCTGGGCATTGTGCTTGGAGGTGCACCCAGGGTGTCCTGTGATCAACAGCCAGGCCTCGGGGCTGCTGGGTATTTATTATTCCACATATGGCTGTGGCACATTGTAACCTGTTTTGGACAACTATAGACAGCGCTATTAACATCTGGGCACAGTTTTTCTTAAACATCAGATTCTGTTTCTCTAGGGTAAATACCCAGGATTGGGGTCACTGGGACCCACGTTTGTGTGAGTTCAGTTTTGTAAGAAACCGCCAAGCTGTCTGCACCGTGCTGAACCCCAGCATCGCACAGGAGTCCCGACTGCCTGTCCTCACCAGCACCTGGGGCTGTCGGAAGACCTTAGTCAGGCGCTCCAGCAGGGGTGTGAACAAATTCACTGCGGCTTCGGTGCACATCTCGGTGCAACCAGTCATGCTGAAGGTCATTTCAGATGCTTTCGGGCCATCCTCCCGTCCTTCTCAGCGAAGCATCTGTTCAGGTCTCTTCCGCTTTTAAGTCAGGTGGTTTGTTCTCTGTCATGAGCCGTGGGAGTCCTGTGCATTCTGGATACGAGTCCTTTGCCGGCTGCATGGTTTGTAGACATCTTCTCCCCGTCTATCGAAAATGTGTCTCTTCAATTCCCTAGGGGTGTCTTTTATATTAGAAGTTTAATTTTGATGAGTCTTACCTACTTGTTTTCTTCCTTGATTATGGATCATGGTATGGCTAAGAGCTCTCACCCTAGGTCTCCACAATTTCCCTTTGTTCTGCAGGTTTTGTAGTTTGGTATTTTACATTCAGGGCTATGGTGCACCTTAATTTTCATACAGAAATTTCTCCCTGTTTTCACTCTTTTGCATATGGCTGTCCCATAATTCCAGCACCATTTGTTGAAAAGACTCAAATTCCACTGAACTGCTTTTGCATCTTTGGATCTGTTCTGGACTCCACTCTGTCAGCTGACCCATGTGTGTGCATCCTGAGCATAATTTATGACTTTAGTGGCTGTCTCTGTGAAAAAAAGTAACTCTGTCTGGAAGCAAAAACTACATTAGAAGTGCTCTAAATAAGATTCTTCCTGTTGTCAGGAGAGCAAAGCCACTGCCCTAAGCAGAGGTGAGGCCTCAACAGCTTCCAGGCACAACCTTAACACACAATGGGGAAGGGAATTCATTTCAAGGGCCACAACATGAGACCAGCATAGCCATGAAAACTGCAATAATTTCACAACAGAACGAAATTCATAAAGAATTGCTCAGAAGCGTGTGATAAGTTACATAAATCACTGTTCCTTAAATTCTGACGGTTGACTAGAACAGATACAGCTTCACGGTACAGTTCAAACAGGAGAAAGGTAGGTAGGGGTGGTTTCCACACCACACAGGGCCTGCAGGAAAGGGACACTCTTCCTCTAAACGGGAGATCCCGGGAGTGATGTGATAAGCCATGGTGAGAGTCACAGAACTGTGCAAGCCGGAGTCGCGGCCTTTGCCCCACCACGGAACCTGTGTCCATGAACGACGAGGCTCAAATGTCAGGCCGGGGCAACCGAGGCAGTTATCAGGGGACAAGAAAACGAGCGCACGGTGGAGGCAAAGGTCTGAAATCGCGCGGCAACTTCGAGTCAAGTGGGACAAACTGACTCAAAATACAGATTCCAAAAACCACCACAGAGAGCTGCTCCTCGGCTCTGGAAAGGCTAAGTGACTAATGCCCACACTGAGCATCTGCTCCCAGAGACGACCCTGGTGACCTAAGGCCCAGCTCCTCCGAACCCGCGCCGAACCTCAGTGAGGAACTTTGTTGGTATCTTACGGCACATTGACATGTTCCCTTAAAATCTGGTATTTCATCAACAATGCAGGCGCCAGCTTTGACTCATACACATTTCGATTAAACAAGATAATTTACACCCTGACTATGCCAGGTAAGAGGTTTACTACAATCTTTAAACAGAGCCAGAGGCTACAGTCTGCTCCTACACAACACCATGTCTCTACAAGTTCCATGGGTTTTTACTTTCCATGTCTTCACTTGCCTAGTGCTAGAAAGCAGATTAAAAACAGAAGGAACCCAGAAACACTATTGAATGAGACTCAAATATCTTGCAGTCATCATCGTGATGAGATGTTTATTAAACAGAAATGTTCTCCCCTGTAGAAAGCAGCACACATCAACACGCACCGATAACTGTCGCCAGCATTCCAGATCATCTTCCCTTCCATGGCCACAGTGCAGGGCAATGGACCACGCACACCTGCAGACCCACGGACAGCGGGGTGACACGGCCGATTCTTGTAGCAAGCAGGCCAGGGTGCACTCAAAGTGCGTCTCTTTCCAGAGGTCTGCCATGGAAAGTTACACATTTATTCCACGAGTTAATGGCACTGCACCAAACATTTCTGTAAGATTCTCTAAGCAAGCATTTCCTTCTGCCTACAATGGCCCGACACAAACTGAAAAAGCTCTTGGAGCTGCCAAAGACTTCAATATCCCCTTAACTATTGTCATGCACGCCCGTGTGAAGAGACCACCAAACAGGGTTTGTGAGCGCAACATGGCTGTTTATTTCACCTGGGTGCAGGCGGGCTGAGTCCAAAGAGTCAGCGAAGGGAGCTAAGTGTGGGGCCGTTTTATAGGATTTGGATAGGTAAAGGAATATTACAGTCAAATGGGGGTTGTTCTCTGGCGGGCAGGAGTGGGGGTCACAAAGTGCTCAGTGGGGGAGCTTTTTGAGCCAGGATGAGCCAGGAAAAGGAATTTCACACACACACAAAAAATCATCGCTTAAGGCAAGGACCGGCCATTTTCACTTATTTCTGGTAGAATGTTATCAGTTAAGTCCAGGCAAGGCATTTGCACTTTTGTGATTCTTCAGTTACTTCAGGCCATCTGGGCGTATATACGTGCAAGTCACAGGCGACGCAATGGCTTTGCTTGGGCTCAGAGACCTAACAACCATAGTCTTTACTTTTAAGGTGTGGGGTAAGATCATATAATCCCCAACTAAGCTCCTGATGCTGTGTGTGGCATCTAGCAACAGCACGTTCCATTCCTGGATTACATTTCACTCAAGAGTCCACAGTGAGAACGATTTCTGGTGAATGAAACACCAGGCAGGAGGGTGATTCCGCTGGGCAGCTCTTCACACACAGCCCAGGAGCTGAGGGGAGAGGAAGAGTCCCACGAGCGTCCACCGTGCTCACGCCCCCTTGGAATGCGCCCCACTCCTAGAGACCCGGACCCAAGGGAAATCTGACCTGAAAATGGGCAAACCCTCACTTTGGCAGAGGGACAGGGACTCGGGGCCACAACTTGACCTCAGAGCAACACAAGTGCAGACACAGCACCCCACGACACCCTCTCTACCCAAATTCAAGGAGGAAAACCAACGCCCCGCCCCCTTGCGGAAACCCCCGGCTGCTGGAGCAGACGCCTGCCGGCGTGTGCAGCCTCTCCTGTCCCACGTTCCGGGCTCAGCACCTGTGCCTCAGCCCTGGCACTGCTCGCCACACCCACAGGTGTGCCAGGAGGGGCAGGTCCTAAGGTCTCCACTGCACCAAAGCCTGAAAGGCAAAGGGGCAGCTCCCTCCAGCAGGAGTCCAGAAGCACACACTGCACCAGCGTCAAGGCGTGAGAATTCTCCCCTCGGTCTCCGAGTCTCCAGTCTGTTGCCCGCCACGGTCTTCTGCCAACGGTGAGGCCCAAGCTGAGCGGCACATTTGGTTCTCACCATTTCCCTTGTCAAATCAATACTGCAAACATATCCAATTCATCTTGTCACTAAAAATGAAATAATCCGCCATCTCCATCACAGATGATGCAATCAGGTTTTCATTACCGGGTTTTTGTTTTGTTTAGTTTTTTGGTTTTTTTTCTATTTTGAGATGGAGTTTCTGCTCTGTCGCCCAGGGTGGAGTGCAATGGTGCGATCTTGGCTCCCTGCAACCTCTGCCTCCTGGGTACAAGTGATTCTCCTGCCTCAGCCTCCCAAGTAGCTGGGATTACAGGTGCCTGCCACCATGCCCGGCTAATTTTCATATTTTCAGTACAGACGGGGTTTCACCATGTTCACCAGGCTGGTCTCGAACTCCTAACCTCAGGGGATCCACCTGCCTCCTTCTCTCAAAGTGCTGGAATTACAGGCATAAGCCACCACTCCCGACCATTACTGGTGTAATTTCTAAGCCACTCTCTCTCACACCCACTCCCTTTTTTTTTTTTTTTTTTTTTTAAAGAACCAGCTTTATGCCTATATTTTTTCCAAGAGAACCAGTTACCCCATTTCAAGTACAAATAAGACATGGTGTTTAAAAACCAAAAATGCCCATTTGCACAGAAGTCTCCAAATACCCAGTCGATTTAAGCCTTGAGAATAAGATCAAGCTGTTTGGCTGAATACAACTTCCCTTTCCATCTGTCTGCCTGTGAGTTAGACACAAGGACGAAGCCACGAGCTAGGGACATAAAGGCAGGAACCACCAAGGTAGCCGAGACTCCAAATAAAAGCTGGAAGGACCAACACAAATGCACCACACCCTGCATGCCCCTCCTCCTCTCCTTCCTTTTCAGAATTTCCAGAGGATGAAACAGGGACCTTCTCAGACGTCCCACGATGCAGGCGGCCACAGGGGAAGGCGGCGGCAGCCTGAATGAGGCGACCGGGAAATCACATTCCACAAACAAATTCTCCATGTGCTTTACATCCTCTGTCTCTGAAGAACTATGCCAGTCTAACAGTGGCTAGAAAACCGCATTCAAGTGTCATTTCCCATTTCAAGCAAAGAAAACAGTGGTGGGGCATGAGGGAAAAACATAGCCATGTGTTCTGGGCTATTAAATAAGGTTTTTCTGTTATAAACGTATAATTTTACATTCTCAGATTTCTGTATAATTGATATGCTTCCTAATTAGCAGACATAGTAATAAAAAGTGAATTCCAAGTGTAAGATCGGAGGAACCGTTCACATGGCTTCAGGTTCTGCTACTGGGTTTCAACTTAAGAAAATGGTTCTGTGTGTTGGTAACAAGGCCTGAGAGTATGTGTGAGAGTCAGTGTGGCTGTAATCAGGGTTCGTGTTGGTTCCCTAGCAGAGGATGTTACACTGTTACATTATCTTCTACAAAAAATCCTGAAAAAAATGAAGGCTGAATAGACATACACACCCTCCCAAAATAATCCAAATGTCCACCGATATGAAAAACAGATGAATTACGGCTTCCATCGTGGAATATTCTTCAGCAGTGAAAACAAACTATAGCCACAGGTGCCAACTAGGATAAAGAAAACCTTTTAAACACGCTTAAAGTGAACCGACTAGGCAGAATTCCTCGATTACAGGCATCTGCTCCAAAAGGGTACTGTTATTAGTCCTGTGATGTAGAATGATAGTTAGCAACCCTGTTTCGGGGCACATCTAGAAAAAAGCAAAATAATGACTACACAATTTTAAATTCTTTGTAAATTATAACTATTACTATGAAAATTCTAAAAATGTGAAAATCTTCCCAACTGTTATTGGACACGCTTCAAAATAAATACCCTGGCATTGCTTGCCACACCCACAGTTGTGCCAAAATAAATGAAAATATAGCCCAAGGTAGTAGAATTGAAACCTGAAGATGTACGAGCCGTCCCTGCCTCGCTATCTATACATCGTGTAGAAATTTAAGAGCAGGTAGTGACACTGCAATGCAAGGCTCAAACCAACTGGGTATTTGGAAACTTCTATGCAAAGTGGCATTTTCGGTTTTTAAACACGGTGTTATTTGTACTTCAAACAGGTAACTGTTTGGTTCCCTTGGAAAAAATATAGCCATAAACCTGGTTTTTTTAAAAAAATACGGGAGTGGGTATGAGAGAGAGTAGCTTAGAAATTTTAAAAGTATCAGCAGGGAGCAGTGGCTCATGCCTGTCATTCCAGCACTTTCAGAGACAGGCCCAAGGGGCCTTTGAGGACACCGGTCTCCTCTGCTGCCTGCCTGCTGGACTGACCCCCCAGGACATTCACTGGGTTTCCACCCCTGTCTCATTTAACATCCCAAGGGTGGTCTTCATCCTCGTCTGGGGCTCAGCTCTGCCCCAATTTCCTAAATCTCTGCCTTCAGAGCCTGAAAACACCCACGCCCAGGGTCACCCTAAGTCCACGTTTACCCCAGAGAGTCCCCATTTTATGTTTTCCAGGCATCACCTTAGTGATAATTTATCCTGTAAATTCCAACTGCCTTCACACCTCACCCCTGCTGTCTCCCAGCAGACCCCACTCAGATGCACATGCCCCAGACCCACACCCAGGTCTGTACATGCTGCCCTGCTCTACCCATGTGGGGACCACCTCTCTTTCTTGAGGAATCAGCTGGCGATCATCTCCTTGTGGAGGGCTGCCCTGACTTCCAACTCTCTCCAGCAAAGGCAGAAGCCATCCTCAGTACTTCCCCAAAACTCAGGCCAAGTATGAAGATGGCGCAGATGCTAGCTGTGCCTGGGATGCCAAGGGCAGGGCCCACAGATGCTCTGCACATGGCCCGGGGCACCGCCTGAACACAGCAAGTGCTGAAGAAATAAAACTGACATGCGATGACCTCTGATAGGGCCTCCTTCACCATCCACATCTGTCTCCCCACTGGACAGTAAAATCCACAAGACAGGGAAGGCTTGTCTCACTCATCTTCAAACTCCCAGGGTCACCCTGGCAGGTAAAGGGGACTCAAATGTCTTCTGAAGGAAGCAGCTGGTTAGCTGCCGAGTTAAAGGGCCTCTGAAATTCAGAGCTCTGCATAGCAGTCCAGCACACTTTATTATGAATGACTCCAACCACGGCAGAAGTGGCCGTGGAACCAGTGCTAACCAATTCAGGGTTTGTTCACTGTTTCTCAGTTCATTATCACAACGCATTCTCACAGAGCAGCGGCGCACAGATCCTCAGACGTCTACACAGAGTGGGACGATGGCGCCAAGTCACGTCAACGTCCTGTTGCAGACTGGGAGACACCGGTCAGACACGGACCCAGGCAGAGCACAGACCTCGCGTTAAATCGGCTCCGTGTAAACAGCACTCCCTGCCAGGCCCTTTCCTATCTGCACAGCTTCTACAAATTCAACTCTCGCACCTGACACCTAAGAATACTGCACACCCCCATGTGAATCCCCTACTCACCTCCCAAAATGACCCGGCATGGCCGAGTACAAAAAATTTCAACATAAGGGAACTGGAGGGCATGTGGGGCTTTCTCGAGTCCCTGCTGCCTCCTGATGGGAGGGCCCAATGCTTCACACCTCTAGTGAAGGGCGGGTCTCTTCGGCCCCCAGGCTTTGACCTGGAGCTTAAATCAGCATTAACTAATTTCACTTTCCAGGACCAACTTCAAAGGCCTGCAAAGCCAGAGAAGGGAGAGGAGATGGAACACGCCCTCACCTCAGATCTGCTGCAAGCACACACTTCTCAGATGCGTCCCAAGGTGCACAGCGTGTCCGATGCCTGTTTCACATCCACCGACCTGCAGGTCTTCTATGTGGCATCAGCCTCCTGGGCACTGGGAACAAGAGGTATAATGGCAAGTCCCTTCTGCAGCAAAGCTGAGGCAAAGGGACCCAACACATTGGAACTGACCGTTTTCTGACAGTATCAAAACAGAAGGAAAATACTGTACAGTCAACTCCCCCTCACGCAGGTTTATTTACCTGTGACTCAGAGGCCATGACAGAGAACTTCAGGTTCTTACCGATTCCTATTTTCCCCATCCAGGAAGCCTTTGTTTTTAATATCGTACGAACTTGCCATTTTATAGGCCAAAAACAGCAAATATTGGCAGTTTCCTACAGTTCAACTGAATAAAATATGATCATGGCCTTTTGTGAAACCATGAAGAAAAGGTGGATATCTCAATATGTGTTTCCAGACTGGCTTTGTTCCTGAAGCGGTAACTCTGTTCACTCAGGATATTAGACACTGAAGAATAAACATCAATATCCCACCAAGAAAACCAAAGGAATGAAATAATTTTGCATCCACCTTGGAACCTTTTTAGGACAAGGCAGGACACAAACTTCTAAAAAGCTGCAATTGTCCCTCTGTATACACAAGGACATGGATTCCAGAACATGCCCGAGTTTACCCAAATCTACGTATCCACAGGACCCCACGGCCACCCTATGGAAGCACATGTAGGAAACGTCGGCCCTCCACAAAGCCAGGTTTTTTCAGTAAGGGTTTGGTTGGAAAAAAAATTAACATAAGTGATCCTTCGAAGCTCAAAACCCATGTTGTTCAGGGTCAGCTGCATTTATTACTTGTGTCATATCTGAGGCCTGAAAGCCATCATTCTCGATACCTTAATGTGACGGTTAACAAACTAACTGTTCCGATTAGAAAGAGGAAAAAGCTTATTTTTAAGCTGACAATGAGAGTGGATGCGGCTACGATGAACGGAGAACAGACCTAAGCAAGCACCAAGGCTGGGGTGACTGCCTGTGCTCAGACCCACCAGGGCCTGTTCTTCCATCTCCCTCTGCTGAAAGGGATAACCTCCTTCTCCCCCACGACTAAAGGGCCTTTTTAAAATATTCACACGAGAAGTGCTATGAAAAGCTGAAAGGTCACAGATAACATTTTTAAAAATAAACATTAACGTAAGCATTTAATTTTCGTATAAGGAGTAAGGAAAGGATCCAGTTTCAGCTTTCTACTTATGGCTAGCCAATTTTCCCAGCACCATTTATTAAATAGGGAATCCTTTCCCCATTTCTTGTTTCTCTCAGGTTTGTCAAAGATCAGATGGCTGTAGATGTGTGGTATTATTTCTGAGGACTCTGTTCTGTTCCATTGGTCTATATCTCTGTTTTGGTACCAGTACCATGCTGTTTTGGTTACTGTAGCCTTGTAGTATAGTTTGAAGTCAGGTAGCGTGATGCCTCCAGCTTTGTTCTTTTGACTTAGGATTGTCTTGGAGATGCGGGCTCTTTTTTGGTTCCATATGAACTTTAAAGCAGTTTTTTCATACGAAAATTAATTCAAGATGGATTAGAGACTTAAATGTTAGACCTAGTACCATAAAAATCCTAGAGGAAAACCTAGGTAGTACCATTCAGGACATAGGCATGGGCAAAGATTTCATGTCTAAAACACCAAAAGCAACGGCAGCAAAAGCCAAAATTGACAAATGGGATCTCATTAAACTAAAGAGCTTCTGCACAGCAAAAGAAACTACCATCAGAGTGAACAGGCAACCTACAGAATGGGAGAAAATTTTTGCAATCTACTCATCTGACAAAGGGCTAATATCCAGAACCTACAAAGAACTCAAACAAATTTACAAGAAAAAACAAACAACCCCATCAAAAAGTGGGCAAAGGATATGAACAGACATTTCTCAAAAGAAGACATTCATACAGCCAACAGACACATGAAAAAATGCTCATCATCACTGGCCATCAGAGAAATGCAAATCAAAACCACAATGAGATACCATCTCACACCAGTTAGAATGGCGATCATTAAAAAGTCAGGAAACAACAGGTGCTGGAGAGGATGTGGAGAAATAGGAACACTTTTATACTGTTGGTGGGATTGTAAACCAGTTCAACCATTATGGAAAACAGTATGGCGATTCCTCAAGGATCTAGAACTAGATGTACCATATGACCCAGCCATCCCATTACTGGGTATATACCCAAAGGATTATAAATTATGCTGCTATAAAGACACATGCACACGTATGTTTATTGCGGCACTATTCACAATAGCAAAGACTTGGAATCAACCCAAATGTCCATCAGTGACAGACTGGATTAAGAAAATGTGGCACATATACACCATGGAATACTATGCAGCCATCAAAAAGGATGAGTTTGTGTCCTTTGTAGGGACATGGATGCAGCTGGAAACCATCCTTCTTAGCAAACTATCACAAGAAGAGAAAACCAAACACCGCATGTTCTCACTCATAGGTGGGAACTGAACAATGAGATCACTTGGACTCGGGAAGGGGAACATCACACACCGGGGCCTATCATGGGGAGGGGGGAGGGGGGAGGGATTGCATTGGGAGTTATACCCGATGTAAATGACGAGTTGATGGGTGCTGACGAGTTGATGGGTGCAGCACACCAACAAGGCACACGTATACATATGTAACAAACCTGCACATTATGCACATGTACCCTAGAACTTAAAGTATAATAATAATAAATTTAAAAAAAAAAAAAAAAAAAAACGTAAGCATTTAACAAGCCCATTACGATTTAAAGGAAAAAAAAAAAAAACGGTATTAAGTTCCTGGGTGCAGGGGCTCATGGCCGTAATCCCAGCACTTTGGGTGGCCGAGGTGGGCGCATCACCTGAGGTCAAGAGTTTAAGACCAGCCTGGCCAACATGGTGAAACCCCTTCTCTAACGAAAATACGAAAATTAGCCAGGCATGGTGGCGGAAGCCTGTAGCCCCAGTTACTTGGGAGGCTGAGGGAGGAGAATCACTTGAACCCGGGAGGGAGAGTTTGCAATGAGCCAAGATCGTGCCATTGCACGTCAGCCTGGGCGTTGAGTGTGAAACTCCATCCCAAAAAGAAAAAAATATATAAAGTTTTCCTTCCAATGAACCTATCATTCAGCCACCGAGGTATCCTATAGCTACTTATTCAGCCATGAGATACACCACAGGCGATATAGGCGAACAGGACACAGTTCTTCCCTGAAAGAAGGCTGCACCCTCAACAGAAGGGAGGCACATACTCCGAATGGAATCGGCATAGGGAACAGATGCTGCTGCAGGTGAAACTGGCTGCACAGAGCACCCACTCAAGTGTCTGAGAAACAAGGAGCCGTTGGTGCCATCACCTTCCATACTTGAGCTGGGGCAGTGGGGAGCCTGTCATCACCAAGGACAAAAAGCCCCAGAACCACACAACGAGCTTACAAACTCACCGAGGCGATGACTGAGCAATGTGTGTGGAGTGATGCGAACACACAGATGTCAGGGCCACGCGCGGCGTTGGTTTTGTGCATCAACCTGAGCGTGCCCGGGGTGCCCAGATGGCTGGTTCTGCATTATTTCTGTGTGAGATGCATGTTTGCCTCTGGACTGAGTGGAGACCCATCCTCGCCGGCGTGGGGGGCACCACCCTATCCACCCAGGGCCCGAGTAAAACAGCAAGGCGGGGAAAACTGGGTTCACTCCACCTGTCTGGCTGATGGGCCAGTGACATCTGTCTTCTGCAGCCCGTGCTTCTGGGTCTCAGCTCCTCAGACCACGGTGGGATCCGCACCCTCCGCTTCTCAAGTCTTCAAGCCACACCCTCCCAGGACTCTAGCTTGCAGCCTGTGGGTCCTGGGGCTTCTTGGACTCTGTAGCCCCTGCAGCAAGCCTCGCCCTGGAGACACACGCACACCCGGCTGGCTGTCTCTCTGGAAGCCCTGACTAAAAGCCGCCCCTAAAAGTGGTCTTCAGAATTTCTTTCTAGCCCTAAGATCCCAGCGCCCCTCCTACAATTCTAGGCGGAAAGGTGAACGGAGACCAATGGACAGAGGTGTGTGCGAGGACACGCCAGGCAGCAGCACTGGGCAGGAGGGCACTAACGCTCACTAAGCAAAGAATCAATGTTGCTTGCCACAAAAATGAGAGCAGTAAAGATTTCTTCAAACAGAAATGAGTTTGTATCATGATTTGCTCTTAATACATAAGAAAGCATAAAAGTAGGCCTATTAACAATTACATAAGTCTTTAGAGGCCCTTGAACTACTTCTGCCCCGAGTCCTTCCCTTGCTATTGATGGAAATATGGGAGAAACCAGGAGGTCTGAGCGTGGACCTGGCCGTGCTCCCAGGGGCGGAGGAAAGCACCCATCTGTCCAGTCTTCCCTCCACCCCGCGGGGTTCCCTCTTACCCAGACTCTTGGGCTGACGCGGCTCATGCACTCAACAGCGCCATCATTAAACGTTTAGCTTCGCATCACGAGGGCCTCCTCTGGCCTCTTCTGACCACTCCTGAACCTCCAGTCAGCATTAGTCTGCAGGACACGCGTGGACAAAGTTGATGGATCACGGCCTCCAACGAGGAAGGTGCCAGGCAAGGAGTCGGAGAGCCGGGGATGGAGCAGCCCTCACCCAGGGAGGCGAAGGCCAACAGCGGCCACCACCGAGGACCTCCCTTCGCACCCTGAGGGCAGCTCACCCAGGGAAGCGAAGGCTGACGCCGGCCACCACTGGGGGCCTCGAGGGCTCTCCCCACCCCGAAGGCCGCTGCGATCACATTTTCCCATCGCACCAAGAGACCCCTGTATTGAGCACAAACCTTTCCAACCTTCGAATCAATAAGGAATCACAACACAGACATTCCCTCAATCCAAATGGCCAGCCCACAAAACAGACATGCAATCATACACATTTCCTGTGGGAAAATCAGTCAGTCTCTGGGGCCTCGCGCCAGGGGTGGGGGAGCATCATGGGGAGACGCCCCAGCCCCAGCCTGGCTCCTCCCTCTATAGCTCCTTTTCCCTCCTCTTCCCCCCGCCCCTTCCCACCCCCTCCTAGCCTCAGAGGCTCCTTCCTCAAATTCTTTCCCCTTGATGAAGTCATTCATGCCCAAAATACAAGGCAAAGTCATGGGGGCTCAAGAGAAAATCCATACCGTGGCTCGCGTTTTAGATTCTCATAAGTTTGAGAATAACCAAGCAAGAATCTTTGGCATCTGAATGGTCTGAAGGATTCTGAGCTCAATGTCCTGCACTGGCCCGGAGTGGATCATGGGTGTCTCGGACATCTTCACAACTCTACACCAGTTATTTTGAAACACACCAGCAGAATAGAACCATGTGAATAGCTGCTTCTCAGTTAAAAGTAGGAAAAGACTCCAAAAGCTGCCCTCAAGGAACATCCTTCCCATGAGGAGTTTTCTGCATCGGGCCCTTCAGGCACAGGCAAGGCCCCTGGGCCCAACTCCCTCATCCCTGCGTCATCAAGCAGCAAAGACAGTGGGGAATAAAGCAAGTGAAGGAGTCAGTCCCGCACAAAACGGGCTCCAGAAGCCACAGCTACTCTCCCAGTGTGGGAGCCAAGTTCAGAGACCTGGAAACACCAGCATTCCCAGGGAGGAGGACAGAACAATGCCATTTCCCCCTAGTTTAGGGAGACACCACCCCACGTCCTCTGGCCTTAAAAGAGGAGAGACTTCACATACATGATTTCAATGACTCCACCACACACAGAAAGTGGGCTGAGGGCTAACACAACCATATAAATGCCTGGCAAAAACACACTAAATGAACACACAGATAAGCAAGGTTCTCCTGTTATCCACCAAATATTCAGAAACAAATCCAGTAAGCAATCTCTTTGCAATCAAAAGACCAATTCAGAGGTGCAGATTAAAAATAAACATACAACTGAACCCTTAATACACCAAGAACCAAATTCCACGGAAGTGTTATCACATCACCACCTCCCAGCTGAAGGAAGCAGCACTGGCCACTGACCAGCTGTTCACTCGTGGATCAGTGAACGAAAGGCAGTGCTGTCCAGGACAATGATGAGATGTTAACCTGAAAAGGGCAAAATTGCAGAGGCTGGAGGGACCTTCCAGGTAACCCGTCCCCCTCAGTGGACAGAGGACCCCCGTGGGACCACAGAGCCCAGAGCTCCAGTGTGTTCGGGGCAAGGACTCAACTGCAACCCTGATGATGTCCGAACGCCTTCTGCCCTTCTGTGTCTCTGCCCCACTAACAGGGAATCCGTGAATGCTAAGGAAATGTAACGCATTTTACAATACATGTAGATTTTTAGCAAATTAAAGATAAACAGTGACAAACTTTGAGAATTAACTAAAATATAGTTCAGTGAATGCCCAAACTCAAAGCTAGTCTCCAAGAGGTGATAAGCTGTGTGTGGTGGTTAACGCCTGTAAATCCCAGCAGTTGGGGAGGCTGACGCAGGAGAATCACTTGAGCCTAGAACGTTGGGGTTGCAGTGAGCTGTCATTGCACTACTGCACCCAGCCTGAGAAACAGAGTGAGACTGTCAAAAACAAACAAACAAAAACAAATTAAAGGAGTTCAAATGAACTCGCCCATACGCTTTAAATTTTCATTTGGGTACATGGGGTGATCTAGTTCCTTTTTCCCTTGCAATACATGAATAATCTAATAATTAAATATAATCTAACAATTACATGGGAAAATTTAATTATTTTCCCATTTCATTATTCCCTATCTCAGGGAAAAAGTTAAAAGTATTCCCTATTTCAGGGAAAAAGCTAAAAATCATTTTAAACCTTCCTTCCACAAAACAGTGTACTCAGTCATCTCTATCTGCTTGATCATGTGGAATTCAGCTTCACATGTCTACAATACGGTTTTTGTTAAACAGCGTTTATGTAGACAGGCGAGAGAAAGAAACACTTGGTCTATGTAGAAGCAGCAGAAGACACGTTTTAACAGAAAAGGGAGAAGATACCACCGTGTGAATCTGGAAATTCTGTCGTCGTCTTGTCCACACACACAGAAAACACCCAAGCACGTGCCTAGTGTCCAACAGGAGCACAGAAAGGACAGGGTTCCTCCAGTTGTTTAATGACCAGCCCCACTTGTCACCGCCACATAACAAAATCCGCACGGCAACTTCAGCACGTTTCATTCACGATTCCACGGAAATCAGGCTGAAGAACATACAGATGTTTTGCCCACATTTAAAAATCCAAGTGTGGGACTCATAGAAATAAAACACATTATGGGTTCACTTAACTTTTCCAAATTTTTACTTGGAGAAACCTATAAAGTTCTTGTCAGTTACATCCTTAAGTTTTCCAGTAATTTTTAAATGCGAAGGTCAGGCAAGACTTGTAAAGAGGTACACACATACGGCCCGGCGTGGTGGCTCACACCTATAATCCCAGCACTTTGGGAGGCCGAGGTTGGCAGATCACGAGGTCAGGAAACCGAGACCATCCTGGCTAACACGGTGAAACCCCGTCTCTACTAAAAATACAAACAATTAGCCAGGCGTGGTGGCGGGTGCCTGTAGTCCCAGCTACTTGGGAGGCTGAGGCTGGAGAATTGCATGAACCCGGGAGCCAGAGCTTGCAGTGAGCTGAGATCTCACCACCGCACTCCAGCCTGGGTGACAGAGGGAAACTGTCTCAAAAAAAAAAAAACAAAGGAGGTACACACATACATGCCATGTTCTTCTCTCAAAGAGACGGGCCCTTTTTTAAGATTCCAGAAGTAAATGGGGTTGTCATCCTGCTTTTGAGAGGATGGGCTGTGTTTTAAGCATGAACAGACTTTCCTCCATGCACCAAGGATGCACCATGGGGGCAGTGCTGCCGCCGCCTCCCCAGTCTCTGCTCAGGGTGGGGCAAGGGGAGCTCCGTTGTCTCCCGTATACACCGTCAACAGGCCAGGTGCTCAGGAGGCGGCTTCCAGGACTCGCTGTAGGCATTCGTCAGCAGGGCAGGCAGTGCCTCGTGCTGGTGGGCATCCAGCAGTAAGGGGGTCTTGCACTTCACTCCCTGGGCCCAGCCGCAGACAGAGGGGAAAGAGACACCTGTATCGTAACTCATGTGTATTTATAGATACACAGAGACTCTGCAGTGCAAGGTGCAGAACTAGAAGGAATCATGGAAATAAGAGGGAAGACATTTGGTTACGACTGGCAGAGTCACCTCAAGCCTCAGCACTTCCTGCCGGAGCCCTCACTGACCAGACTCCTCCAGGGTCACTGCCACTGCCTTGCCCAGCTCATGACAGGGCAGACAGTGACAGAGCCTCAGAACAACCTCCCACTCCTTCCTCACCAGCCCAGGGGATGAGCTGTTCATGAGTGTCCCAAAGCCTGAATGCGGGAACACAGAGGTGACTGAGCAGAAAGGGGGACAGCCACAATGGCCGCGGGTGTGCAGATATTGCGGGGCACCCCAGCAGCCCTTTCCGTCTTAAAGAGGATGGCCACGGGTGTGCTGATGCTCCCGCGTGACCCAGCCGTCCTCTCCACCTTATAGGGGAATGGCCACGGGTGTGCGGATATTCCCGGGTGCCCCAGAGCCCTTTTCACCTTAAGGAGATTTTCACAGTCTCATATCAGTCTCCAAACTATTCAGTGAGGTTGGAGGAGTATCACTGTGGACCAACACTGATTGGCACCAAGTAAGGGCGATTTTATAACCATGTCTCAACCATGAAACAATCAGGTCTTTGGCCATCTGGTCTAAGCTTTTTCTGTAACAAAGTTGGATAATTTAGTTGAACTTTGGTTTTCCAAAGCTTGTTACAGAAACCACATCTTCCTAGGTGTGGCTCTGTGGTGTCACGTGCACACTTCAGTAGCCAGGCTTGCCAAGACTCACGGCACGTTACACGTTCACCTGAGAAGGCTGCTGAATCATTGAGGGCTCTGGCGTGCTCTGAAATGAATTTGCCACTTCAGCCTACACTCTACTCCCTTGTTTGGTTAAAGAAACCCAAAAAGCAGAATTTGTTTTGGCCAATCGCCTGCTGACCCAACTGCAGAGGTTTTAATTAGAGTACTTTCATTGCATCATAGAAAGCAAAGTCATATAGATCAACTCATTATTACCACTCCAAAGGTTTAGTAAATCTCCAGATAATCAGGCAAACATTTTAAGAAGCTACATTAAGGTTTACAATACTCAAAATTTAAAACTACATCCATGCTCCAAAAAACCACCATTCCCATTTTAGATGGCCAAATGCATATGAGAAAGAAAGAAACGTGCTGAGCGCATTTTTTGGGTAATCTTATGGAGAAACTGCCACTTTAAAAATGGCTCTAGTTCCTGGCTCCAGATGGGTGTGGTGGGTTGCCTCACTCAATTTCAACTCCACCTGAAGCTGGGACACTAGAAATCCATTCGCAGACTCCACGGCACCAGAATTCCCACTTCTGGAAACAGCCAGGAATGCAGACCTGTAGCAGAGAATTCTTTCCTGCCCACCCTAACTGTCCTCTGTGGAAGGCAACAGTCAAAGACAAGTCCACCCCCCTAGTCGCAACTGCACCACGAAGAACCATTTCAAGGTGGGAAGTGATTGATCAGTGGGAACAGGCAGTTTAGCTAATCACTTATAAGGCAGAGAAGGGGGGTTTGAAGGCCTGTATCTGGTCTTGTCCTCGGTAAACGGTCATCCGCCAGTCAGCCTAAGCCACATGGGAAGGGGCTTCTTGCAGTAAAAGTGGGGGCGCAGTTGTGGGGAGGGGGAATGTCTTAACAATCACTGTTTTACAGGATCACAGGGCTCAGGCAATGTTCAGTATTGTCACACACCAAGGTTTTTACAGTCTGAAGAAAACTACAGTCCTAAAGTGTCAGTTCTCAAAGCCCTTAAGTTCCTCCTGCTAAGATTCCCAGAGTCTCCACTTCTTGCACCGAACCCCAACTTGCACAGGCACCTGCGTCTTCCTCCTGCAGCAAATGCAGATAAGAAGCTGTGGCTCTGCTGCAGTAATGATGCCATGCAGCCCTAACACCAGAGCAGAGCAATGGCTCTGGCCTGAATGTCCCCAAAACCTCATGCTGAAACCATCTCCGAAGGGATACATTAAGAGGTGGGGCCTTTGGGAAGTCCTGCTCTCAGGACTGGGGTTGGTGTCCTTGTTGGGAGGCCTAGAGGAGCCCTCCTGCTCCTCCACCACGTGAGTTCTGACGAGACGACCGCTGCCACGCAACACCTGTTGAGATGCTGCCGTCTGTGAGCCACAGGCCCTGGGGCACCAGATGTGCAGGTGCCTTGACCTTGGACTGCCTTGACCTTGGACTTTCCAGCTTCCAGAGCTGTGAGCAATAAATGTCTCTTTACAAACCACCCAATCGACAGCAGCCGGACAGAGACAGTAATGTCACAACATGAGTCACTTTCTCAGTGGGCCAGAGGACTCCCCATGAGCCACCACCGTAAAGCAAGAACTCCCTGGAGGATGGAAAGGGGTTCACAAGGAATTCTACCCAGCACCAGGGTGTCTGTCCTTTCTTGCAGGAAGACAGCTGAGCCATGGCAGGAAACTACAGGGTGGGTGGGGCTGGACAGTAATGTGTCACCTGCTCATCTAAGCCTCAGTCTCCTGCCTCTCATCACGACAGTGGGGGTAACACCCCCCTCACCTGAGCTGTTGGGGGAGGTAAGAGTGCTGGGTGATTAACAATTGTTAGTTCCACAGAAATAAGGCAAAGAATCTGCCCCATGTCTTATAAAACCAAATCAGCCCAGGAATTCCACATCACTACTAATTTGCATGGGAAAATACCAGATTCTCCTAAGTTCTGGCATGTCATTTGTATTAATAAAGTTTGCAGAGTTTTCACATACTAAGTATATAAAACAGGAAAATAAATCATGCAATTTGGAGGCTGAAGCAGGAGACTCACTTGAGCACAGGCGGCGGAGGTTGCAGTGAGCCGAGGCCTCGCCACTGTACTCCAGTCTGGGTGACAGAACGAGACTCCATCTCAAAAAATAAAAAAAAAAGATTTTGCTGCTTCATACTAGTAAAGTGGGCAGACTCTACATGCCAACTCTTATTCAAAGGTCGCCTAACACTGACTCAGGAACTCTGGCCCTGATGTGCTTGGAGTTTTAATCCTAACAGTGTTAAAGACCACTCCCCCAGGAGCTCTGAACAAGTACTCCAGGTATACGCTGAACAAGACCACACACTCTGACCGAAATCTAACTTCCCAGACCCAAACTACAGAACCACAGAAGACACTGCTTCTGTCCAACTTTGTGTTCTGCCATCGTTTGTGTCCATTATTTCCTACAAACCATCTCATTAGAATTTAGGGCACACAAAAGGCCGATACAACAGGGTCACTTTTCAAAGGTTTGGAGGTGAAGAACAGATACAATGCATTAGCTTCCTATTGCTGCTGCAACAAATTACCACAAATGCAAACCTCCTCTCAGCCCTGGAAGTCAGGAGTCCCAGGGCTGAAGTCAAGGGGTCAGTAGCTTGTATTCCTGCCTGGAGTCTCCCAATTCATAGAAGCCACCATGCAGCTTGACTCACAGCCCCACACCCCTCCTACCACTGCCCCGGCCTCAGCCCTGCACCCCTCCGGACCCTGCCCCTGCCCCACACTCGCCCTCACCCCCACAGCCCTCTGGCCTCTATCTCGTCCTCAGGTCTCCTCCTCTGAGGCAGACCCTCGTACTGCCTTCTCAAAAGGCACATGTGAAGACACTGGACCCACCTGGACAACCCAGGGTCCTCTCCCATCTCACTGTCCGTTACACTCACATCTGCAAAGCCTCTTTTGCCATGGAAACTTCATTAGACTAACAATCATTTAACAAGTCCATTCTAATGATGTGAAAATTGGCATTGTTTTCCTCCTAATGAACAGATCAGTCACCCATGTAACCTATAAATATTTGACTATTAAATATACAATACTGTAGGAGACAGAGATGAGGAAGACGGTTCCTCCCTGAAAGACGACTGGACCCTAGACGGAGGGATAAACATTCTGAACAGAATCAACATAACTCAACATTTGAGTCGGAGAGGTCAAGCAATAAGACGTTCAAAGAAGCAACCAGAAAGTATGTACTGTGCCCGTAGTTCACATCTGCGCCTGGCGTCATGAGCACGAGCATGCGGACACGCACACAGGGCCCAAGTGTAAGATCAAATATAAGGAGCTTTCCACTGTAGTATTTAACTAGATCTTATTACAAAATAGCCTCCTGATTTTTATCCAAAAAGTTCTCTGTAATTAAGGAAATTAATTTTCCCCTAAAGGGCATTTCTCTAGCTATCATTCCATATAAACTAAATGGGCATATTAAAGAAAAAAGACAAGGCCGGGCGCGGTGGCTCAAGCCTGTAATCCCAGCACTTTGGGAGGCCGAGACGGGCGGATCACGAGGTCAGGAGATCGAGACCATCCTGGCTAACACGGTGAAACCCCGTCTCTATTAAGAAATACAAAAAACTAGCCCGGCGAGGTGGCGGGCGCCTGTAGTCCCAGCTACTCGGGAGGCTGAGGCCGGAGAATGGCGTAAACCCGGGAGGCGGAGCTTGCAGTGAGCTGAGATCCGGCCACTGCACTCCAGCCTGGGTGACAGAGCGAGACTCCGTCTCAAAAAAAAAAAAAAAAAAAGAAAAAAAAAAGAAAAAAGACAAATGTTTGACTTCGGGGGTTTGCCTATGACTTGAATAAGCATGATTTTCTTCTGGCCAAGCAGGGAGCAGCTGGACCAGACTGGAGGGAAGGAAGAACAAATTTCCACTCTGACCTCAGTTGGGCACCAGAGTCTTCCCTGTCAGAATGTGGGTGTGGTGCTTCCCACACACCAGCCTCTGACGAAACTCAGCCCAAGGGTGTGGGAAAAGGCTGTCTACTTCTGAAAAATCTACAAAGTGCAGACACATCAAAAGCTTCAGAAGACTGTAAAGGGCCAAGGAGACCACTACACCCTTGGAGTTTACAGAAAATGGTCAGCATCACACGTGCCTGAGGTCCAGGGTCAGCTCCCGGCTGCCGCGACGCCGTGAACGCAGCCCTGGCTTCCCCTCTGATGCAGAGAGCTGGTCACTCTGCCGGCAGCACTCAGAGCTCAGAACATTCTAGAGGAAAGCAACGTGTTCCTTTTAAAATGGGGAACCGGGGCAGCACAACTGAAGCTCTACGACTGTCTCAACTACTGGGTTTCGGGGTAGCATTAGGAAATCGTGAGAATCCAAATCTCAATTTCATACAGATTCCAGATTCACTGCAGGTTCCAGAATTTCCTGAGACATTCTTCCAATTTATCACTCAGGATTCCCTTGCCAAAGCTAATAAAGTCTACATTCCTTACGGAAAACCCACCATAAGCACCACCACAAATAAGATCAACTGACTGACGCCCGCCCTTCGCACCATTTTGGATCGAGTGTGAAGACTGTCAGCAAACCAGGGCCCCAGTGTAAAGCAGAGAACAGATCCTCTGATGCCTGCCTGAACATTTCCTTCCCACCTCTGTCTTGGATATTGAACACCCTCAGAGCTACTGAGTCACCCACATTTGCAGGTCATTTATCCAGCCACCAGGATAACACAATTATGCGATAAAAATGCCTTCTCAGGGCTTTGTCATACTCAACAAAGAAGCTCAGAGGGCTAGGTAAGCGCAAGAAAGGGGAAAGCGTCCTCCAAACAGACAAAAACCAAGGAAAACCGTGCAGAGACTCGAGAGAGAGCAGAAACACAGCCCGCTGTAGCCTTTCAGGTCCTGCTGGCCGCAGCCCTGCGTTACGTGGCACCATTTCCACAGATGCATCCTGCTGGGCCCACTTGAAAGGTCCCGCTTGCGAGACACTCACCCCCACTTCCAGCTCCTGCAAGACCCGCTGCAGCCCCACTCCATCCTGGGGGCCGACTGTGCAAGTCTTCCCGGCGAGACCCCTCAGAGCCTACTCAGTGTCTGAGACTGGGAAGCACCAAGGATCCAGAAAGGCACAATCCCGTTCTCCTCGTGCTGCTTTCTGGGTTCCAAGTTGTCTAACGAGTCCTGCATAAACCCCGGGCTGGGGAGCCAGCCAGGGCCCAGCAGCACCCAGCTCATGCGCTCCACTCACCCCACAGAGGACCACGGAGGCCCCAGCACGCTCTGTCCGCGGGGCAAGACACCAGAAACAGCCACAGTTCAGGGTTCTGCCACCCGCCCCGCTGCCGTCATTACCTCCTGGGATCTGAATTCTCATTGGTTGCAAAGGTGATCCCACAGCTCCGCTGCCTTAATTACCTGCTGGGATCTGAAATTGTATTGGTTGGAAAGGGGATCTCATTGCTCAAGCACTCCCTGCTGCCTCCTTGCAAACAACATAAAAAATCCAAAACCCCTTGTAAAGAACGTTTACTATAACCTCAAAACAAGACACATCCCGAGACCAAGGAAGATACACACGCACATCTGACACCCGGTGGACGTCAGTGACCGACGCCACGGCTTCCGTGTGGCGTGTGAAGCAGGAGGCCTGTCACAGTGACTCAGGCTGGTATCTGAATGGGGGTCTTCCAAGCAACTAGGCAACCAGGACGCACACCCCAAAACCCAAGTCCCCGCACTCATGTACCTCGCAGAAATGCTGCGTGGCCATCGACACCAGTTGTGAACCAAGACCGATCTGTGTCCCGTGGCCCTCACAACGTCCGTACATGCCTGGGCCCAGCAGAGACCCGCACGGCACCCTGCTCGCCTCCAGTGGGGCTCTCTCCTGCCAAAGGGGATGGCCCTGAAGTCCGTTGAGATTTCCAAAGCTCTACAAAGTCGTGCTTCCTCCTGCTTGTTCAGAAGGCCTAAAGCCCTGAAGACACCAGTGAGAATTGACCTAGCCTCTTAAGGCAGCTCAAATACCTAAACACAGGAACGCTGGACCTCTCTGCCCTCGAGAGCAGCCGATAACACACTGGGCTAAGCAGAAGGTACAGATGTCACATCCAGAAGCCAGTGGCGCTCAAGATTGCATTCCAGGAGCCGCCCATGTGAGTCCCTCCAAGGCTTCCAAGTCCCACTTGATTGTTTTCATCGTATCTCTATAACATCAGAGACATTATATCCCACGGTATCTATGAGATCGTCTCCACTTTTATGAGCACATATGCTCCCTGACTTACCATGGGATGAAACTGTTCCAATAAACCCAGCGTAAGCTGAAAATATCCTAAATAGAAAGTGCATTTGACATCATAGTTTCAACTTACAACGGGTTCATCCAGAGGCAGCCCATCTTGGGCCAAACAATGCACTGAGTGTGACTAGTTCACACCATCACAAGGTTGAAAAAAAAAATCAGATATGTAACAATTGGGAGCCAGGGACCCTCTGTATTGGGGCTCCTGTCTTCAGAGACAACAGAAACCTCTTCTTAGACAAGAATCACAATTTATAATCCTCAAAATGTTAAACTTAGTTTAACAATCTAGACGTTCAAACAAAGCCAAAGTAGGCCCACAAGGCCGTTTGTGCCCTTCACTAAGACGCACGACTCTATAATAACCCTCACCACAGCCCCTCAGGGTGGGTCCCAGAGGCAGTTGAGGCTTGTGGCTACGGACACTAACGAAACCAAAATCAGAGTACGCAGGTGCAGTCAAGTCATATGACTTCTCCACTAGCATGTGCACAAATGTTCATCAGCAAATCTCATCTTCGCTTTACCTCCCTCCCATGACCTAAAAAGGAGTCCACTACACACACCCATACACACACACACCACTTCAAAAACATAATTAGTACTTGCATTCAATTCTGGGCATTCGGAATAGACCTAATGGGTGATTAAATCTTTCCTCCAACCCATTGCTTAGTCTTCTTAGAGGATGAAGGATTTTGCATAACACAAGTCAACATATAAAAGATCTGCTATAGAAACAGACTTTCAAGTGGTCCTCATTAGAGTGATTCAACTAATATACAAAGGACCCAACACACAGTGTATATTAGAAGAATGATTAATTTGTTCCCCTAAAAATCCTAATATCTACACAGAAAAAATACCCAATACACATTTTATCATTCTTTACCAGTATAGTCATACAAAGGAGTATCACAAAAGCAAAAGAACACATTTGGTTTGACTCACAGTTCTAAGTTTAATATAAAATTGCTAAAACCACCAAGACAAACATGACTATGAAATATTTAACGATCTTCACCTAAATTCAAGTCACCATTCAACCACCAATACCTCTGCTCTCCTTACGGGAACTTTCCAAAAGTAAATTCTGGAATTAACAGGACAAAATTTTCTGGTGACAGAAATTAGGAAGAAATTGGTTGAAGGCCGTTCCTTGGCTGTCAAACTTTTTCTCAATAATATTTTGTAAAATAAAAGCGTCAAACAGATCTTTACATTAACTTACAATCTATCAAGCAATACTGGAGCAAGCTTTAAATATTAGCCACATTCTGTCAGGGCTGACTAACATTAAATCAGTATCAGTCTCATGTCTTGTAGGATCCACAGCTCATCTTCTTAAAACCACTTAAGATTTCATAATTAACTCAATTAAACAATGTAAGTCATCTCCTTGATCTTTGACATGAAGGGGTAATTTTCCCCCAAAATAGTACCTCTTTCCTTGACATGATTTAATCTGTGGTTAGAGTATTTAACAGGATTTCTTTCCTTCTTAGAAAATAAAATATACACCTTTCCAATATGAAAAACTCTAACTGATAATGCCATAGCTTACCCAGGTCAAAAGCATTTTTTTTTTTAAGTTAAAAAAAGAACCTAACTGCATCTTTGGACCTTATGTGAGGTAGTGTCCAGGGTCACTGGGACCCCTACTTGGCCAGTGTAGCTGGGTACCAATTAAAGACAGAAACCCAAGCATTCACTCAAAGCCCCTTCCCAGCTGTTCATCCTAGTGGAAGAAGCCATGAGTACAAACGAATGCGGCATTCTACGGAGGGCTTTGGGGATAGGCTGCTTGAGAACATCAAAGTGGCTCACGTCCCCCGAGTATAAAGCCAGTGACTGCTCTCAGCTTCCATCCACAGTAGCCAAGGTCTGGAATCACCTGAGTGCCCGTCAACAGGGGATGAAGGGAACGTGGCCCGAACACACACAGGAGCAATACTCCACCACACAGCGGAGAGCCCTGTCATCCGCGGCAGCATGGATGGAGTTGGAGGACATTACGTTAAGCAAACGAGTCAAGCAAGGAAACGGCTCATGTTCTCACTCATAAGCAGGAGCTGAGAGCAGATCTCATGGAGGCCAAAAGTAGGTGGTCAACAGGGCCCAGCAGAGCCCACTCATAAGCAGGATGGGCAGAGGCTGGTAATGTGCACAAACACACAGCCTAATGGGAACACGAGACCTACTATTGATAAATCAGCAGGGGGATGGCAGTGGGTCATCTACTGTGTATTTCAAAACAGCTAGGAGAGAATAACTTAACATAACCAGCACAAGGAAAAGAAACTATTTAAAGTGAAAGACATCCCAAGTACACAGATTTCATCAATATAGGGGTGAATCAAGGTATCACATGCACTCTGAAAATATGTACGTATATTATGTATCAACAGAAACAAAAACCAATGACAGAACCATTTGCGAAGCACGTGCAGGAGAAGAATGGGAAGCCTGACATGGTGTGGCTGTGTGTCCCCACCCAAATCTCATGCTGAACTCTAACCCTATGTTGGAGGTGAGCCCTGGTGGGAGGTGATTGACTCATGGGGGTGGTTTCTAATGGTTTAGCACAATCCCCCAAGTGCTGTCCTCATGATCGTTCTCCTGAGATCTGGTTGTTTGGAAGTGCATGGCACCTTCCCCTTCACTCTCTCTCCCCTTCCAGCCATGTGAAGACATGCCGGCCTCCCCTTCACCTTCCACTCTGATTGTCAGTTTCCCCAGATGTAGAAGCCTGTACAACCCACAGAACTGTATGCCGATTAAACATTTTTTTTCCTTATTACCCAGCCTCAGATAGTTCTTTATAGCAGTGGAACAACAGTACAGTCCTCAGGACCAGCAATGTTTTCCTTCTACCCAGCGGCCAACAAGGTTCTACACCGTAGCTGGTTTTCCAAAGCTTTGCCAGAATGCTGAAGCTGTTTTGGGGATACTAACTTTCCCCATCTCTGGCAAACCAGATGGGGCATCCTATTTGCCTCTTACCACCTTTCTCAGAGAAACCCCACCTCTGAAACAGCCTCCACCAGGGGCCTCCTTCAGCAGCAACAAAGCTGAGTGTTCCTTGCACTTCCCTTCTTCTGAACAAGTCAACATCTTAAGCTTGTTTTTCCATCTTCCCAGCTCATTGAAAAAAATATCTTATGCTTTCTATTTTCCTGACACACACACACATGGAAGAGAAGTGCCGTGAGGGCAGGAGCTCTTGTTTTCCCGGATCTGAGCCTGGCCCTCAAACACTAGCCGAATACTAACACGATATCCAGAGGCAGAAATGCAAATATCCATATGACTTCAAATACCCTAAGGACCTAACAGGCCGAGTGGCCCATGTAACTATGGTGTGCTGGGCCATTCAACTGGTGTCCAAATCCCTGTCCAAGTGAGCTCTTTAATTTCGAGACTTTTCAGACAGCTGTTTTGTTGTTGTTGTTCTGTTTTGTTTTTATTAAAGGGATATGTTACAATTATAATCAAGAATATCCCAGGCCGAGTGTGGTGGCTCGTGCCTGTAATCCCAGCACTTTGGGAGGCCAAGGTGAGCGAATCACCTGAGGTCAGGAGTTCAAGACCAGCCTGGCCAACATGTTGAAACCCCGTCTCTACTAATACAAAAATGAACCAGCCATGGTGGCAGGCACTTATAATCCCAGCTACTCAGGAGGCTGAGGCAGGAGAATGGCGTGAACCAAGAGGTGAGGCTGCAGTGAGCCAAGATCGTGCCACTGCATTCCAGCCTGGGCAACACAGCAAGACTGTCTCAAAAAAATAAAAATAAACCAATACTCCCAGTTAGTTCTTCACCAATGTCAGATACCTCAGTTTAAAGAAAAATATGAAAGCATGTTTTCATATTTCAGTGTTGAATTTAACCATATCTTTTAAGAAGATACGAAGATAGAACTTCCTCAAGGATTGGGGGAGAGAAAAGCAGTTAAGAAAATCTTAAAACCTCAGGAGAAAAACAAGTATGGGTTAAGACCTCAAGGCAAAACTTTTTCTTTGCACTTTGATTTCAAAAGAACAGAGATGCCCAAATTATGAACTCTCCCATCTGCATTTTATATTCGTCTGTGTCCTTTGAAAGGCTGGAGATGGGATCCCAGGTTCCAAAGTGCCTGGCCGTGGCTCACATCAGGCGGCATCTTTCACAGCCGTTTACTCCCCTGACTCTGCCTAGAGAGCTCTGTGGCCCAATTTACAAAAAAAAAAAAAAAAAAAAAAAGTCCTAATTTACTCACGTTCATCACTTTCAGCAGAGTCTCAAGAAATGAGACAAATATTGAGACTCCACAGAAGCAAGTACTCTCTTCCAAAAAGTCAAGTGTCAGGTTCCCATGAGCCAGGCAGCTTGCTTACAGAAAGCACTGGCTGACTTGCTGGTTGAATGTTAAATGCATTTAAAATGTTAAGTGATCAAACGCCCCTCCTAGTGGGTGTGCGCGTTGAGCTGGCTGCAGTAGTGATGCAGACCACGTTCTTTCCTTTGGTTTTGCTTCAAGCAGAGCACCCCACACCCAGGAAGAGGCCGAAGGACGGCATCGAGGTCTAGGACAGATTTAAGGAGAGCTGCAGGCTGACTGCCTCATCTGCAAATAGTCTCTCATTTCAGAGAAAATCACTGAACAGAGTTCATAACACGTGAATTTTTAAAATTCATATTTCTAATTTCATCCCATTAGAACTTTTGAACCTCCACCTCCCACCTAGAGAACGTCAGCTCAAGCCGATCACAGCGCAGTGCGATTTTCTATAAATAATGTGCACGCCTGCATCTGAGCTGAGATGTGAATGTCTGGAATGTGCCTGCCAGGCCCAGGAGGAACTGCAGCAAGTGTGGGGACACAAGCCGCTAAGGAATCTGATTTGGAGGGAACTGGAGGCAACTAAAACTAGGTCCACTGGTTTTTCTTGGTAAGGTTTGACCAGGCAAACTGTTATCACTGTTGCTAATTTATGGTAATTGGCATGGGGACTTAACAGTAAGTAATTAGAGTAATTACAGAATTTGCTACTCAATTACAATGGCACAGATTCCTGAGAATGGAAGAACTGTTGCCCAGGAATAGAGTTCAAGAGGTCCTCCCCATGCTCCGAGGAACATGGCATTTCCACGCACCCCTGCTTTGGTCCCTGGCCACCACCATCCTGATCTCGGCCATCTGATGGCATCAGTCCCCAAAGCTGGAAACACCTGACACCTCTTGTCACCCTCCCATCTGCCCTGCCTTCCTCCAGTCCGGGATATTCAGGGATGCCCACATACAGGACCAGGAAACCAGGGTTATCCCAAACCAGTGCCTGCATTCAAAGTCCTCCACGGCAGCACAATCACCAATGGCCAATACTCCCAGAACCTTCCACCTCAAAACGGGAGCACATCTGGATTCAAGCTGACAATGCTGCATTCTCTTTGCCATGTACACATGGAGGCATGTCAGGTTCCACCTAAAGGTATCAGGTTCCACGCTGCTCAGGAGCCCAAACCTAGTCACTCTGCATGATCTCAATTCACCATCCACAGAGAAGCCTGCAGTTTTCCTCTGGTGCACGGTGTGGATGGTGGATGGTGGATGCATTTCCCCTGAAGACTCGGAAACAGAAGCCTGGCCAAGGAGGCCAGTCACCCCAGCCCCTGCAAGGCCCGGACGTGACCCTCTGCTGTCTGCACACAGTACCCAAGTCTAGCAGTGCTGGCTCTGTGGTGGGATCCATCTGGGCCTGCAGAGGACCCGGGGCACAGGAACCGTGCAGCCTGGCTGCAGCCGGAGGCCTAAGGGATCCCCACGAGGCTCTCCAGCCTAGGTGCCCTCACCACAGGCAGAGCCATGCAAGAGAGTTGCCTGCTGAACTGGAAACGCCCCAATCTGCTCAGCCAACACAGAAAGACAACAGCCACCTACAGCTGCTGAGCCCCAAAACGTGGCCACTGGGCCTGAAGGGTTGAATCTGGAATTTAATCTGTGAAGTTCTTTTCAAATGTGTTTAGCTATGTAATCAAATCTTTATTCTAATTCAATTTAAAGGAGCCTCTGGCTATGGGCTCCCTTGTCGGGCTTCACAGCTCCAGGGAGTAAGAATGGGAGAGAGAGAGGCCCAGAGCCTCTCTGCATTCTCCACGTTAATTCAACAAGTCATCATAAGGAAAGGCACTCCAGCAGGAGAGGTGTACACGGGAAGAACTGGGTTGGCCCTGACAAGCATGACCCCCATGGCATCACAGCTGCCTCAGGCAACAGGCAAAAGACAATGATGCCCACCTGGACAGGCCACCGGATGTGATGATGCACCCCCAAGCCCTAGTCCCACAGTAGCCAGAGACCACCCGCTGCTCATCCCGGGTGAAACAGGCAGAGCTACCGGAGCCCTCAAAAGCAGGAAGAATTAAGGAAGCGATTCCCACGACACACGTGACACTCCTTGGAGACAGACACAGGCTTCGCTGTGAAAGTGCAGAGGACGGTGGAGTCCCTAGGCAGGCTGCTTCTTCCAACGATCAGGAAGAAACCAGATCCATTTCCTTGTAGGAGAATCATTTGTACCGTGATTAGACAGAAGACAGAAGGTGGCTGATGTTATCAAATCATCAAGCACCTCACGGCTGCTTCTCCAAGGAAGGCCTGGAAACTTGCAGCCACCCGCGTAGGGGCCGCAGTGTTTACAATGGAGATACGGGTGACCGAGGTCTGGCTTCCTCAGGGAAGCTACATTTGAACTTTCACCACTGAGGAATCGGTCATTTACAGTCACTCACCCTCAATGCAGAAGAGGGCTCAAGACACTGCACCAGACTTCAACACTCAGGGTTGGGGTTAGGGTCAGGGTCAAATTCACAAGTTTTACAAGATGTATTTCCTTGGGATGCCAGAAGAGATGCAGCTTCACACCCCTGACCTCCATGGTTTCCTTAGCCCCTTCACCAGTGGATCTCACCAACAGATGACACATCCACGCCTCATCCATGGCAGCACAGAAAACCACTTGGAAGACAGCCACTCCCACCAAGCTTCCTGACTTTGGTGTTTAAAATCTGCATCATTTAAAATCTGCATCTCATACGTGAGATTACACTCCTCCGAACAACGACATTGCCACTGTCATTTCACCCAAAAGGGCTTTAGGAAGTGACACGCGGTCCAGACGCCAGAGGTCGCCGGCCGCCTTACTCTAGCCTAATTCCTTTGTGCCTGTATGGAGGCTTCACAGATACAGCCCATTAATGACTGTATGAGAAGCTCAGGGCATAGACGAACTCAGTGCTGAATTTTTTCCATTTATCACCCTTTGTTTTGTCCAGAAGACAGCTGAGAAAGGCGGGGGCAGATCATCTCCTCGAGTGTAATGACTCTAGCCACTTCTCTTCACCCCAGGTCACCACTCAGTCAACACCCTTTTG
The DNA here is from genome assembly GCF_037993035.2 of Macaca fascicularis. Classification (NCBI taxonomy): domain Eukaryota; kingdom Metazoa; phylum Chordata; class Mammalia; order Primates; family Cercopithecidae; genus Macaca; species Macaca fascicularis. The sequence goes on along the minus strand of NC_088384.1, from coordinate 105,328 downwards.
AGAAACCAAAGCAATTCTGTTCCCTTCACTCCGAGTTCCAAGCACTAAATTCCTCCGTTTTATCAATTAGATTATCAAGCAGCCGTTTGTAATCTGGACTGCAATCTGATACGAAATTTAAAGCTAATTTAAGTTGCGGTAATAGCTCCTATTCACATTGTAGATAAGGCATGAAGGAAAACTTTAATCTGTTCATAGGACCAACTTTGTAAACAAACCAATTATTCAAGCAATGATTGTCTTCAGTTAGATGCAAATTACTTTGCTCATAAAAGATTTTCCAGTAGGAATTTTTAAATCCATGGTCTGTCTTTTCTGAGCCTGTCTCTGCACCTTCCCCTGAGTGCACAGCAGGACTTCTCAGGGCATCCCATCAGCAGACCCACTGAAGAGAATAAGCCCGCAGCCCCCAGCCCAGGAATCAAGTCCGAGCCCCAGCAGCCCCTCGTCCAGCCGGGGCTTCCTCACCAGCACAGCACCCAGAGGTCTTCCAGGTTTAATGCCACGTGTGCGTGGAAAGTAGAGTGCTGGAAGGAACACAATAGACATTCAACAATGCAAATTCCCCCCTGGAACAGCCCAGCAATCCTCTGTACCTTCCCCCAAAGTACCCATGCTAGGCAGGCGTAGAGTCCGATGGGGGTGCCTAGGAATCGGCATTTAACACTATTCTGATGAATAAAAGTTTGAGAGGTCGGTCAGCGAGAGGCTGTCGTGGCCTCCACTCATTTGCAGGCTCTGAAGAGACACAGATTCAGGTAACAGGCCAGACAGGACAGGACAAGGATGGGGAGGTGGAGGGCAAATTCCATGGACCACCATCCGCCCCGCCATCCCCACTGAGACTCCGTGATTTAAAGAGAGGCAAAGCCAGGGAGAAAAGATGCCCGCACCACACGAGCGACTGAGATTTCACCTAAAGCACGCAGCATGTGGCTGAGGGCCAAGGTTGGGCAAGCCAGGAGCACAGAACGGGGTTCACTGGCCCAGAGGTGTCTCCCACACCCACACCCCGTGCAGACCTCCCAAGCACTGCCTGTGTCTCCTGCCTGGTTTAGTTCCTCCCCGCCTTCTACTGTGTTGGTTTCTCAGCCGCCACCCACCACCACACAACCCTCTCTACAAGCTTGGTGGACTGAAAAGAGAGGGGGCGGGTAAGATCTGGGCTCTGGGGCCAACGTCCTGCCTGAGACATTAGTTCCAACCCACCTAGCTGTGATGTGAGCCCCCGAGATTTCTCAAATGTGAGATGGGAAGCTAACTGAACCCACTCACCAGGACGGCTGTGCAGACTGAGATTACATATAGCCACACCTCGGCATCCACCACACGTGGGACCCCAGTCGTGTTGCCCCTGATGGGAATCCCTCTATCTATGCCCCTTCTGCTACCAGAGCCAACTCCCAGCAGTAGCTGTGGAGGGTGCATCCTCTATTCCCACTCCACTCCCCTCCCATCGCTCCACGCCGTGACCTGCCACGCAGCGGCCACCAGCAAATCCGGCCCCACTGGATAACCGACCACCAGCCCCCCCTCACTTTGGGGCGTCTTCCACTTGCAGTTCCGAAGCAGGCCGAGAAACCGCCCTCAAGGGCAGTCACCTGTTCCTTAGTGCATGTAATGACCTGCCACGCAGGACCACCAGCAAACCCAGCTCCACCATCCAGGCCCCTGTGGATTAACCGAACCCCCACCCCCCACCTTGGAGCGTCTTCCACTTGCGGTTCTGAAGGGGGCCGAGAAACCGCTCTCAAGGGCACTCACCTGTTTCTTATTGCATGTAATGACCTGCCAAGCAGGGCCACCAGCAAACCCAGCTTCACCGTCCAGGTTCTGGTGGGTAACTGCCCCCGTCCCCCGCTTCCTCCTGGGGTGTCTGGGAGGCTCAGAAACTGCCCTCCACGGGCACTCACCTGTTCCTTATTGCACTAATACCTCATTTACAGAAATCCACTTTGACTTTCCAGCACTGCAGTTGTGACAATTTAGCAATCCTGCTTGCAAGCTACAAGAGCTTGAGGTCACGTCCACCTCACCAGTATCCCAGAGACCCAGCACTATCCCACTGTGTTTAAAATTCCAAAATACTCCTTCAAAATGCTACTGGCATTTGCTTTGCACATAAAATGCTAACAACCTTCAAGTGAAACAAATATCTTCAACAGTTTGGTACAACGACATGTGAGTTACACATCTGCCAAGTTGTAAAGCCTCATGCATTTATAACATTTTATGTACGGTCGAATGGTTCATTAATATAAATTATGAGAATCTCTAAGAAACAGGTTTTTTCTGGCATTAGATGACCTAAGGAAAACTGGGTTCTGGCTGGCTTGCGGGCCTGTAGAGACAGACATATCTGCTGACACAACCAAGCTCCTTCCCACTGATGTGGCCTCATCCCAGGCCCCTCACCCGGATGCCTGCAGGCCCCTGGAGGAGCAAGCTGACCTGTCCACATTTCTCAAATGCACAGCTGTTGCTCACACTGCAGATAGAGTTCAAGGCACGAGCAGGCCACCATGCTAAAAATACCACGCAGCGTCCACGCCAGGTGACGGTGGTTTTCACTCCATCCCAAAGCCCCAGGTATGAGTTTACAGCCATGATTACCACATGGATTTTTAGACCCTCGAGACATACTTTGTTTCCTTTTATGCAACAAAGTTAAAAGACTATCACTCAGATATAGGCTCTGAAACTGTGGAATAATTATTTGGGAACAGAGCCTCTGCCAGATCAGGATTAGCACTTGGGAAAACACCCCGTGACCTCGGTCCACACAAACCCATCCAGACCAGAAGCCTCCCGCACTGTAATTTCTGTGGATTTCTGTAAACGAGGTATTACTGCAATAAGGAATAGATGAGTGCCCTTGGAGGGCAGTTTCTGAGCCTCCCAACCACACGGCCACGTTCAGGCTGAAGCCGCACCACCTCCAGAAACACTGTCCCTCGCCGAGGTGTGCCTGGCTTCTCCCTTTTTCCAAAACTTAACAAAACTTGAAAAGGACAGGTCTGTGTAGAAAAACACAAACTACTTGCGATTCCTCTTCCCAGTTCAGGCTGTAGGAAGCTCGTCTCGGCCCTCACCGTGTTCTGACTGTGGCTTGGTTCCCATAAGAAATAAAGTCAGAATTCTAGTCCCTGTCTCCTGGGCAGTGTGGCAGGCATACATACCTTCAGTTATATGAGGAAAGGCGTGGCGAGCCCCCTTCCTTCAGTAAAACTGCACAGTTCCCAGAACCCTGATGCCATCTCCCTCACACCACTGTGAACACCTGGACAGAGCACATTTCAATGCGTGCACATTTGTGGGCTAGTTTTCTATTTCTCCACTAAATCACCCCAAATTTAGCGCCCTAAACTCTGACTTATTTTCTCACATTTCTGGAAGCTGGAGTCCAAAACAGGTCCCACCATCTAACGTCGAAGTGGCGGCAGGGCTGGCTCTGGGGAAGCCACCGTCTCCTTGCCTCCCGCAGCCTCTAGAGGCTTCTGCATCCCCTGGTCCATATGGCACCCACTGTCTTCAGGACCCACAGTGGCTCTGACGGCCCCTCAACTGGAAGACGCAGAAATGTCAGGAGCCCGGGAATCTAGTGCTAAGGCCAAGCCTCCCCACCCTCCCAGCTCCTCACACACTCCCGTGTGAGCTAATATAGATTCCACTTTAACTAGTGTCACCTGTGTAAGGGGTAAGTGCCCAGCTGTGAACTGGTTAACCTAGCCCACACAAACCCCGAGAATAAACTCACAGGCCATGGACCACTCCACAAGCAATAAGTGACCACCTGCTCAGGGACCTCCATGCCCCAGCAGAGCCCTCCGGTACCTCCTTGTGAGCTCAGACTGGCAGCAGGGTTCTGCAGCGCCACAGGGCCCTGGATAAAAAAGACAGCTCCCATATCGGGAGGCACCGCCCGCGGTTGGGTTCCCAGTACTTTAATAGCCCAGGTGGACAAGCCGGGGCGCATGCAACCCCATCACCAGAATAACGGCTGCACGTGGCGAGTGCACGGGTGGCCACCACTCAGCCCAGCTGGCCGCGCTAAGCACATCACCACCGTGACGCCCAATCAGATTGAACTGCTGGAACAGTCCCAGCATCGGCCCCCAAGAACATTCTGGATCACAATTCAGAGTAGTGATTGCGATCAGGGCCACATGTGGCTGAATGTTTTTACAGGAGGACACCACAGCTGGACTGACGCCACAGCTGGATCTGGCTGGACTGAGAGCATTTCCCACTGGACATTCTTACAACACCATTTTATTTGCGCTTTATTAAACTTCTATGGCTTTTTTCTGCTTATCTACTTTATGGGAGTGTTTCTTGTTCTTATGACTGCGGTGATACTTCAAGCTACAACTATCAATGTGTAAATTAGTTTGGAAGTCGCCTTATCATTAAACATTTCACAAGCAAGCAGTCAGAGGCACCTAACCCGGAGGCCTCTTTTCTTCTCTGAGCCAAAGCTACCTTGGACTCAAAGAAAATGGCACATGGAGGGGGGCTGGATCTCCAGCGCCCATTCCTAGGGAGCCCCCTGGGGAGCAGATATGGAGGGAGAAGCCCTGGGTTATGGCACTGTCGTACTAAAGAAAAGTCTGTTTGGGTAATGTAAGCACCAGACTTAAGAGATTAAGCAAACCATGAAAAGAAACTACTAACCACAGCTTCTCCAAAACAGAACTAAACTCCCTTCCTTTAGTTTGAATTGGAAAAGCAGAAGTGATGATCAGGATACAAAAAAAAAAAAAAAAAAAGAAATGACACAGTATCTGAACACAGGAGAATAATCAAGGGCCACTGTCTCTTCCTGTGTCAGTGGGAGCCTCGCATCTAAACTGGATTTAGAAGGTTGCTACTTTGGACTGAAAGGTATCCCCAACTCTAGTTTGTAAGCAAGTGGAGCAGAATGCTTCAATTATTTCAAGGTTTAGCGGTAAAGCTCTGCAACTCTCACAACCATTTTAATTGGTGTGAATTTTAAAGTGACTCAATCTGTTGGCTGGAGTATCTAACGGCTTAACCACGGGGTCACGTTGGAAAATTTTTCCAATTGCTTTTGTTTTTCCTACTGAAGATGCATTTGAACGTTCTTGTAGTTTGCAGTTGGCTGGTTCTGATGTTTGGTCCTGAGGAAGCCCAAGTATCCGTAGAGGAAGAATCTGAAACCTCAAGCCACTCGAGTGCTGTCTGGGCAGATGGAGACCCCAACCCGAGGGCCACTGACGGGCTCAGCATGGGCGCAGGGCCGCCCGATGCAACAGGCCACGTATTTGCCGGTTACAAAACATCATAAGCACACACCCCCAGGTGTGCACACACGCTCTGTACACATCTGTCCCTATCAACACCAGCACACACCCCCAGGTGTGCACACACGCTCTGTACACGCTCACGTCTGTCCATGCCAACGACAACATACACCCCGAGGTGTGCACACACGCTCTGTACACATCTGTCCCTGCCAATGCCAGCACACATCCCCAAGGTGTGCACACACATTCCATACGCGCTCACATCAAGGTGTGCACACACGCTCTGTACACACTCACATCCCTCCCTGCCAATATGAGCACACATTCCCAGGGGTGCACACAGGCTCTGCACATACTCATGTCTGTCCCTGCAGCCTGAGTCAAACAGTCACAGAGAGGCAGAGGAGGAGGAAGAAGGATGCGATGGGCACTAAGGTCCTGGGCCAGTTCCCCTCCCTACCTCGGGAGAGACCCCTCATGTGATCCTGCCATCACTCACCCTTCCGCCTCCATCCTCCATCCTCCCACAGGGATCAGGAGGATGCCCACTGCACAGAGCTGTGATGAGCATGAACAGAAGATGGCAGGAGCTCACGCCAAGGTGCTGAGCACGGGGCCTACGGAGTGCTTCTTTCTGCTGTGGCTGACATCATCAAACAGAGACTGACACAGCTTCTGCAGAGAATGCCACTTGCTAAGAAACTGAAACGTGTGACCTAGGAGCCTGTGAAGGTCTAAGAACAAACCAACAAACCAAATGGTTTTGTTTGTTTTTCAAACACCATAGCCTGTTTTTTCTTTTTTTTCATGCTCTACCTTGGGTATCATTTAGTTTAATTTCAAAGTAAGTCCAATAATTACACAAAATCACAGGACTGAGCATGGAGCATTGTTTCACTTCATGTCCTCCAGCCTTTAGGACACATTAAGGAAAGACATGATTCCAGGATTCCCATTAGAAAGGCTGCCCTGAGGCACCTGCTGGGGCAGCCAAATTGCAGCTGTTGATGCTGCCCCCAAGCTGCTTGGATGAAGCAGAAGATTCCGGAGATCTCCTCTCTTCTGCCCCTTGTCCAGGAGAGAAGGTGGGGGGAGAAAGGTGAGAGAAGATAGGAAGAAGGAGAGGGGAAGGAGGGAGAGAGGAGGGGAGAGGGAGGGAGAGAGGAGGGGGGAGGGAGGGATAGGGAGAGGGAGGGAGGAGGGGCATGTTCCATCCACCAAGGCAGCTACACTGCAGAGAGAATGGAGGGTGTGTTGCCTCTCAGGACAGCAAGTTCAAGCTGTTTGTAATTGTTAGCATAAACAGTGACCAGCTGAGGACAGGGCTGTCATTGGAGTTGACGTTTTATTTTCATAGTTGATATTGGGGACCTGGACCTAAAGCAGCGTGCCTTGCCCTTTTGCCAGATGGGCCTATGCTTCTCTATACTTGAGTCTATTTGACTAAATACCCGATATTGACTAGGAATTATGACGTGTAGGATACCCCTTACCACAGTAACATCAAACTCATATTCTAAATGCAATTTATTCAGGGACTGGCTTCTAACTCTGGGTGGGAATGTTAAGCTCAGTCCAGTTCAATTCAGTAAGCATTTATCAAGAAACTCCTAGACCAAGAGCTCTGTTAGACACTGGGTATGGGGGGTGATGGGGATACGAAGATGTGGAATTAGAACTCGAGAAGCTCAAATGCTTCCATTTAATTCCCTAATGCAATTACTAAGCTTCAACCTGATGGCTGTAATGTCTAAATTCACTTTTTCTTTATTCCAGTTCTACATAACAAAGCACAAATAATCACAGAGGAATGATTCTGTGTTGGACTATTCAGTGGACAGAGAAGAGCATTCTGACCGGTGTGAGACACTGTCTTCCTTCCCAGGGAGCCCGTGAGGTGGCTGCACAGAGCACACGCGTGAAGATTCAGGAACACGAGCATCAGGTGATGGGAGGGGCACGGAGGCAGCACCAGAAAGATGCCTGCCGAGGGGCCGCTGCAGCCAGGCCGGCCGGGAAGGTCACGGGAGTGGGCGCAGGCATCTCCCTCCAGCCGCACTTGGTTTTCATGAGGACGCGTGCACGGAAGGGGATGACACCGAAATGCTGTGGCGCTGAGGGGAGGAAGGGAGGGACACAGGGCCGACGGCTGGCCCCCACCCCTTCCGTCCCTGCCCCTATGAACGCTGCCAAAATCAGCCCCAACGGGGAGAAATGAGGTGGGTGAAAGAGGTGGACAGACTTGGCTTCCATGGAATTCACAGATTCCAGTCATTAAAAATCCCTTCTGAGTTTTCACCTGGAAAACTTTGCCAATGTACTTAGGGACAAGAGGCGGAAGATGAAGCCAACACAATTGGGATCAAACTGCCACCCTTCTCCTTCTGTCTTCATCCACCACCCTCCCTGGGCCCCTGAGTGTGAGAACCAGGAGCTGCACAGCCCAAGGGTGCAGCCCCTGACCAGAGGAGGGAGCCGCACGGCGGGGCCCCCAGCACGTGGATGGCAGGATCTGTGCTATGTCAGTCCCAGGGCCCCAAGCAGAGAAGGCCTGGGGCTCCCAGCTGAAGTTTTGCTGTCTACTCTCTCACCAAAGTCGAGAAGGACTGAGTGGGACCAACGCTGCACCTGGCGGCTCCTCAGTGGCTGCCGATGTGGTCCTCACGCTGCAGGTGAGACCCTCTAGGGAAGCCCAGACAGTGGCGAGAATGACAGCCACGAGTGCTCCAGTTGCCCCAAAACTCCAGCATAGCCTGAGGAAGGCAGCGCCCGCTCAGATCCCCGTGCAGGCTTGTGTGGCACACTGGTGAGGCACACAGCACCAGAACATGGCACTTTAAGTGGCTTTGTGGGGTGTAGGAACACAAAGTGTGGTCTGGAGTGGCTCAGAAGTCACTCCCACCAGCCTGTGGGACCCGGACGGCCCCTTTGGACGTGGCTGGAGTCTCTCCAGGGCGGGCTCCAAAGTCCCAAGGAAGAGGTGAGCGTCGGTCTTGCTCTGAGGAAGGCCCCTGACAAGTATCCTGAACATGCAGGTACACAGCTGGCTGACTCATCTGAAGGGACCTGCTGAGCTACGAGCTAGGGACAGCTAGAGAAAACTGCGTGAACCTTTGTGACTACTCACAGGTAGGTAGTACTGCCTGAGACACAAAGGTAAAGAATTAACCTGAAACTGCATATTATAAAACTTATTTTTAAATGATGGCGCTTAATTGAAAAGACTCCCAAAGACTACTGCATTAGAAAGTGACAGAGTGAAACCGTGAGGCTGACCACAGGAGTCCCTGGAAATTTCACCAAATGTTGTGTCAAAACTGGGAAACAGAAGAACTGCACCTGATGAAACATTCCATTAATCACTCGAGTCCTCCCCACATACGAAGCTATGTAAAAAGTGTTGCCAGAAGGTAAAGTGAGCAGGAGGGCTGTGAACACACAAAGAGAGAGCCACTTCGTCCACGGACCACAACAAAAGAAACGCTAATGAGTGCCGACGACACGCTGGAGTCCAGGGCTCTGGGCGCAGCTGGGACGGGGACACTCAGGGTCCCACTGTCCAGATGGGAAACCAGGGTGGAAACACCAGGGAGCCTGTCCCAGGGTGCAGAGCTAGTGAACAGTGGTTCATACTGCGACAATCCCAGCTGCCAGGCTCTGGGGCTCCTCGGGACAGAATCCTGTTGACTTCACTCTGGGGTGCGAGAGGCGGCAGCATCCCCCAAAGGCACCTGGAGAAGTGGTGTTACCCTCCATCCCCTGTCCCCGGCGTTACCCTCCATGCCCCTGTCCCCGGCCTTACCCTCCGTCCCCCTGTCCCTGGTGTTACCCTACTTCCTCTGTCCCCAGTGTTGCTCACCATCCTCCTCACCTCCAGGCCCCTCTCCCTGTCCTCCCTCGTTTTCCTGTTCAGCCAGAGCACATCACATGTCTCTTCCCTTTTCAAGAGGCTCAGCTGCACCCAGAGGCATTCCAGCCTATTCGGGATGGGGCACACACCCTGGGATGGGGCACAGCACAGGGCGGGAAGGGCCTGAGACCCTCTCACTGTCACCCAGGAAGGATGGAACAGCCCACGGTCATGCTCATTGTCAGGCAGGATGAAAACTTCTGTGTCCGAAATGTTCTTTTCACTGGAACTGTTCGGACCATTCGTGAACGAATCAGTCAAATACCAGCAAGTGCCACTCCCACTTATTCTCTGGCTAGTTTTCCACCCACCAGCAACCACACTCCTAGGAATTATCCCTAACGCAGAATCAGCGCCTTGTGCCTTTAGGAAAACCTCTTTCTCTCCAGCTTTGTCCTCCTTCCACAAAAGGTGCCTCTGACTGCCTCACTGGCTGTACCAGGATTTCACTCGGCTATGGAGGAAAATCTGCGTGGGGCTCAGAGGTGGGTGGTCCCTGCATGGGCAGCAGGTCTGTGACATCCTCCGAGGAGCCTGGCCCAGGCCTGCCTCACACGCCAGGACTCTGCCTTCTGGCCCTCGGGCCCCCGAAGCTGCTTTCCCTCCAGGTGTCATGCCCCGGGCAAGAAGGCCGGACAAGGGCCCAGGGCTGCTGTGGGTCAGGAAAGCCTCCTGACACCTCCCACTCCAGGACCCCCCATCAGCATCCCAGCATCTGGACCTGTGTCACCAGCCGCTCCGCCGTACAAGAGAATTGGATTTTCAGCTGGGTGTGCTGCTTCCCTAAACAAAGTAGGGTGTTGTTACTCAGGAAAAAGGAAAAAATTGGCATCTTCTTGGCAACCCTGCGACATCCAGCCACCGGTTCTCACCATCCCAGAGATGTCCATCCAGGGCAGATAGTGTCTTCAACCAAGCGCCACTGACCCAGAAGTGCAGTAATTAGTACACTTTCACCAGAATCACCCATTCCTTCACCTTTACACCCAAGAAAAACATGTTTGCCAGGCAAATTAGATGTCCAGGAGGTGTAAGGAAACCCCAAGCCTGCTTTAAGCCTCAGACTTTTGAGACCGTTGAGGGCTGTGCGCACAAGAGCAAGGCTGCACCCGAAAGCTCTGCTTCTGCCGGACGTCATGGACAGACCACACGGCTCAGCCACATGGACCCTTCCAGGACTTCACGAGAGGGACTTCCGTGGTACATGCAATGATGTGCACTTCGTTCAGCCTCGAACAGACCACGCCCTCGTTACAGGGTCGGTGGTCCACCTCCTGCCATCAGCCCCCCACCTCACCGAGGGTCTGTGTCTGCATCTGAAAGAACTTTGCTGTTTTACCTGGGTACCAAAATGCGGCATCGCGATGTTTAAAGGTCTTTAAATATCAACACTCCGGGTGCAGTCCTTGTCACTTTAATGCGGTCACTCGATGCAGGCCTCACTCACAACTCTGAGGTAGCTCATACCTTCCCTACCTAACCAAGGAAGAAACGAAGGCATGGAAGGTGCAGCTCCTAAGGAGCAGATTAGGATTCAAACCGGTGAACTTCGTCACATGCTGACCTACCTCTCAGGCTGAGATAACGTTGAAAATTAACCAGGTAGAACAGCGTTCCATAAATCAGCTGGAAATGGTCCTTGTGGATGGGCCTGTGGTTACTCCCTGAAGAACAAGACCATTAGCCCAAAAATCCACCTGTGTCACACTCAAATGTTTACATATACAACTATTTTTAAAATAACCCAATCAAGCATGTTCACAGCCATTTAGAGCCATATAGATTGTCTGCTTCGCTGACAATCAACCCAAGACCTCTGTCGGCAAAGGCCACGGTGCCAGGTCCAGAGAAGGCGGGACAGAGACACAAGCAGACACAAGCAGGAACCTTTCCATCCCTGGAAGCCTCGCTCTGATCGGTCCGTGAGGACACGGTACAGACCGTGGGGCACAGGCAGACGGCAGGCCAGGAGAAGGGGCTGCAATGCCGGGAGGCAGTGCTTTGAGCTCTAATGGATGGAACACTGCTAACCAGTGAAGGTGGAGAGAGGGCACACGTCTGAGAGCATGTAGAGGCAGCAAAGCACAGCCAGCCTCGGGGAACCAGAAGCCACAGGGACATCAGGTTGGGTGCTGCTGTCTGCCGGCCACTGGCTGGGGGACTGTACTGGGCCTGGAGGGACATCCCTGACACTCCCCACCAGATGCCAGGGGCACCCCCAGCCCCAGGTGAGAACCACGGATCCCATGGTGAATGAGGCCAGCCTGTGGGAAGTGGGCTGGGACAGCTCTGTACAGCTTAATAGGAAAGTTGGGTTCTATTTTGTGGGGTTTTGGTCACGCCGATGGCTAGTCATGGCTGTCCGTCAGGAAGTGATTTGAGGATAGACTAGAGAAGGGGCTGCCAAGACCAGCGGAGCATTCGCTGTCTGGGTCTAAGGAAAAGGAAATAAAGGCTGGCGATGTGACAGTGGGGGGGGGAGCACAGAGCAAAGGAACTGGTGGAGACACAGGGCTGGCCCCGCACAGGGCTTTGAGCAGCTACCCGGGGGTTGTCCTGTTAATTCTCCTCATGGCCCCAAGAGGCGGCTGTGAGGATCCATCTCCTGAGGACAGAACTGCTCCAGAGCCACACAGCGAGGATCCACAGAACCAAGATCCGGGCCAGCTCCAAAGCGGGTGAACTTGACCCCTCAGCCATGGTCCTAAGACAGGGATCGGAGCCCCCTGGACACACAGACACAGGAACTGCAGGAAGGGGAAACGGATGCCCCGGACCAGTGGCGGGACCCAGGGTTTCAGCCCTCCAGGGCCACTGGGACCAGCCACTGCACAGGTGGACACATGATGCTTTAACTCGCGCTGGGGGAAGGAGCCCTCACTCTCAGGGTGGAGACCGCAGCTCGATCGGGCCGGCCTCCCTGCTGGGCACAGCCTGAGCCACACAGGATGCTGAGGTGCCCCAACGTTGGGGTGCTCAGAGCCACTCAGCTGAGATCGTGGTGCTTTCTGTAACCACCCTCGTTTCTTCACGGTATAGATCTGGACTCCATCCTTTGCAATGTGTGAGGTTCTAGGAAGAGGCTGGCCAGCTGGGGAAGTGTCCTGGGCTCTGTCCCAGTGATGACGAACTTGGCTCCCCACAAGGGCGGCCTGTTCACCACAGTGACCCCCGGGGACCACGCCTGCACCCACCTTGCTGAAGATAATTCACTTCTCATCCGTGAAAGAATAAAGCTAGACTAACTCAATTTCACACTCACTTCCAACTTTAACAACTTGTGTTAGGAAATCAAAGACAAGGACTCTGACCACGTCACAAACCCAGGAAGCAAAATCCGAGACTAACGGAATGATGCCACCTTCGCAGTTCCGAGCTTTACTAGTTGTTTTTCTTTTCTGGCCTGTTTTTCTCTTTTGGTTTAAATAATTAAAGACCCTCGTTGACAAGAAAAAAAATTCTCTATGAAACTAAAAAAAGTGGTTCTAATTAAACATTTAAACATTCTTCCATATGCTTTATAAACAGTTGAAAGTACAGCTCTACTTAGTGTTAAGTACTTTAACCAAATGAAAGGTTAATTATACAGACTGGCAATTATAAAAAATAAGGCTACATATTCGTGGCATCATGAATAATTAATAAGAACCGTTTGATTTCATTCAGACCAGGGATTCTGTGCTAATAGGCTCTTAGCTGTCTTGAAATAATGGTGAAATTTTAAAATTACTTTTGTACTTAAACACGTCCCCGAAGTGAAGCACAGCGGTTAACATCCATCATGGTGCCCAGCAGAGCGACCCGCCCTACTTCCCGAGGGCTGCATCCCGGGGCTGTACTCGTGCAGAGAACGTTCAGGAAACAGACCAGGTGGCAGGAGGGGGTCTTGTCCTCAAGGAACCTCATGAGTCTTGCTAGGGGGACAAACAGCGAGAGAATGAAACGGGCAGCCACGGAATCTGGACAGCGATGCCCAGGCCCCGCCATGCATAACCCCTGGCTGGCACCTCCCTGAGACCCGTCTGGCACAGGCAGCGGCAGGGTCCGGCCCTTGGAGCGCAGGGATGGCAGAGCAGGGCCATCAAAGCGGGTGGCATGCCGACAGCGGCTTCTCCGCAAGAGCTCCTGGCTCTCAGGGAGCTGAGGGCTCCTCAATGGGAAATTCTGGCTGAGCTCCAGGGGAAAGCGGGTGGGAGGCCTGTCTCCTCTGCCCCCATCTCCTCTGCCCCAACCCTGGAAGAGGGTCAGATATCAATGCTAACTCTTGTGCTGACTCAATTAAATCAAACAATTCAGAAAACAAACTTGCTTTAAGTATTAATTTCCTAAAAAGAACTAACATGAATTCAAATAATTCACATAATTAAAATGATTTTAATTGTTAATTTAATTAAAACATCTCCGTTTTCACAGCATCATGTACCCTGGTACTTTCTCCTTATTGCATTTCCCATCTTCCAGGGCAGGTTTCCTTCCACCCAGGGCAGCAGCGACTCTGGTGTCTCGGGTATTCCCAGGCTTCCGTCAGCCCCTGGGGGGGCTTACAGTTCTGCAGCGGTCTCCATCCTCATTAATCTGCATAAGAACATCCGTCCGCAGGGATGTCCTGTGGCCCCGTGGCCACATCTGACGTGCAGCTAAACGCTGGGCGTGTCGCCTGGTGACAGCAGATGACACAACTGTGGGCAAGGTAGCACCTCTGGGCGCCGACACTCTCGATGAGTTTTTTACAAGACCATTCTTTAATGGGTGAACCCTGAAAGGAAACACTAAAGATTGTTTTTAACTATTTTTATATCGAGACAAATCTTTGTCAAACGTTCACTCAATGCTAAATGTCACTTCTCCAGCCAACCCCTTTAAGAATACCTAAAACTTAAGACTGGAATGACGCTTTCAAACACATACTCTACTCATGCATTCCCGGGAGCAGAGAGCAGCTTAATGTTTTCACGCTACACAGGCATGAAGTTTGGCGAAGGCATTTTAATATTTTTACCTGAATATTTTAATAAAATCAAAAGATCATTTTCACTCTAATACTCTACTTAGAATCTAATTTTCCATTAAATAAACAGTCAATGTTCAGTAACCCACATGCTGATAAACTTTTGAAAACTTTAGAAAGTATTAAGTATAATCAAAGATTACTTTTAATTTTCGAGCTGGTAAGAGCCTGTGTCAGGGAACAGAGTTGAGATTGAAGAGATAAAAGCACGATGATTTTCTTAAAGAAAAGCGAAATTCGTAAAAGAGACCAGGTGATTATATAAAGAAACACAGAATCCGTTTTCAGAAATGGCAAACATTGACCACAGAACACCAGTGTTGCCCGTGATGAGAGAAACAGTTAAAAGGAAGAATTCACGGTGGCCCAGCATAGATCAGGTGTGGGAGGACAGAGACGTGATGAAATGATCCTCCTTCTAACTTCCCAGAAAGGCACAAATGGCCAGCACTGTAACTGAAGACCACGCAGGCACCAGTGTGAACTCAGACTCCATGGCCAGCACCGTAACTGGAGACCACATGGGCAATGGTGTGAACTCAGACCCCACGGCCCGCACCGTAACTGGAGACCACACGGGCACCAGTGTGAACTTAGACCCGACGGCACGTGCCTGGGCTGCTCCAGCCACCACCAGAACCTGTTCTGCAGCTGAACTGGAAGCTGATTCTGGAAGGAACTGAGGAGCATGAGGACGAGATCCTTCTACCTCAACAGGGATCAATTTTTTAATGATTTCTTTCTTTTAGAAAACTGTTAATAAAATACTTTGTTCTAAAATGACCAGGATTTCAGCAGCCTCTACATTCCTTCATGTCAATCAAAGCTTAGGCACGTGGGTTACTTCACTGTTCGCGACACCCTTTTGAAATAAAACCCGGGGCCGCCTGTGTACCCAAGAGCCTGGGCACTGAACATTCAGACAAAACGTCCAGGGCGAGAATGTTCACGTCCCAGCGGTGCGGTAGAGTGGATGGGGGGAGTTCGAGCCACAGGTGGCCACGCCTCCCCTGCCTCCGGCCAGTGCCCACTGCTCACGCACTCCTTCCTCGGCCCATCCTGAGCCACGGGGCCCTCGCGTAACCAAGGCCACTGCGGTACCTCCAGGAACAAACTGGTTACAGGTGGACTGCTCTCTACGCAACGTACAAAGATTGTTTTTAAAACTGCTCGTCTCTGGAACTTATCCCAGTAACAGGCTAGATTAAGAAAACTGACTAAAAACAGTAGGAAGAAAAACTCACTCCACCCGTTGAGGCAAGAGAAATGCACACAGCCTCTGAAATAACTGCAGAGGAGTTTTCCTGGGTTAGGTACGCGGTGGGGTGACCCTACCCCATAGCGGGGCGATGGCACATGGTGGGAACCAAGGAACATCTCCGAGTAAATGTAGGAAAATGCACTCAACTCCCAAACAGAGAGAGAAACTGCCTTTTTCCTTAAAAGCTTCTCTCTTTTATTCTCAGAAAGACTCTCTTTGGTGTCTTGACTGCTGAAGGGACAAGCCTGTCATCCCCAGAAAGCAGCCCTGGACAGTCTCCAGATCCTATGGCCCTCAGGCCCACCTTGCCTACTGATGATCCCACATTACGAAACCTAATAATCAGAAAAAGCCTCCCAGTCCGCAGCTCACAAGTGACATTTTATTCAGGGAAATGCTAATAAAAACCTGGGGCTCTGTGTAAACGCTGTCCCCTAGGTACTGAGGCTCCACACAGATGGCACACAGGGAGACAGGCCTCACCCCTTCCTGGTGTCCCATGTCTCTCCTCACATTTTATTAGCTGAGTTTTGTGACGGTTTGTTACTTTTAACCTGACTGTCCAAGGCAGCTGCACTAAACTAATTGTCCAGGGCAGATCCACTCATAATGACCATCAGCTCAGAGTTGGAAGTAGCACTGGAGAATGAGGTGGTGTCAGGGCACTATGCTTCCCTGCCCTCTTTTCCAGGGATGCCAAGTAAGTTTCTGCCATGGCTGATGATGTCAGCACTACACTAACATTACTTCAACGGCAGGCCACCAATTAATACTTAATGAACAATGCCCTTAAGAGCAAAACCCCATCTCTGCCAAAAATACAAAAAATTAGCTGGACGTGGTGGTGAGCGCCTATAATCTCAGCTACTGGGGGACTGAGGCAGGAGAATTGTTTGAACCCAGGAGGCAGAGTTTGCAGTGAGCCGAGATTGCACCATTGCACTCCAGCCTGGGCAACAAGAGTGAGACTCCATCTCAAAAAAAAAAAAAAAAAAAAAAAAAAAGAAAAGAAAAGAAAGAAAGAAAGAAAGAAACGATTCTCATGACCCTGTCAACATCTTCAGTTTTTCCCAAGGATAGTGTAAAATTATCACACAAAACGTAAACCCAATTAGATCAACGTTCTCTCCTCACCAATCCATACCTAAATCCATATTTCAAAATGGTCCTCAATTTTTCACAATTTAAGAAGACTGAGAGGAATAACCATGAACAAGCAAGGTTTACACAGACGTCAGTCTTCCCAACTCTCGCTCAGGAGCTCACCCCAAACTCCTCCTGTGGAATCAGCCCGGATAACAGTTCCTGGTGGCCGCACAAGAACAGAGGGTCCCACGAACCCATGACAGACCCCACCATTCAGCCCCAGGCAGAGGAGGGAGGTGGACGGTCACGAAAGACAGAAAAGCAGGGAACTGTGATTCTTCTGAGTTAATGCAGGTGATTGGGCCAAAAAACAAGGCACATCCACCTGTGAATGGGGTGAGCTCCCAGCTGGCTGTGCAGAGGCTGTAGATATGAAGGAACTCACTTCCCTGCACACTGAAGTGCATGAGCATCTCCACATCGACCGCACCTGGGCTCTGCTCGCCCCTCACAAACTAAGATGACAGTGGCTGCTTCTGGACAGAATGTCAAGGACAGATGGACAGACATCCTGGACAGACACTGTACAGAGACCAGGGGCTGGGAAGGGGGAAGCGGCACAGCCTTGGGGCCAGCAGGGGCGAGGCCAGGAAGCCTCGGTGAAGGCCTGCATCTCCTCATCCAACAGAAGCAGGAGGGGCCACCCAGTGAGGGCTGCAGCTGCGGTGAAGTGGCCAGTGGGACATAGCAGGAGGCCGTGGCCAGCCTTACCCCCAGCCCAGGAGGAGGGGCCCAGCTGCGGGCACTGCCCCGGGAGCCAGAATCCTGAGCCCCCAGGGAAGGTGGGAAATTGCCCCTGGGCACTGGGTGCTCAGGCTGGAGGTGGTGAGACCTCGAGGCCCTGCAGTCGGGGAGGTGAGGGCAGAGATGGCCAAACTGCAGCTCAGTGAAGGGCTTTGTCAGGAAAGGCCCTCAGAGGCTGCCTCACCAGCCAGGGGGAGGTTACTTCCAGCCCAGAGGCTCAACAGGGCCCTCGGTGGTGATGCTTAACCTTGTCCTCTGACAGAGGACCATCGAGACAGAGTCACTCAAACCTCTGCCAAGCTCTGCACCCAAATGAAGCTGTTACCACAGACGCTGAGGCAGGTAGTGCTCATCTCAACTCTGTACAAGTGGTTTATTTAGCCAGTTCTCCAAATTCTTAATGACAAACCACACTAAACGTGTGTTTTCAGTATCACCTATGCTCATAGCTATGTATAAAATAACTACCACAAGGAAAACTAGGTGGTGAACCCAGGAGGAGGAAATCCCCACGACGAGTCGAGAGAACACCAACGGACCGTTGGCTCTTCCCGGCTGAACCCAAGAGCACTTGGCTGGGCTCACTTCCGTTCTAATTTCCAGATTTATTTTTACTTTCCCACATTTTCATTATGAAAATGTTCAAACATATTTAAAAAGTGGAAGAACAGTACAACGAGTGGTCAAGTTTTCTCCACGTGGAGCTCCAACAACTGCTAACATTTCGTTAGATTTGCTTTCTCACTCTCTCTGTAGATCAGACAGAGAGACAGATTTGTTTCTTCTCTGGAGCCACTTGAAGGTGAGAGGCTCCTGCTGCCTCACCGAGTCCTCAGGCACACGTTCCCTAGGAATAAAGGCCCCTCTGCAGCCGCAGTACCATCATCAGCAGACAAGAATGATTTCAGAGCATCGTTGTCCAGGTTATGTTCAGGTAGCACAATCGTTCCGAAAACGTCTTTTCTATCCGGGCCACACACTGTGCTGAGTGACTCTCCTTCCCCGTCTTAGTCAGGGACAGCCTCGCACCCCTTTTATCTGTGATCTTCACTTTTCGAGAAGATCATTGCATTGTCCTGCAGAATATCCCCTACCCCAGAGGCATCTGTTTCTAGGGCCATCATGAAATTCCCTACTATGCACCTCCATTCCCTGTAAACAGGAAGTTTCAGTCTCGAGGCGCGATCACCTTCTGTCAAATGCTTCTCGGCAGCTTCCGGGTGAGGCTGCTGCTTCACGAGGGGCGCGAGCTCCTACTCCTGGTCACTGACGGCACGGCCGCGACCAGCACCACACCCCGAATCAGAAACGTCTGGAGGGGCCGCGGGCAGCCGAGACACCTGGAGGTGCGAACGGCACAGGCGTGGGGCAAGAACAAGGTCAAATCATAACGGAACGTCTGATTCCAGACACTTCCACCTGGGTAAGATGGTGACATCTCCCTAGCAAGTATCTGAAGCCAGAAAGCATGACAGAAAATTCACGACCTGCCTTCGTTCACCCAGGCTGCTCTAACAACACACCACAGGCTGGGCAGGGGCTGGCAAATGACACAAGTTCATTTCTCACAGCTCTCAGTCTCAGTCTCAGGCTGGGAAGTCCATAGTCAAGGCCTGACAGGTTTGCCTGGTGAGGGCTTCCTGGTTCATAGACGGCGCTTCTCACTGGGTCCGCACACCATGGAAGGAGCGAGGGAGCTCTCTGTAGTCCCTTTTCTGAGGGCACAAATCCCATTTATGAGACCCTCACGACCTCCTCACCGCCCAAAGCTCCCCCTCCTAGCACTATCTCCTCGCGGGTGAGGATTCCAACTTGTGAATCTTGGGGAGACACAAACATTACAAAAGCCCATCATTTAATTTTTTTTAAAGGCATTTTTGCTTCTGCAAAGTCTCAAGATAAAATCAAAAGAAAGAGGTCTGAGTCAATCCACACAGTTCTCCCAAAAAGGGAAGTGATCAATTGCCACCACTTTTTATCCGAGACCTGCTGGGTGCCCCGGTCTGCATGACTGATTCTAAAACGCCATCCTCTCCTCTGCCACTCAGAGGTCAGAGTCAGTCCAGAGCTTAACACCAAGGCAGAGCTGACTGAATGACACCAGCTAATCCAGTAAGACAAGCCAAGACTCCTGCCTAAGGCCTAATCCTTCCCCCAGGGAAACATGGAAGGGCCAGACACCTGGCAGCCCTTCCTTCCTGCTCTAAAGCCCCAGAGACACAGCGCCGGCCAGGTGTGTGCCTGGGGCAATGCACAGTAACGTCAGCTGGGCACCGAGTCTGAGAACATGTTATCAAGTAAAAATGAAAACAAGACTGCTGAGAAAAGTTCATGCTTAATCACCTCTGGGCTAAATTCTAAATACAATGTTATTTCAGAGCTAGGTGGAAGTAATTCCTTAAAAATATATATGAACAGTGACTAGCAACCAGGGTGATAAGTACTCAATATGTGTTTGATGAATAGATGAATTTTTAAAATTTATGAAAAGAGCACGCTCTATTTAGGAGAATTCTATTTAATTGGATGTCCTAACTAGACAGTGGTTCCTTCGTGCTGACAGCAGAGTTTGTTTCAGTTAACTCAAAAAATGGTAAGTCACTCTAACAGAAAACCAAAAGGCTTTACAGAGAGTCAAATTATGGTGCCAATTCAACCGTGCATGGCAATTTCACCTTAATATTTAAATTCTCGAAGCACCATACTCAGAAAACAAGACATAACATACATAAATGCATCGACTAAAGCACCATCATCTAGAATTTGACAAAGTTTGACTGTGAGTTTCAAGAAAAGGGCTGATGAGGCCAAGAAGTTCCTTCCCCTCTCCCCTTACCTCCCATTTTGGTGACCAACTTAACGCAGAGAAATTCCTGTTTCAGGTTTGCACACATTGGAACAATCCTGGTATCTATTCCCCCAAGACACCAACAGGCTGAAGTCTGCAGGGTGCACATATTGAAAAATCACAGGAGCACTAGAGTGGCGGAAAGAGGTGCCCGTGAAGACGTCATCCTTTCTAAGACAGGGTCTGATTCCGCCTCCGGGCCCTTTTGCAAAAAGCCATTGGTACAAATTCATAGCCACCAGGAGGAAACACGCAAAAGACCCCACTGCCCTCCTGGCTTCCCAGAAGGCCTCAGAAGGATGAGACATGGAGCCTGCGTGCAATCCTGGACCCTCCTCCCTGCATTCAGTTTGACATGTGTCACTTGTTTGACTGACGGAGGTCCCACAATGGGCACAAGGAGACCCGTCAGGTCAAGAGGGTGCTGCCCGGCTCATGGTCCACACATGCGGACCTGTCAGGTCAGGATGCCCGGCTCATGGCCCACACGTGGGGATGCGTCAGGTCGGGAGGGTGCTGCCCGGCTCACGGTCCACACATGGGCATGCGTCAGGTCAGGAGGGTGCTGCGCAGCTCTCAGTATCAGCCACATATGCACATTCTCCACTGAAGCCACTGCATGAAACCACTGCATGAAGCCACGCTGGAAGCACTTTCTGGCAGGTTTAGGAGGCTCGTGTCCAAGGTCATTAAACACATGGCAAGCTCGCCTTGGAGGCATTTTACTTTGCCTATGACAATGAAGCATTCTCATTGCACTGAATAGAGCACGCTTTCTTGTTCAGTGCCTCGTTGAAATAGGCATTTTGTACCTGTCTTACAGATTACATCAAGGCCCTAATACATTTAGACCCTTGTCTCAGGTACACACAAAGCAGCGGCATCTCTAGAACATGTTTTGGACCACGGGAGGAAACCAAATCGCAGCATTATCCATTGATGTTGCTTAAAGTGTATTTCCAAATGTGTCTCCCGAGCCCGGCCTGTGTTCACGGCTTCCGCTGACCACACGCCATCTGCTGGGCACTCTGTGCACTTTCTCTCACACCCGCCACGTCTGTGGTCCTGTGCCTATCCCGCCACACGTCCCCACGTGGCTAAATCTCCCACACTCACCACGCCTGTGGGCCTGTGCCTATCCCTCCAGGCGTCCGCACCTACCACGTGGCTAACGCACACTTCCTACAGGCGGCAAGTGCCTGAACATCCCCACGGCTGGAGGGGCTTTGGGTAGGTTCTACAGAACCCACAGACAGGCATGGCCACCCCGCCCACGGCCACCAGAGGCTTTGCTTTGTCTCTAGAGGTGCCCTTCGATGAGGCGACATGGCAGATGACCCAGTGTTAGGTAATTAAGACTCAGGAAATCACGGCCGTCTTACCTTTAGAACTCACCTCTCTCCCCAGCACTATATCGCGAAGGGTGGGTCGCCAGAGTTGGGGAAGAGATGCCCAAGGCTCCCTCCTGCCCTGACAAGCTGGGACACTGCTCCCCTCTGTTGGTTTCTCACCGCACCTCAATAAACTGAGCTCACAGCAAGAGGCAGGCATGGGCTGAGTAGAAACACACAGCAGACCCCGGGTGGGCAGGACAGAGGACGAGGGTGCTCGCGGAGACGAGGGTGTGCCCCAGGAAGAACGTGCACGCGGGGTAGAGGGTGCGCGCGGGGAAGAGGGTGCACAGGCCCCGAGAACCTGGTGGCAGCAAGGCCGGTCAAGGCTGAACTCCAACAGAGGCAGCAGCAACGGTGTTGGGCAAGTCACAGAGAAAGCACCACCCAGAGGGGCTGCATGAACCAGCAGCGACCCCAACCCAACGTGCTCATCGGACTGGGCACACGCACACGCTGTGGACACGTGTGAATATGTTCCACTTAACGTGATGTTACATAATAATCAACAATGTTAAACCCACGACTTCATTACATGGCATCTGGCACATTGAGACTTTTTATTCTGTCTCTCTTCCTATACAAAGAAGTGGAAAATAGGTCCAAGATCATTCACAACAAATTATTGCTAATTGAAACAAAAAAAAAAATTCCTACCCTCACCTTGGAGGATCTCAAGGCAACACCTCTTTCTTTGAGGTCATGGTTGGGACCCTCTCCGGACCCCTAGATGGGTCTGAAACTGCAAGGAATCCCCAAATGGGCAGTTTTGGGGCCAGCACAGATGCCAGCCACACATCCAGGCAGGTCTTGGCAGGTTGCTCCGTGACTTCGGCTGGGTCACTAACCTTTTCTTGCACTCAGAACCTGCCAGGAACGAGGGCACTGGACCGCACGTCTCTGCTCCCAAGGATACATCCCCTATGTTCCGCTGCACTCTGGGTTCCATGCCTTAGATCCCAGGCACCTTAAAGTTGACGTTTCCCCACCAGCCCTCATGAAGTTGATACTCAGATAACGTCCTTCCTCTCCCACCTGGTCAGTACCCGGGGAGAAAGGAACCCGGGTCTCAGATTGATTTTCTGCCAGTCCATCGAAAAAACAACTGGCCAGCAGCACTGGTGCACAGCACTGCCAGGTTACCCGTGACGAAAACAAAGCAAAACGAGATATACTCAAGTCAGCTGCGGCAAGTGCTTCTACATCCCTGCTCCAACAAGGAAAGACAGGAGGCCAGGAGTGTGGCTCACGCCTCTTGTCCTTCCTTGTTGGGTCAGGGGTACAGAAGCATTTTGGGAGACTGAGGCAGGACAAATGCTTGAATTTGAGACCACCCTGGGCAACATAGCAAGACTCGTCTCTACAAAAAAAAAAAAAAAAAAAAAAAAAAATAGCCAGGTATGGTATCGTGCCTGTAGTCCCAGATACTCAGGGGGCTGAGGTGAGACGATCACCTGAGTCCAGGAGGCAGAGGTTGCAGGGAGCCAAGATTGCACCACTGCACTCCAGCCTGGGCATCAGGGTGAGACCCTGTATCAAAATAAAGAAAAAACAAAAAAAAAGATAAGAAATACAGGAGACCACTAATAATTCCAAATAGTGCCTGCTAATTTGAAATCTTTTCCAGATATGGTGAAGGAAATCATTTTTCTTCCTACGCCCATTCTAAGGAAACGTTTCTATTTTTCTGCTATACAATGTGGTAACCTGCCATTTCAGATCCTGGCCTCTTTAAGCAGGACTTGCTGGAGTGCCAACAAAGCAGCGCTCTGAAACCTCAGCATCCTCAGCATCACCCTGGAGGGCAGGTGAAGGATGCTGGGCCTCCATCTCCAAAAGTCACACTGGGGTGGGGCAGATCTGGGGTGAGGCAGGGTTTGCATTTCTAGTCTAGGGCCACACCACCCTAAACACGCCCATCTCATCTAACACATACCAGAGGGAGAAGCCACGTAGGGCAAGTCACAGAGCAAGCGTCCAGGCACCAGGTCACCAGTTGTCTATTTAAATGCAAACCCGTCAAACAGCTTAAGTCAAACAGGTTCACCCTCCTAACACATTGGCCAACACAGCTAGTGATAAATATCACTGCTGTTAGACCTTCTGCTCACTGATGACCAGAGCAATGGCCTGAAACATCAAAGCTGAAGGGTGTGTGCCACGGTCAGGGCTCTGAACACCCCCATCCCAGGCCATCTCACACGGGTGCCTTCACTGGCACCGGGGTCTCACAGACCAGCTCCACGCTCACACTTACTGGGACGCAACCACCCTTTCAGCCTTTCATGCATCTGTACCCTACAGCAGTGTTCAAGGGAGGCTAATTTAAGTAAGAAATGTAATACGGACATCTGTGAACTCTTCCTCCATATCCACTGAGTGGCCGTCCAGAAACAGAAATATTAAAAAGAAAAAGAAGATTTAAGAGTCAAACACAGGGCCGGGTGCAGTGGCCCATGCCTGTAATCTCAGCACTTTGGGAGGCCAAGGCGGGTGGATCACATGGGGCCAACAGTTTAAGACCAGCCGACCAACATGGCAAAATCCTGTCTCTACTAAAAATACAAAAATCAGCCAGGCATGGTGGCACATGCCTGTAATCCCAGCTACTAGGGGGGCTGAGGCAAGAGAATTGCTCGAACTGAAAGGCAGAGGTTGCAGTGAGTGGAGGTTGCAGTGAGCCTAGATCATGACACTGCACTTCAATCTGGATGACAGAGCAAGACTCCGTCTCAAAAAAACAAAAACAGGCCAGGCACGGTGGCTCACGCCTGCAATCCCAGCACTTCAGGAGGCCAAGGCGGGTGGATCACAATGTCAGGAGATCGAGACCATCCTGGTTAACACTGTGAAACCTCGTCTCTACTAAAAATACAAAAAATTTAGCAGGGCGTGGTGTGGGCACCTGTAGTCCCAGCTACTCGGGAGGCTGAGGCAGGAGAATGGTGTGAACACGGGAGGTGGAGCTTTCAGTGAGCCTGGATCGCGCCACTGCACTCCAGCCTGAGTGACAGAGAGAGACTCCATCTCAAAAAAAATAACAACAACAACAACAACAAAAACAAAAACACAGAAACTCGTGGAACAAGCCCTTGCCCCACTCCATGTCAGCTGTGCTGTGCCACCCAGGAGCATGCCAAGCTCAAAGAGTCATCCACCTGCCTTGCGTAAACGATGTCAAAACTCAAATCACAGAGACAGAGATTCCCTAGCCCTCGCCATGTGCATGTCACTCACAAGCAGGCATGAGGACCCCCGCAATTCACAGGGAATCCCTCTGGCCATCTGATGACCATCCATTCATAAATAAAAAGCATTAATTCCAGCGGGGTTGCAGAGGTGTGTACATCAATACTTGTTAGTGTTCACAAATGTTCCACTTGCGGATAGAGTGACGTTACAGAATTGGGAAGAACTTCACAGACATACGAGGGGTGCATTTAAGGAAAAAGTGTAAGGAAAAGGTGAGAAAATGGAATATGCTAACCTCTGTCTTTTCATCACCCTCTAAATCTTATGATTCCAGTTCTGTTCATTCTGCAGTGAAAAATAACAAGTGATTCACACTCAGACACAAGGTGGCTTAGGAAACTATGGCTGTTTTACAAAGATGAAACAATTTCGAAGATCAGGATTCCATGAACGTACTTACTTAAAGAGAGAAGAGACTGGGAGTTACACATCAACTTACCAAGGCTGTCCCGAAGTCCAGGAGCCCCTTAGGAGAACAGAGAATGTGCAGTCTCCACAGACCAATGCAGGTGGCTGGGCCCAAGAGTGGGGACGGGTAGGCTGCAGGAGGCTTGAAGAGGGAGCTGTACCACCAGCCTCTCGCAGAAATTCCTAATTAAACCCTGACAGCAACTCTGTTTAGTGAATTGTCTCCTGGTAACTAAGAAGAGTGAAGCTGTTGAAAGCCTACAGCCAACCCTCTGGATAACAGTTGAGATGTATTTTAGAGAAGGAAATGATCCTGTCACAATCCCAGTCCTGCCCACAGCTGCAAGCACGTCCTGGGAGTGCGGCTTCTTGCTCTGTCAGCACCAGAGCCCACTGTAGTGCCACACGGGTTCTGCCCGACCTTCCCACTTCAGGGAGTCTGGGCAGGTGCAGCTGAAACACCCAGGGGGCAACCCCCACCCTCACTTCTCAAAAGTACATGCAGAGGCAGACAGAATGAAACACGGCCCCCAAACCTCAGACGTACGGTTCAGCGGCACGGCCCACCATAGAGCCACATGGGATTTGCCCGACGCCCCCAATTCACAGAGTCTGGGCAGGTCCAGCTGAAACAGCACCTGGGGGGCAACCTCCAACCCCACTTCTCAAAAGTACATGCAGAGGCAGACAGAATAAAACACGGCCCTCGAGCCCCAGACATAAAGTTTGGCACGGGCATCTGTGAAACAAGAACAAAAGTCGCATGGGAAAGTGAGCACAAAAATGAAAAAAAATAACAGAATTACAGTGAAGATGGATGAGATGGGGAGGATTGCGAGGAAGTTGAGAAAGGGACTGAGGACCTGAAGGGGGACATAAGGGCTGGACATTCCCGACAAGGTAACAAACACACCTCTGGATGAGGTTGGACATCATCTTCATTATGGAAATAAAGGGGAAAAGCCTGAAAACATCAGTTTCCTACCAAGAAGCAAAAATCAAACTGGCTTCAGATTTCTCCTCTACAACACTGGGTTCCAAAAGATGAGGATGTGGCATCCGTGGGGTCTTGAGGGAGAGCTGGCACAAACGTCCCAGACCTGCCGTCTCCAGAAGCAGCTGAAACAGCCTCAGATCCAGCAAACTCTTGTCTTGAAAAATCTATCAGAGTATACCCCCTTATCAAAGGGACGCGTGGCTGCAGGGGTTGTGGTGTAAGGCAATTTAGAAATCTTACTCCGTGCAGACCCTAAACTTGGGAGGCTGCTGGTCACACCCTGGGAGGACCTCAGCCAGCGGGAAGCCCTGTGCCTCCTCTCTGCTCCATCTCTAATGCCAAGAAACATTTTATGCATAATATTACGTTATTTCCAATTTGTTAAATTGTATCTATTAAGTCCATAAAGAGACCAAGAAAATGTATAAAAACATTGATGACTTCACGGTGGTATTATAATTAATTTTTAAACAAAACATGTTGTCTAAATTTTCCAGACTGAAAAAATACTCTTTTTAGCAAGAAAGGTGCTTTTAAAGTCACCATAAACAATTATATATCCATCCTACGAACGTGGTCTTAAAATAAAAAGTGAAGAGCAAAAACAGCAGAAGGAAGTGCATGAATATGTTGATAACGTTTATCTCTGAATGGGGGCGCTGTTTTGCCTTCCATTTCCCTATGCTTGAAGTGTCACCTCTGTAATGTAATAATAGAGCAAACACCATAGTTGAGGAAACACTGCTGCCCACTAGGACATAAACCAAGTCTCCTCCACAATGCTGCGACCCCAACCTCTGATTTTATCTTTTAAATCAGCTAGGTTCTCTCCCCTAAAAAGAAGCATATTGTATCATTACTTTTTAAAGTTAGGTGACTTAACAGGCATACAGACTTAAACACCTTCTGGAAAGGTGATGTGTCAAGTTTAACTAAGATTTCTTTTGTTCTGAAAAGAGCAGGGGCACGTTCCCAGGTGAGGGGACTCCAGGAAACACTGGCTGTGTCCGATGGGCCCTCACCTGGAGAAACAAGCGCTCGACGCCTCCACTCTCCACCCGGACTCAGCAGGAAAGGGATGCAGAGCTGAAGACAGACTCATCTATAAAAACCCCAACGGCTGTTTCCAGGAGCTACTCACTGTCCCGTGCCGCTGCACCCTGCTCCCCTGTGCAGGTACCGGAGCTGCTGTCCAGGCTTCCCCAGGCTCTCCACGCCTCCTTCCACCCCACGTCAACCTGCACCACCCAACTACCCACCGTCTCTTACTGACCACCGGGCTCAATTCCCGCATAGCCTGGAAACTGCAAAGCTGCCTGGCAGCAAGAGGGGACGGGCAGCGAACGCACCAGCCAGGTGGCACCTGCTCCCACCAGACTGCAGGGTCACAGCCCCTGCCTCATGGAGCCGTTGTTATGCACAACTACACTGGGAAATCAATGCAGCTTTAGCTTTCCTTTGGTGCTAAATTAACTTTATAACACTTGGTTATAACATACATTAATTTTTACAGCAATTACTAAAATAACAACTCATAATGCATTCATTTACCATATTCAGAAAAGCAACTGAAAAACCAAACACACAGCAGAATTTTATAGGACTGTAGTAGTTTTTGTTAGGTTGTCAAATTATTTTAAGCTCAAAATTAAAGTAATTAAATCTGTGACTCTCAACTGGGGGAGGTGGGCACACACAGAGAGGGGAAGTTAAAATCCTTTTTTTCTTCCAAACCTCACACAGACCCACTCGGCTGGTCATTCCCATTGCTGGAATTATGTCCTGTTCCTTAGGTTAAAAACAACTGCCTTCATGCCTATTAAAAATAATGTTTCTTCCTTTCCTGAGTGATTGTGAAATGAGCCATGGTGGCAAGGTAGGCACGAACCGAGGGAAACTGAGTCCATGCCCACATTTGATGGTGGGCAAGAACAGAAGGAAATTGGGTCCATACCCACATTTGATGGTGGGTGAGAACAGAAGGTAACTAGGTCCACATCTATATTTGATGGTGGGCAAGAACAGAGGGAAACTGAATCCGTGTCCACATTTGATGGTGGGCAAGAACAGAGGGAAAGTGTGTCCAAGTCCACATTTGATGGTTAGCAAGAACAGGGGGAAGCTGGGTCCACGTCCACATTTGATGGTGGGAAAGAACGGGGGAAACTGGGTCCACGTCCACGTTTGATGATGGGCGAGAACACGGGGAAACTGGGTCAAAGTCCACATTTGATGATGGGCGAGACCAGGGGGAAACTGAGTCCACATCCACATTTGATGGTGGGAGAGAACAGGGGAAAACTCGGTCCACGTCCACATTTGATGGTGGCTTTTAATGCACTGCAGCCTGTGTCCCCTTGACCTTCACGAATTTTCAGGTAGTAAGAAAGCAATTTTTCTTACTGGAAAGGAGAAAACTAAGTGGCTGCAAAGTAATATAATTTCCTTAAAGCAAAACAACAGAGAACCAACTTTGACTTTTTCCACATTACCCAGTAATTCTAAGACTAAGGGTTTTGTCATGTTACAGCAAATGCCGTTCATTAGGGGGAAATTGGAAGTCAGAACAGTGTGTGCTATTCAAATTCTCAATGAATAATTAACTCAAATGGGTTCAGAGTGCTACAAAATGAAATTAATTTGTTTTTAGTTTAACCCCAAATCCCCAATCCCTTGCCAAATGATCCGCTATGTATCCTACATAAAGGACAGGGTCTTTCTGGCAGAAAACCATTAACAGCTTTTATTTGCAGTAAGAGAAGCATGCCTTCTTATCAAACAGGTGCATGGCCCCCTTGCGGGGGGGTCACCCATCACCTGCATCCCCGTGTGTCACGGTGTTGCCGCACACCATTAACGCATCAAAATGGAAAAGGAAATGTAAGCAGTGTTTGCTGTCCAAAGTTCACGTCAACAACTCCTTATTATGAAGGCACTTCTGAGCCTTTCCTCCTGCATCTGGGAGCTGCCAGCAACCCAGTTCCAGGAGAGAAAATAGCTCGACACCTCCTGCAGCCCATGGAGTCCTCTTGTTGGGACAAGGTCCCCCCAGGAGAGAGGAGCCCCCAGCAGGGTCAACACTGGAGGTCCTGGGGGTGGGTGGTGCTGGGGAGGCCATGCGGGGAGGGCTGTTCCCTGTTCCCTTCCCCTCAGGAGACAGCTGGCCCAAGGTGACACAGGACCGGATGGGATTTCAGGGTCAGGGACCACGGAGCCCGGGGCTGTGGACCACACCAGCCCAAAGCCACTGCATGCCCCAGACCGGGGCTGTGGACCACACCAGCCCACGGCCACTGTATGCCCCAGACCAACACGAGAAGAGTGCAGACCAACAACATCTTCGTCTACGGTAGGTGTCACGGTTATCGTTCCTAAGAGAGTCCACGGCCACTTCTACCAGGTGCCCTCCACTCTTCCCCTGCCCCAGCTGGTCCCCCTGTGACAGCCGTGTCTTTGAGAACGGGGTGTGGAGCCAGGGGGAAAACACAAAATAAACCACCTGCTACTAGAAACAGCCTCGCTGTCCTCAGGGAGCCGGTCCTGGGGCCAGCCTCGCTGTCCTCAAGGAGTCGATCCCGGGGCCAGCCTCGCTGGACTCAGGGAGTCGGTTCCAGGACCCCATGGACACCAAATCCAGGCACATTCAAGCCCCACAGGTGGACCTGCCGAACCTGCGTGTACAAAGAGTCGGCCCTCCGACACGCGTTTCACATGGCAGGAACACTGTATTTTCTGCGTGTACAAAGAATCAGCCCTCCGACATGCGTTTCACGTGGCAGAACACTGTATTTTCTCCCTGAGTTTGGTTGAAAAAATCCACCTATAAGTTGACCCGCAAAGCTCAAGCTTGTGTTGGACAATAGTCAACTGTACGCAATTGACACTGATTCCTACCAACAATATCCAAATCTTACCATGACCAGCACGATAAAGAGAATGAGCAAAATTTAAAAACTAAAGCAGAGTTTTTTCCTGCTAGTTGGGGCACTGCGTATCCCCTGTGGGAAAGACAACACTGGCCGCTGACCAAACTCCATCGGCCTCTTCCTCCGTCCTGAGGGCATCTTCCTCCATCCTGACAGCAGCCTGGGCTTACCTCAGTCCCAGGGCGGGGGAGGAGGACGCACTGTGCACCCTCCCAGCTCTCCTCCGCCCCTTCCCTCAGGCTGGCCCAAGAGCAGCCTGAACAGTCAGGTGCTGGGAACACCGAGCTGCCCCTCCTCGGCCCACAACCTCAGGCCACCTGTCTCATTTGTGACGGAGAAACAGAGCTGCAGCTGCAGGCGGGAGGCGGGACACGCTGGGATCTACCCATGGCCAGGCCGAGCTACTCTGATCACTCAAGCTTCACTTTCATCACTTGCTCTACCAAATAAACTAGAATAAAATATGCCACTTCCTCCTTTGCACACACTCCCAAGCCTCCCATCCCACTTCCCGGCGCTGACCCCATAAGAACACTTTCTGTGCCTTTCCAGGTATTTTCTATCCTCCTCAAGCACAGAACCACATTCAGAGTGAATTTTTTTTTTTTTTTTTTTTTTTTTTTTTTTTTTTTTTTTTACAGAAATGGCACCAGGGCAGATGATTTTTTTTGTACCATTTCTTTGGTTTCTTGGGCATTTTCCGCACCAGGACAGATGGGTTCTGCTCTCCTTCCTCCCCACCGAAGGTTGCCTCACAGCAGCCACACACAGAGCCGTAAGCCCTCGCAAGACTGTGGGTGTCTCGGGGTGCCCCACGTCCCCAAAGACCAAGGGGTCACAGATCCACACTGTCCAACAACACTTCAGACATGGCCTCGAGCCTGGGAACCCTGCTGGCCAGCCCAGGCCAGCAACAGAATAGAGGTGTGAGAGGTAACATTTGCACTTCTTAAAAAAAAAAAAAAAGGCAGATATTCAGTGCCACATTTAAAATGATCATGGCGGCCAGGCACAGTGGCTCATGTGTGTAATGTAAGCACTTTGGGAGGCCAAGGTTGGCAGATCCCTTGAGGTCAGGAGTTCAAGACCAGCCTGGCCAACACGGTGAGACCCCTGTCTCTACTAAAAATACAAAAATTAGCTGGGCATGGTGGCAGGCACATGTAATCCCAGCTACTTGGGAGGCTGAGACACAAGATTCTCTTGAACCCTGGAAGCAGAGGTTACAGTGAGCTGAGATTATGCCGCTGCAATCCAGCCTGGGTGACAGAGCAAGACTCTGTCTCAAAAATAAAAATAATAAATAATAACAAAAGAAAAAATATATATGCATTCCTAGTCCCTTGGAGCTGCAGCAACAAAGCTGGTGATATATTTTGGGTGTTTCTAATCAATGTTTTCCATGAGCTACACTGCAAGTCTCAACCTTGACCCTGCTACAGTAATCATCTATTACAAATTAAAACAAGAGCCATAACTCTGTCTCCTACTAAAATATTCTAACTGAGACATGTTAACAGAATACATTTCTTTGGGTGAGAAAGTATCCACCAGGGTGGGGAACAGACGGCCCACCGATTGTGCTGTGGCCCTAACCACCAAGGACTCATGAATCATCCACAGCAAGGCTGGTGACTCAAAAAGAACACTAAATTGCTCTTTGACATCAATTCTTAAACCTTGAGAAACCAAAGTTCTCTTTGTAACAGACTTTAAAAAGGATGAAGTCAGAAGTAGCTCAGCAGAGATGCACCAACTCTTACCTGGGAGAGACACTCCTTGCTAATCACGTCTGGATTAACGGATGTGCTAAAAGCATCTCTTCCAACAGAGACACAAACTGAAAACAGGAATGCCATGAACACCTTCCCCAGATAACCCAGTCCTCACCCATCCACCCCTCAGGAGGTCCCCAGACAAGTCCAATAAGGAAATGACCCCACAGCAGATTCAGGTGCAGGCAGTGAGGGTAGTGGCGTCAGGGAATTCCGCCGTAAACCTTGGCAGCACGCAGGGAGGTGTACCCAGCTGGACAGGTGAAGTCAGAAGTGCAGGATGATCTGGCCATTCCAAATAAGCAGGGCATAACAATTTTGTTAAAATGAAACCCAGCCTTTGAAAAGGCCCGGACTTCCCACAATGTGTGGTATTTATAGTGTGGAGGGCACTGTAGAGAAGTTATCAGAGGGTTCACGACGGCAAGATCCACGGAGGCTCTGCCATGTGCCAGGCATGAGACAACAATTCACACAAAACACCTCATTTCACCCTACACAGAGTCCACAGACTGCTCCACAGTCTCCCAGGTAAGAGTTGGTGCATCTCTGCTGAGCTACTTCTGACTTCATCCTTTCTCAACTGCTTCATGTTTCACCCTACACAGAGTCCACAGACTGCTCCACATTTCACCCTACACAGAGTCCACAGACTGCTCCACATTTCACCCTACACAGAGTACAGAGACTGCTTCACAGAATACTACCAAAGGGGACCATCAAATGATCCCCAAGAAGTAATGAGCGCCTTAAAAGTAAGAAAGCCAACCTCCTCCCCCTCTATTAACTTCCTCTCCTCATTTCCGCAGAACCAAAGAAATATGAAGGGCCAGTGA
Source organism: Macaca fascicularis (assembly GCF_037993035.2). Lineage (NCBI taxonomy): Eukaryota > Metazoa > Chordata > Mammalia > Primates > Cercopithecidae > Macaca > Macaca fascicularis. The sequence goes on along the minus strand of NC_088384.1, from coordinate 72,559 downwards.
CGCCCCACTGAAGAACGCTCTCCTGGTGGTTACACTCTGTACATAGGGAGAACAACACTGCTCCGTGCTGCATGAGGCTACTATTCTATACTACACTAGTACGATCTGTTTGTTCTATTCTATACTATTCCATTCTCTATGATAGAATACTACAGCTTCACTCCATACTATAAAACGCTGTACTATCTGTTCTATTCTATTCTATTTTCTTCTATACAGAAAGGAGTTAGCCAGCTTGCTTTAGGCAGACAGTAAGGGAAGGGTCCCAGAGAGCCTCCAGCCCATGTTTTGTGCAGATAGGGGGACTTGCACGGGGGGGCCCTCCTAAACATGCTCACAGCAGACTAAAGGTCCCCATGCACACGAGGGAATGGGGTGGAACCACCAGATATTTGCTCCTTAGACAGCGAGACCAGCCCCATCAGCTTCTATATAAAAGCCCTTGTAGTCAACTGGGAAGGGGGCGACCAGCAATCTGCTCTCAGGACCCCTCTTTTCGCTGAGAGCTTAACTTTTAGCTTAACGAGTTCCACTGCACTCACTCTTCGATGTCCCCGTGCCTGTTTCTTCCTGGTCATTAGACAAGAACCTGGACCCAGCTGAGCTAAAGAGCAAAACTCCTGCATCAGTGCTACAGAACACTATCCTCTCTGTTCTGTGCCATGCGACTCTACTATTCCACACCACACTACGTAATATTAATACTATGCTGTGTGTTCTAATCTAGATTGTATTATGCTATGCAATACTACGTCATTAGTTCAACTGTATACTCTACAATACTATCCCACTTGTTCTATTCTAGACCATGTAATACGATTTTTCCTATTGTATACTATACTACATAATGTTACACTGTTTCTTCTGTTCTATGCTACCCTATATAACATTATGCTATTTGTTCTATTCTGCGCTACTCTATATAATTATATTCTGTTTGTTCCATTCTATACAACACCTTGCATCATTTTACCATGTTCTACGATACAAGAGTAGAGTCAGTTATACTTTCATAATCTTTTCCAAGCTCTTACCCAGTAAGAAATGTGATGTTTTACTATGCCTCACATAAATGCACATTTCATGATAATCAATGCCACTTCCTATGGTTGTAGAATTCTGTCTCTATGATTCTACTGATACGGCTTCTTTGGGCTTTTCTTTAAGTCCTTTGCAGTGTCTGGTTTCCTAGTGAAAAGATGACTAAGGTCCCGATAAGATCCTACAAAACCAGCATTCACACAGGCTCACCTGTGTGCACTCTGCTGGACTCCGTGTTGAAGGAGTGACAGGAAGACAGACGGCTGTCGGTGGATGGAAGGCAACAAGCACAGAGTAGATTCCAGAACTGAGACATGTACCAAGGCTCTGGCACAGCTGAGGGTCGATCCCAATTCTAGCCTCTCACAGAAAGGCAGAGGGGACTTAGCACAAAGAGCACGGAACTTTGCTTTAATAAAGCAAATGCTTACCATCCACTGTGAGGAGCTCAAGGAGAAATGGCAGTAGGCTCTACTAATGATACTGCTTTAAAAAATGGAAGGGAGAGGGTACATTTTCACATGGGCCATGTGGAAAGTTGGCTGGACCTGCCGCTGGACCTGACACTGGACCTGCTGCTGGACCTGCCCCTGGACCTGTCGCTGGACCTGCCGCTGAACCTGTTCCTGGACCTGATGCTGGACCTGCCGCTGGACCTGATGCTGGACCTGACGCTGGACCTGCCCCTGGACCTGCCACTCGGTCTGCTACTGGACTGCTAACAAATGCTGCAGATTTTTATGTAGAAAAAAGTACAATGCGTCTGAGAGCAGCTGTCCCAGCTCTGGATGAAGCCGGCAGAAAAAGGAAGCAGCAGAGACGCTGGTATCATTCAGTGGGCAGAGTCAATGACCCTCCTCTAAGTCCAGCAAAGCTCAACCTGCATGTCTGCAACTAGAAATACCAATCATAAGCCAGACCTCCTGGCAAATACCATTGACCTGCTGTAATTCTGTGTGGTGTATTATGTCCCATGTACAGGAAATCTTTCACAAAGCCTTTAACCAGGAAGTACTAACATGACTTTTAATGCAATATAACAGCTTTGCACCCATTTAACATATATTTAACCCCAGTGGTATATTTAAATATATATTTTATAGAACATCAGGCATGTTTACCTAATGGCTCGAACTTTCACAATGTCTCTCTCCCTGAGAGGACAGCGGAGGATCCCATGCACTGTCTCCAGGAACATGCCCCTCCCAGAGAGGATTCACAAATCAAATGTGCACATGCATGCATGCACAGACACATATCACACACACACACACACACATGGACACGCACACCTATATGCAATACATACATTCACACATGCACACACGTTCACATAATCACATAATACCACCACATAACAGACGCGTACACATACACACAACACTCAAACACACGCACACAAACATACAACACTCAAACACACACGCACAAGCATACACACAACACTCAAACACACATGCATATACATACACATTCTGACACACATACATACGTAAGTGTGTAGACATAACATGCACAAATATACATGTATAACTATATACACATGAGCATCCATGCATGCCTACTTGCACATATGTGCAGTCGTGCCTAAACACGTAACACATGCACACACATACATGCAACACAAATACACATGCACACATATACACATGCATGCACATGTACATTACACACAAAGGCACACATACATGCACAACACATATACATGCAATACACACTTTCATACACATAAATGCAAACACACATACATATATACATCCCTCAAAGACCCCATTATTCAATTCTAAACAAAGTGGTTTATCCCCCAAATGTACCTTCCCGTAATTAATAAGCTCTACTGCACATTTCTTGTTTCAAATAATGAGGTCTCACACACAGCACACACACATTTATACTCCAATACGTGTGAACATATAAATAGAAATAGGCACACGGGCACGAAGACCCTCTTCTGTAAAGGTATTCTCAAACTTGAACTGAACGAATTCTGCTAATTATAGTCAGAGTCAGCAAAGATATATATTTGACCTCGGAATGAATATACTCGTTCTTTTCGTTACCCCTGGCAACAGCAAGAATGTAAAACAGTTGTGCGATATCATGTCACTTATTCAATCCCACTTCCTGGGATCTGACCCACTTGGAATAGCGTTTCTGTCTGAGTGGTTTCCTTCTGACTAAAATCATGAGACGATTCCTTCTCTTCCTGCTTTCTCTTTCCCAGGCCTTTTCACTGCCCTTTCATCATCTCAGAAATAAATCATACTTGTCAAAATGGAACGCAAAGAAACAGCCTTAGGAGAGAATCCCACAATGGAATGGACCCAAGAGAGGAAAAAATATTCTTTTTGAAAATGTACAAAAGGAAAAGTCAAGAGGCCTGGGTTCCCTCTCATGACAGAAACAGACGTCAGCATAGCAGGTCGCTCAGCACAGTTCAGCTCTGTGTATGAAACAGAGATTCTAGTCCTTGTCCCTGTTTCAAGCTCTGTGTATGAAATAGATTCTAGCCCTTGTCCCTGTTTCATGATGTTGCAGTGAAGGTAACAAAACAGACAAAGGGCACAGGCTGCAGAAAAGGATTTTAAAAGGATGACTTTTAAAATGTGAGCCTGCTTTTCAAGGGCACAATGAGGACATTTTCAAGTATATTAAAGCTGATTTATAAGAGATAGGTATAAAGACTCTACAAGGTCGTTAGACTTTAGACTTACAAAGAAAACAAATCACATTCTCCTAGCATCACCAGTCAGGTGTTCCACAAATACTAAGAATAGCCACTGCAACGGGGTCCACTATGAGGGGTCAAAACATAACCCATGAAGCATGGCCGAGAGCTCCTATAACCTGATTTCTAGGAATCTAATTTTAAACATCCTCACAGCTAGCACATCACAAAAATACAGAGCTCCAAATGCTGTAACACAAGTGCTAACAACACCTAGCCAAAAATATACGAGGCATTTCAGGCAAAAATCCCAGAATCAGAAGAACACAAGTTTTCTAAGTTCTTCAAAAGCCGGTGCTGGTTGAGGCTCCTCTGCAGACTTCAACAAAAGACACGCTAGAATTAGCCATTGACGGTAACCCTGAGTCAACACGCACAGTGTTCGGAAAAGCACAAGGCCTGCTCCGGCTTGAGACCCCTGGGAACTTTCTCTGGACCGCACCGAGTGGACGACTTTGAGAACTCAAAATAACCAACAACCAGTCCATGAACAGAGAAAGAAGACTGCAGCCTCCCTGGGGACCTGGCTCCATGCCTGCCCCCTTTCTTCCGGATACCTTTGCCCTTCCTGGCTCCCTCCTCCACCTGGAGATGCTCTGGGTTCAGGCCCCTCTCCAGTTGTGTCTCGGTCCACAGCTGGCTACCTGTGTGAAGCACCAGGCCTTGAAGGACCATCTCCACCTGCTTCCTGCACTTCCCACCCACTTCCACCATGACACCCAGGCTCTGGCTGCTCTCAGGGATCAGGGCCGCCAGGCTCCCCCACAGGCTCCAACTGGAGTCCTGCCCCCTGGTTTTCAGCAACACTTGGGACTTTCTCCTGGAAACTCTCGGCTCTGGGCTTTAGTGAACTGCGCCATCCAGCTCTTCTCTGGATTCTAAGCAGGGCCTTCTCTGGGTCTTCCAACCCTTCCTCCATTTCCAAATGTGGGCTTTCCTTTGGCCTCCTCTCTCCAGACATGCACGCCTCACACTCTGGCTACTTGACCTGCACTTCTACCTAAGAGGCTCCCAAATGCTCCCTGCTCCAGATTTTCCCCAAGCCTCCTCCTGTATTTCCAAACTTGCAGCTTGCAGTGGTGTCTCTAAGTATCTCTGAGTCAGGTCCACACTTGCTTCTCCTGATTTCCGGCAAAGCGCAACGGCGACCTCGGGGTGCAGACTCGCAGCTTCATCCGCCTTCCTGTACTCCCTCTTCCCCTCCTGACCGAGGCACCGAATTGCTCAGCTCACTGGCTGCCTTCTCTCCTCCTCCGGCCACGGCGAGTGCCCTGCATGAGCCTGCCCTGTCACCCCCCGGCTCCACGGCATGCCGCACATCAGAGACACGATTCTCTCCGAAACCCTCAGTGGTTCCCTAGTATCCCACAGGTAAGGACTTCCACATTCTGGCCCCAATCTAACTTTCTGGCCTCAGATATGCACATGCATATTTTATCTGTGCAAAGAGAGTACAGGCCTCACACCCGCTCTCATTCCTGGGCTCCTAGTTCCTCTTAAAGGTGCTGTATGAGGTACCTATGCACTTTCCAAACACTAACTGAATATGCGCTTGGAGAACACTTACTTGATAATTTTGTGGCATTGCCGGATAACGTGGACAAAGTGAGAACTACGCAGGTGTGTGGACGCTGCCTTGCCCAGACCTCACTTACCCAGACACTCCCAGATGCTCAAGGTGACCAGCCCTATTGGCGCACAGGCAGGCGCAGGCTGCACCCCCACAGCTGGGCCCCGCGAGCTGAACTATAATTACGAAGCAGTTGTTTGCTCCTAAATCTGTTTATGCTGGTGCATTTGTTACACATTACTGAAACCAACAAAGTATGACTCCAAAGAGAGAATAATTGTATGAAAACTAAGTTGGATGCCTTTCAAAGACTTAATATAGGGGAATTTTTTTTTTCATTTTAATCTTTTTAAAATTGCTATCAAATTAGGTATGGGCAAAAAATATATACAATGTTTGAGGAAATAATTTTTAACGGTTTCATATCTAACATACCTTGCTTCTCTTGTGTTGCCTATTCTCTTCTAGAAGAATAAAAACTGTGGCAGGCCTGCGATGGCTGTGGTTGAGGAAAGAGGCCACAGCCACAGCCAGCAGAACCATGCTCAGCAGCAGCCTAGCCCCGCGTGGAAGAGGCGTGAACACTCTCGGGAGAGGTGGATGTGAACTAACGGTTCCCAGCTCTGACCTCTTTATCTGAATGCGGTGATTGGTTTTATCTGAATGTCAGACAAAAGGGTGTCTACGTCCAGGAAAGACTCTAAACACTCTGGACGCTGCTGTGGCAGATGGTGACCGTGACCCAGTGATACCACTCTCCAGTGGGCAGCCAACCCAGTCTCCTAACCGTAAAGGACATTCATAGCAACACTACGAAAAAGAAACACTACTGTTCTGACCCAGAAAAGTGAAATGTAAAACATAAAATACACAGGTTCTAACTAAGAGGCAGACAGACCGGGCACGGTGGCTCACGCCTGTAATCCCAACCCCTTGGAAGGCCAAGGCGGGTGGATCACTTGAGGTCACGAGTTTGAGACCAGCCTGGTCAACATGGTGAAACCCCATCTCTACTAAAAATGCAAAAATTACCCGGATGTGGTGGCGGGCACCTGTAATCCCAGCTACTTAGGAGGCTGAAGCAGGAGAATTGCTTAAACCTGGGAGGTGGAGGTTGCAGTGAGCCGAGATCACGCCACCGCACTCTAGCCTGGGCAACTCCTTCTCAAATAAAATAAAATAAAATAAAATAAAATAAAATAAAATAAAAGGCAGAGAAACAAAGGAGATTTCCTCTGATCTTAAAAACAGAAGTATTTGTTTCACAGCGTGGATAATTGAAGATCTGCATAGAAATCACCTAGGGTCCCGCCCTCCCTCACAACAGACTGGGATAGAGGGAAGGAGGGCAGGAGGTGGGCCCCTTGTCCACGAGAGCCTCCTCCCACCCCATCCCCTTCCTCAGGAGGGCGGCCTGCCCAGTGCAGGCTCCCTTCTCCCCAGGTAAGACCCTGGCGTCTCTACAGGAACACCCACCTCCCTTCCCTGCAATCCACTCCAGCTGCTCACGGCCAGTCAGGGGGGGCGCTCTTCAGAGAGGAGCAAACGGTTTGGAGGACAGCCTGAACTCCAACGTCCCAGGTGTGGCTTGCCAGGAAGCACAGAGGAAGGATGCAGGTCCCCAGAAGGAGGAGGCGCAGGAGGACGATGAGAGAGAAGAGAGAGAGACAAGAGAGGCAGACTGCCCAGCCGGGGGCTGAGCACAGGATCTGGCTGAGGCCCCCTGGGGAGGGGCAGAGGCAAACAGGCTGCTGCTTCTAGGCTGCTCGGGAAGATACAAGCTTGAAGGGGCTGCAAGGCAGGACTCACTGAGGAGCAGTCATGTGGATGCCACGCCTCTCACATGGCACACACTGACAACATGCAACTCACATGCAACACAACACAACACGCATGTACAATGGGCTTATACAACACTGACAACACACACTGCACACAAACACACACAACCTATACAACACATACCCAATACATGTGACTCACAACACAATGTGCATTTATAACACACTCATACGACACATAACCAATACATGCAACTCACAACACAACATGTGCGTACAACACACTCATACACACATACAGCACACGTAACTTACATACAACACAACACGCACGTACAATGCACTCATACAGCACACACAACACACAACTCACATACAACACGCACATGCAACACACTCATACAACACACAACACTCATACAACACACAACACACGTAACTCACAACACAACATGCACACACAACACTCATACAACATACATACAATACATGCAACTCACAACATACACACACAACACACTCATACAGCTCACGTACAACACATGCAACTCACGTTCAACACAACATGCACGTACAACACACACAACACACGCAACTCAACACAACATTCACGTACAACACACTCATGCAACACAACACTCATACAACGTACACACAATACATGCAACTCATAACACAACATACACATACAATACACTCATACAACACATACAACACATGCAACTCACGCATAACACAGCATGCACGTACAACACACTCATACAACATATAACACATACAACATGCACACAACACACGCAACTCAACACAAATACATGTACAATTCACTCACAACACACAACACTCATACAACACACAACACATGCAACCCATAAACACATGTACAACACACTCATACAACACACAACACTCATACATCACACACAATACATGCAACTCATATACGACATACACATACACACATACAACACACAACACTCATACAACATACAAAGCATGCAACTCACAAATACACGCACAACACACTCATACAACACACAACACTCAAACGTACAATAAGTGCAACTCAACACAATATGCACATACAACACACATACAACCCATGCAACTCACATACAACACAACACACTCATACAACACATTCATACAACACACACTATACAGATTCTAAGTATGAAATAGAAAACAGCACACTCACAGTTTCTAAATTTGATGAAAACTTTTTTCAAGAAAGTCGTCCAACATCCAAACTGGTACCATGTCCTCATTTTCAGTTGCTGTTCAGATTCAAGCATTTTTATCATCTACTCTATGAATTATAATAATACAGCATAAACCCATTTTTCATTTTACACCCACTTTGCTGTGGGGTGCTCCAAAACAGGGGCCAGGAGCCTCAGAGTCGTCCCTCGGAACAAAACACAACCGACACTCAGAGGCCAGGAAGGGAACTCGGGGGGTGACACACACTCTCTCATCTGCAGAGCTCTGCTTCAAATACTTTACACGTAACCAGGCTGGAACGGGTTGGTGAGGGTACAGACATGGCAAACTGAGAAGAAACTGGCAGGTGGAGAAAGATCAGTCAAAATCCAAGGAAAAATGCTGAACATTTTCCACAAATAGTTCACACAACAGATGATACTCAGGCTACTGAAAGTTTATTGAGAGGGGTCTTGCTCCAAAGAAAAAGTTCTCTCCCAAAGTTATCAAAGATTCACAGCAGGCACCTGCCCCCAACACACCATCTTCCGAGGGCCTAGGAGTCAAAAAGAAGGTAAGACAGTAGTAAGGGTACAGGGAGAGGAGAGCGGGAGGGGACCGAGAACTCGGAACCAAGAGATGGGCGGACACTGAATGCCTGACTCCAAGGTTATCACCCCAGAAAACAAGTCTGTTTAAGTCCGTAGTAACAGTGTTAGTACTTTCACTGAACCTGCACTCAACACTGGAGAACCTCCCTGTGTTATAAAGACGATCTGAAAAATAACATTAATTCACAATGTAGAGTGATGATTCAGCCACAGAAAATAAAACTGACATAATCCACTACAAGTCACACTATGTCTGTCTTTAAGACTGGTTTATGATGCAGAAAAGAGGCAGTTTGAGATCTAAAATACTTAAACTGGCAAACACCTTGTTTCCCTGAATTCTCACAACCGTGGCACCAGCTAGAGTAAGACAGAGTGGTTTTCAGAGCTTCCAGAACAGCAGAACAGATCAATCATAAATATGCAAAAGTGATCTGAAAACAGAATTAATTAATATTCCACGTTTTGGCTTAAACTAGTCATGTGATTTCCAATAAGTGGGAAACATTCACACCGATTTTTATAAGAAAGTTCAATGTGAACACATAGTACAGAACATTGCCTTTGTTTTGGAATTTATTTATTTAATATGATAATTTCATTTGTATTTAGTTATTCTTGATGTTGAATGCTCATCTTTATTAATGATGAGCTACCCATTTTCTGACTGAGGAAACAGAAAGTTGTCACTGCCTAACAGCAATACTCAAAACAGCCTGTATGAAAGGAAAAGGTATATCTGTGTGCACACAGATGCATACACATGCATACACGTACCTATACATGTACACACGCGTGTACATATGTGCATACACATACACACATACACATGTGTGCATGAGCACACATGCATGCACACATATACACATACATGCATACACACGCATATGCACATACACGTACACTCATATACACACGTACACATGCACACACATACATGCATATACACGTGCACATGGACACGTGGACACGCACATACACACGCATACACACATGCACACACATGCATGCGTACATGCATACGTAAGTATCATCTCAGGTACGTGGATTCAAAATTCTGATGCAAACAAGAATAATTACAAAACAAGGTAGGGTGTCAACAAGTGAGAATTGAGATGAAAGTTCTGATATGTTCCAGAGACGATACGGGAGGTCGTCACATCACATAAATATCTTACCCATTTTAAACGTGACAATTCCTGCCAACATCGGCCTGGATTAAGATGATTTCATTGACATAAGGAACAGAAAATATAGTATTTATTCTAATGAGATTCTGTAATCATTACATTATTTTCACAATTATAAGTAATCACTAAATAACTTCCTCCCAAGGGTCTAAAAATAAAAATAAGATAACAAAAGAAAGTCACAGTCCTGAGAGCTTTATCATGCAAATCACAACTGTGAAAATCAAGCATGTTTTTGAGACTATGCCCTCCTCAAATATCCTTCCTGGAATTTTGTACCAGTAATGGCTGGTAATTAATTGTTATACCAGCTGGAAAGTATATCATTGGGGGTACGTGAAGTAAACATGTAAAGAGAAATGAACACACACACTTGAACCCAGGCCTCATTTCACAACTGTTTCCTACTTTCGATTTGCTTAGTTTACCTCATGAGGTACCTCGAGGAGAGAAAGCAGAGCTGGGATCTGCCCCGAGGCTGCTTCGGGAAGAGCTGGGTGGGCACCAAGACCCTCAGACCGAGGGCTGAGCTGCGTGGCTATGACCCCATCACTGCAGCTCCCCAAGCGTGTGTCCCTGTGTGTCACGCAAACCCCTGCCACACAGGTGACACACGCCACACGCCTGACACAGGCTCAGCACACAGGGAGCGATCAGTAAGTGGTGACTAGAGAGAAGTGACGGCCTTCAGCGTGGATGGAGAAAACAGGCCACAGACTCACAGAGGAAACGCCACAGATCCACAGACGGAGAAAACACCACAGACGCACGGACGGAGGAAACACCACAGACGCATGGAGGGAAGAAAAGTGCCACAGACGCACGGAGGGAGGAAAAGTGCCACAGACGCAGGGACGAAAGAAACGCCACTGACGCACGGATGGAAGAAACGCCACAGACGCATGGACGGAGAAAACGTGCCACAGAGGCACACACGGAGAAAACAGTCCACAGATGCACGAACAGAGGAAACGCCACAGACGCACGGACGGAGGAAACAGGGCAGAGACGCCTATACACCAGTGTGGAACGTCGGACAGGAACGTCCCGGCCATGCACTGTCCACTCCCCCTAGAGACTTCCCACCCCAGAGCACTCAGGATGGCTGTGGAGCGCCTGCCACGCACCCCAGAGGCGAAGCTGGGGAGCCAGAGATGAGCAGGTTCACGTCCATCAAATGCAGCTGCAATCCCTGTAATAACTGGAGGTCACTATTAAACAGAAGGGCACTTCACTTGGAATAAAAGCACTCTGCATAAAAGAACTAAAGATTGGCTGGAGACAGCTTAGAAACCGTCACCATTATTCTTGTTAGTGACAGCGAAGCTTCAAGAGTGGTCACTTTTCCTGTAGAAATCCCACAGAGGTGATTCCTGGAACTCATTTAGAATATTTCTTTCCCAGAAACCACACAACCAAGAACTTAATAGTGCCGTCTCTTGACCAGAAAGATTCAGATTTCTGATGAAACTAAACCCTGTCCAGCCTCCTGATTCTAGAAGATGCTGTACAGAAAAGCTAACTCAAAGGGGTCTCATTTCTTTTGTCATCCACGACACATAAAAAATTTTTTTAAATATACAAAAAATGTAGGAATTGTACAGTGAATACCCATGTGTCTACCCCCTGGATCACAGACTAGATTTAAATGTAAAGTTCTAAAGGTTCCCAGCTAAGGAAATGTGCAGTGTAAGCCTCTACCTGGTTAGAACCAAGGGGAATGGAATGAGCTTTCCCCAGCCTTGCTGCTCAGCTGGGAGGGGCTGCCACAGCTCAGCCACCCCACCCCAGAGCACCCAGGATGGCTGTGGAGTTCCTGCCACCCACCCCAGAGGTGAGGCTGGATCCCCATTCGCGGTGTTAAGAATGAGCCAGCCTTTAGAGGCCATGTGGTCTATACTTGAATAGAAAATGTTCCAGGAAACTAAAGATTCCAATGCGTGCACTGAATTCCTAACCATTTGAAACCCAGGCTCCTCATCTATACACGAAGAACAACGCTCTCTCCTGGGAAAGCATTTCAGAAGGACGAAAAAGGATCCACATGAGAGCAGCTGAAAACTACAAGGCATCATGCAATTATAAGCCTTTTTCTATATCTTTGTTTCAAGGAATGTCAGCATTCTAAATATTGCAGTTCATCCCACATCACCTTTCAGGAGCAAATCATAACGATCAAAAGTATCAGCAGAATCACTACCAGCTCAGTCGCCATGTGCTTCTTCTTCCTGCATGACAATTCCTGCAGAACGATGGGACCATCCAAGAATGGCTCCCTGCCATCATGTGCCCATTCTCCTTCCCCAGGGGGCTATTCCTGTACTCACGGGGCATGGGAAACCTGTATAACGCCACCAGAAAGTCCTTGTTTGACTTACACACTTCCCAGAAGGGCTGATTTTATCCAGAATCCTAACTGTGTCAAACACTAAACCTAAGAAATCATCAAGAAACCAAGGAAATGTAAGGCCATGTCCTGCCCCGGGTGCATGGCTACTAGGGGAGAAATAGAAAATGAGACATGAAAGGAAACTTTTAAGATATTCAGACCATCACTGGATGATTCCAGGAACCCATTACAGATCATTGCTGTTCCTAATAACAGGAAAGAAATTCTAAAATCCCAACAGGCATGGTGAGTCCCTCACTTGCATGAAGTCAAAATAATAATCCATCACTCTCTTCAAAAGGACAAAAGAAAAACTCTACTTCCTCTTCATATTAATTTGTGTACAAGCGACTTAAGTGAGAAAATCTTAATGTCTGGACTGTGATATCAATAGCAAAATAATCCCAAGATTCCCAATTAAAAGATAGAGACGGCCTGAATGAATTTAAAACAAGAAAAACCGACTATATGCTGCCTACAAAAAACACAGTTCAGCTGCAAAGACACACATAGACTAAATGTGAAGGGATGGAAAAACACATTCCACATTAATGGAAATCAAAGGTAAGCAAGAGTAGCCATATTTATTTCAGATCAATCACAATTTAAGTCAAAAACTGTAAAAAGGAGAAAAAAAGGTAATTATATAATAAAGAGATCAAAATAGCAAAAGGATATAACAATTACGAGTATATGTGCACCCAACAACAAAGCACTCAGATATATAAAGCAAATATTAGTAGATCTAAATGGAGAGAGAGGTCGGGCGCGGTGCCTCACGCCCATAATCCCAGCATTTTGGGAGGGATGTGGAGGCAGGTGGATCACCTGAGGTCAGGAGTTTAAGACCAGCCTGGCCAATATGGTGAAACCCTGTCTCTACTAATACAAAAAATTAGCCCAGCATGGTGGCACATGCCTGTAATCCCAGCTACTTGGGAGGCTGAGGCAGGAGAATCACTTGAACTCAGGAGGTGGAGGTTGCAATGAGTTGAGATTGCACCTCTGCCCTCCAGCCTAGGCAACAAGAGCAAAACTCTGTCTCAAATAAATTTATATATACATATATATGTATAGAGAGAGACAGGGAGACACCAACACAACAATAGTAGGAGCTTCAAAATCCCACTGTCAGTACTGGAGGTCATCTAGACAAAAAATAACAACAAAACATCAAATTTAAAGTCCAGTGTAGACCAAATGGACCTAACAGACATTTACAGAACATTTCATCCAACAGATACAAAATGCACATTCTTCTCAGCACATGGAATATTCTCTAGAATCCACCACATGTTAGGCTACAAAAGAATTCTCAATACATTTTTTCTAAAATTGAAATAACATCTAGGATATTCTCAGACTCTAACAGAATAAAGCTATAAATCAACAACAAGGAACAGACACTTCTCAAAAGAAGACATTTATGCAGCCAATAGAGACATGAAAAAATGCTCATAATATAGAATGAGACCACCACTTCTCCTGTTGTCTTTCCCAGCTTTTCCCCGTCTCCCCTTTTCCCTAGTTTATAAGACAGGAGAAGGGGGAGAAAACAAAAAGTTAGAAAGAAACAGAAGGAAGATAAATAGCTAGAGGACCTTGGCACCACCACCTGGCCCTGGTGGTTAAAATAATAATAATAATATTAACCCCTGACCAAAACTACTAGTGTTATCTGTAAATTCCAGACATTGTTTGAGAAAGCAGTGTAAAACGTTTTGTTCTGTTAGCTGATACATGTAGCCTCCCATCATGTTTTGTCTGAGGCTAGTCCTGCTACAATAATCACTCGCCATCAGAGAAATGCAAATCAAAACCACAATGAGATACCATCTCACACCAGTTAGAATGGTGATCATTAAAAAGTCAGGAAACAACAGGTGCTGGAGAGGATGTGGAGAAATAGGAACACTTTTACACTGTTGGTGGGACGGTAAACTAGTTCAACCATTGTGGAAGACAGTGTGGTCATTCCTCAAGGATCTAGTACTAGAAATACCATTTGACCCAGCCATCCCAATACTGGGTATATACCCAAAGGATTATAAATCATGCTGCTATAAAGACACATGCACACGTATGTTTATTGCGGCACTATTCACAACAGCAAAGACTTGGAACTAACCCAAATGTCCATCAATGACAGACTGGATTAAGAAAATGTGGCACATATACACCATGGTATACTATGCAGCCATAAAAAAGGATGAGTTCATGTCCTTTGTAGGGACATGGATGCAGCTGGAAACCATCATTCTCAGCAAACTATCGCAAGGACAGAAAACTAAACACCGCATGTTCTCACTCATAGGTGGGAAATGAACAGTGAGATCACTTGGACACAGGAAAGGAAACATCACACACTGGGGCCTGTTGTGGGGAGGGGGGAGGAGGGAGGGGGGAGGGATAACATTAGGAGATATACCTAATGTAAATGATGAGTTAATGCGTGCAGCATACCAACTTGGCACGCGAATACATATGTAATAAACCCGCACATTGTGAACATGTACCCTAGAACACAAAGTTTAATTTTAAAAAAAATCAACAACGAGGAGAACTTTCAAAACTGTATGAATACATAGAAATTAAACAATATGCCCTTGAATAGCCAATGGGTCAATGAAGAAATGAAGAAGGAAATTTAAAAATTTCTGGAAATAAATGAAAACAGAAACACAACATATCAAAGTTTATGGTATACAGCAAAAGCAGTATTAAGAGGAAAGTTTATAACAATAAACTCCTACATTTAAAAAACAGATTTAAAATAAACAACCTAACAACGAACTGCAATGAGCTAGAAGAGCAAGAACAAATCAAATCCAAAAGTGGTAGAAGAAAAGACATAACAAAGATCAAAGAGGAACTAAATAAACTTGAAACTAACAAATATAAAAATGAAGAAAAAAATGTTGGTTTTTTGAAAAGATAAATAAAATAGACAAACCATTAGCTACACTAAGCAAACAAAAAGAAATCCGAAAGAAATAAAATTAGAAACAGAAAAGGAGAATGACAGTTGATACCACAGAAATACAAGGGATCATTACAGACTATTTTGAACAACTATATGTCAACAGATTGGAAAACCTAGAAGAAATGGATAAATTCCCGGACACGTACAACCTACCAAGATGGAACCAAGAAGAAACGGAAATCCTAAAACAGACCAATAATGAGTAACATGTATGACTAAGTAATAATAAAAAGTCTCCCAACAAAGAAAAGCCCAGAACTAGGTGACTTCGCAGCTGAATTCTACACATTTTTGTTTCAATTCTTCTCAAACTATTCCAAAAGTATTGAAGAGGAGGGAATCCTGCCAAGTTCATTCTTCAAGACCAGCATTACCCTGATACCAAAATAAGACAAGGACACAATAAAAAGAGAAAACTATAGGTCAATATCCCTGATGAACACAGATGCAAAAATCCTCAACAAAATACTAACAAACTGAATCCAACAGCAAATCAAAAAGATTATACACCATGATCAAGTGGGATTTATCCCAGGATGCAAGGATTGCTGAACAAACACAAATCAATAATCATGCTACATCACATCAACAGAATTAAGGACAAAAACCATAATATCATTTCGATAGATACAGAAAAAGCATTTGATAAAATTCAACGCTGCTTCATGATAGAAAGTCTCAACAAAAGAGGCACTGAAGGAAAAATACCTCAACACAATAAAGGCCATATGTGACAAACCCACAGCTAACATAATGGGGAATGGGGAAACACTAAGAGCTTTTTCTCTGAGATCTGTAACAAGACAAGGACGCCCACTTGTGCCACGCCTATTCAACACAGCACTGAACGTCCTAGTCAAGAGCAGTCAGGCAAGAGAAAGAAATCAAGGGCACCCAAAGTAGAAAGGAGGCACTCTAATTGTCTGTTTTCAGACAATGTGCTCTTATATATTAAAAAAAAAAAAAAAAAAAAAAAAGACTCCAGCAAAAATCTCTTTGAACTGATAAACAAATTCAGTAAAGTTACAGAATACAAAATCAACATATAAAAATCAGTAGCATTTCTATAGACCAACAATGAGCCAGTGAAAAAAGAAATCAAGAAAGCAATCCCATTTAACTACAAAAATATAAAATAAAAATAAAAATACCTCAGAAGAAATCTAACCAAGAAGGTTAAAGATCTCTATGAGGAAAACGATATTCTACCCTCGGAAGGTAGAACAGTGGCTTCTAGAGACAGGAAAGGGCGGCGGGAAGGCAGAAAGGGAGAGGTTATCTAATGGATACAAAATTACATCTAGATAGTAAAAATAAGGGTTAGTGTGCTATAGCCTTGTAGGGTGACTATAGTTTACAATTTATTGTATATTTTCAAGCAGCTAGAAGAGAGGATTTTAAATATTCCCAGCATTAAGAAATGACAAATGTTTGAGATGATGGACATGCTAATTACCCTGAGTTGCTAATTACACACGAAAAACATGTATTGAAATATCATACTGTATCCCATGGATATGTACTATAATGTGTCCATTAAAAATAATAATTGTTAAAAACCCAAGGGTCATTTCTCATGTGTCCTATGTCAGTGTTGTGGTCCATTGGTGGAGACCCAGCCATTTGCAAGTAAGACTATAGTCACTTGAGCTGAAAGCAAATGAATCGTCACAAAAATTACCACTGGCACCGAGTCTTCTTTCCAGAATTTCCTGCCCACAGCACTGCCACAGTCACTGTGGGCAGGAAAGACACACTAGCACCCAAGTTTCAACCCCAGTACAGTTGATGCTTTTATTTCTCTGGTTTGGAATAGGTGTGTGTTCATAATTTACGTTTACTCCAACTGTCCCCTTGCTTAAATAGCTTCTTAAGGATAACTTCCTCTTACTAAATCCCAACAGCTTCTGAGCATCCGTTATATTCTCCAAAGTAAATAAAAAGAGAAAACGTGTTGAAAGCCTGATAATGTTCACTTAAGAATCCAGCATGATGTACAGCTTGAAATGACTACTCCACCTTGTTCCTTTACATGACTTTTAAAGTAGCCCCAGTTATTATACATAATTGAGGTCATAATTTCTGCAATACCATTAGGTCCACGAACGGTAGGGCCAGAGGACTTCAAAGTCTGTCTCCGATTTTTTTTTTTAAAAAAGGGAAAGCTCATGAGAGTAGGTAATGAAAATAAATATTCACACAACTCGGAACAGGGGATGGTGAAACATAAAACTCCAGCCTGGCACAGGTGTCCAGCCAGTGAGGGTGGGGACACAGACTCATAGGGTCCCCACAATCCCTCAAAAATGCCACAGACAGGTGGGTGGCCTGAGACAGAGCCAGGCTCCGAATTCCGGGAGCTGTCTGGCTCATGTGCACCTCATGTGGTCCACACTGCACGAGGATGCCCAACGTCACCAGTCCCGGTGCAGAACACAAGAATGCCCCATGGCATGAGCCCCCGCTGCACAGCATAGCCCGAAGGTGCCAGCTCAGACTCCTACACACGCTGGTCACCAAGGCACTGCCCTCCAGGAAGGAGGACCCCAGAGGTCGTGGCAGGGTGAGGTTCTGCTCTTCATCATCCGCGAGCAGAGGGGAAAGTCCCAGCAGACATTTGGGGAGCCTCTACACGTGGTTCTGGGACTCTGAGTGGAGGTTCAAAGATGTCCCCAGGTACGCCAGACTCAAACCTAAAAAAGACCCATTCTTCCAGATATGCCCAGACTGGAACCTATATAGGCCATCCTTCCTAGCTTTTCTCTGGAAAACCAGGCTTAAAAGAGTATCGACTAAAAGGGGCCACCAGGAAGACAGAAGTCCTATCTTTAAAAAAAGATTTTTTTTTTTTTTTTTTTTTTTTTTTAAAAGAGGCACTGAGGCTCTGACCCATCTGAGCACAGAGTACATGCTCGGCAGCCTCTGTCAGAGCAGAGCAAGTACACACATGCTCTCCATGCCCTGTGCTCCCAGCACCCGTGCTCCCCGCACCCATGCTTCACACGCCCGTGCTCCCCGCACCCGTCCTCTCCACGCCCATGCTCCCTACACCTATCTGTGCTCCCCATGCCTATGCTCCCTGCAGCCGTGCTCCCCGCACTGTGCTCCCTGCGCCCATGTCTGCTCCTCGAGCTCTCTTCCACTGGTTTCCTCTGTACATCCCTCTTGATAGTCACTGTCACTGTCACCTCGAATCACCTGGCTAAATGGAGGTAAAGAAAAAGTCTAGAGTAGCACATTGGAGGACAGAGTGGAAGTGGCTATTTACCAAGCAGGGCTATGAGATGAGCGCATCTGATCCCCATTAATCCTGACGGTCAGTTGATTAGCCCTGTTCAACAGCTGGGGACACTGAGGTGTGGAAGGACGGGCTTGCTTACCCCAGACGATGCTGACAGTGTGGGCCCAGCCCAGTCCCACAGCCACCGGGAGGAGGCTCCTCACTGGGCAGGCGCGGATGTGCAGCCCAGAGAACGCTTGGGACCCTGGCACAGACTCCTCAGGAAGGAAACAGAGAAAGGCCCACAGAGACTCAAGCAGCACAGAAGAAGGTCACCCACAAGTTAAAAATAGATGTTTGTGCTTTACCGTCCCAGAGTGCTAAAAATCCAACCCACTCACACGCACAGCCTGACGTGAGCCTGGCCTCCTGCAGCACTGGGCTAAGCGAGAGACGTACCTGCCTCTCTCCCGACAATAGCAAACTTGGCAGCTATTCTTCAATGTACTTGACACGCTTCTGTGAGGATTAAGCGACACTCTGTCGACACTGGCTAAGGTTAATCCTGACACAGCCAACCATCTAGATCTGCAGTGAACAAACAACTTACTTTGGATGATTCTGCCACTAACAAAGACCCTGAATCTCCCACCAAAGCTTAGTGACACGACTTACCTTTCTGTTTTCATTTCAGGTACACTGGCCCACATGATCTAATTTACCTGCTGATAATGCCTTGGAAAGACCACCAGGGGGCCCCACACCATTTTCAGCTTTAGAGGGATGTGAATTTCCCTTTGATGAGAAAGGTGATGGGGAAATAAAACAAGGATCCAAAACAGATGCCTGTGTGTTTCCTGGGAGTGATAAAGTCAGGAACTGCCTCTGTGTGTCAGGCGAGGGAATAACAGAGACAATGGCACCAACTCCTGAGACAGAAGACCTGATGCATGGTGCAGCCACCGCCTGTGGCCAAGGAAATTCCAGGGAATGTAGACCCCAGTTGTATGGTACAGCCACCATGTGCGACCACAGAAATTCCAGGAATGCAGACCCTCAGTCACATGGTACAGCCACTATCTGCAGCCACAGAAATTCCAGAGAACGCAGACCCTCAGACACATGGTACAGCCACTATCTATGGCCATGGAAATTCCAAGGAATGCAGACCCTCAGTCACATGGTACAGCCACCATATATGGCCACGGAAATTCCGAGGAATGCATACCCCAGTCGCATGGTGCAGCCACAGCCTGCAGCCACAGAAATTCTGGAGAACGCAGACCCCAGTCGCATGGTACAGCCACTACCTATGGCCATGGAAATTCCAGAGAACAGAGACCCTCATTCCCATGGTACAGCCACCACCTATGGCCACGGAAATTCAGGGGAACGCAGACCCTCAGTTACATGGTACAGCTACCACCTGTGGTCACAGAAATCCTGGGGAACACAGACTCCAGTCGCATGGTGCAGCTACCACCTGTGGTCACAGAAATCCTGGGGAACACAGACTCCAGTCGCATGGTGCAGCCACCACCTGCAGTCACGGAAATTCCAGGGAATGCAGACCCCAGTCACATGGTACAGCCACCATCTATGGCCACGGAAATTCCAGGGAACATAGACACCAGTCGCATGGTGCGGCCACCACCTGTGGCCATGGAAATTCTGGGGAATGCAGGCCCCAGTCTCTAAAGTATGAACTTCACTGCAGTGAATGTGGAAGAGTTTCTCTCTGTGCAGAGCTCAGTATCCAGAAGGGGAGATGGCCCCAGGAATGCCTTCCTCCTCTTCAGAGCTCAGGGCCTAGGGCTGACACCCTTGGGAGGGGTCCTTGTTCAGCAATTGTGCCTGTGGAGGGTCCCCCAACACTCACCGTGCACCTCCTAGGAGCGGAGGCTACAAAAGGGAGCCAGAGACCAAGCTCTGCTCAGACAACAGTGAGCTGATGGCCTTCCACTCTAAGTTCAACAGGGACCCAGGGACCAAGCTCTGCTCAGACAACAGTGAGTTGATGGCCTTCCACTCTAAGTTCAACAGGGACCCAGGGACCAAGCTCTGCTCAGACAATAGTGAGCAGATGGCCTTCCACTCTAAGTTCAACAGGGACCCAGGGACAAAGTTCTGCTGAGACAACAGTGAACTGATGGCCTTCCACTCTAAGTTCCAACTGCATGGAATGTGTATTCCATGAATGCTTGTTAAATGAATGATTCATATAAGGTCATCTGTGCTGACCTTTGCTGGTCTGCTGAATGTGAGCTTCAGAGCATAGGCCTCATTCCTGGAGCAGCCAGCTCTTCCCAGAGCGACGGCCGCTGCAGGGCAAAGCCCAGAGCTTGTCCTGCAGCAACACACTCAGGACCCTGCGCTGGGCACGCTGGGGGCCTCTCCAGCAGAAGATCCCCAGCCCGGACCGTGCAATACCAGTGAACCCCAGGGGAGTCCCAAGTGCTCAAAATCATGTAAATGTCCATTGTGATTTAACATATCAATTTTAGAAGAAAGGGCATATTGCCACCTCTCTCCTCAAACTAGGGACTATAAATCGATCCATCACCCTAACTGAGACTCTGCCTTAAATTCTGCTAAAACTACCATCCAAACACTCAAATTTACATTAGCGTTAAGGGAAAAAAAAAACTAAACCAAACACCTGTAAGAAACGGTCAAGTAACCTGTGATACATCAACCCAAAGATTAAACATGAAAACAATGAAGTAGCAAGATATTAAAAGAATATAAACTCTATGTACATCATGGTCCAAGGTTCTAAAATTACACAGAAACAAAGACTGGAATGGAAGGGGGATACGTTTACAGACACATTTTTTATTTTTTAATTTTTAATATTGCTTCTCTAATGTATGATTTGACTAACCAGATAATTCAGCAAAAAATAAAAAAATAAATTGTGCCTATAGATAAATATGTAAAGAATCCTTTTCTTTGATGCCAATGGAATTAGTTTGGGTCTGACCCACAGTCTTCAATCTTTTAATTAAGACACAAAAATCATCTTTCAAGCTGTTAGGAAAAAAAGAAGAAAAAGATTGAAAACCAGGAGCCCAGAAAAAAAGGACTCGCTATGTATCACAGCGTCTCTCCACGCCTCTCCACCAAGGACAGTGCTCCCTCTTTCCCCATTTTCATACCTACTGCACAAAACACTTAGTAAAGAACTATCTCAATTCATGAGTCACACAGCACAAAGGGCCAGTGTCTCTGCCAAACATACCCTGCAGCCCCAAAACGAAGAGGCAACTGGTTCCTTCCTTCCTCAGTGAAGGAAGAATGAGAGGCTGCTGGTTGTCATTTTAAATCTCACACCTCAATGTCTTAGCACTTTCCTGCTTTGTTGGTTTCCAGGGCTTATTAAAATTAACCACCCCCCACCCCCCCCGCGGATATTGAAGAAAGAAAGCAGGAAGGTTGTGCAGGCTTCCAAGAGGCAGAGCCCTGCTTCCGCAGCCACCTCTGTCTTTCTACCCACAGCAGCCGGGTTTACCAATTAGTCTCCCTTAAAGAGCAGTTTATGCTCATCGCGAACAAATGGATGCAATTGCTTCTTTTGAGATGCAGCAAGTTTTGGGCCCTCAGCAAAAAGAAAAAGAAAAAGAGAAAGAAAGAAAGAAAGAAAGAAAGAAAGAAAGAAAGAAAGAAAGAAAGAAAGAAAGAAAGAAAGAAAGAAAGAAAGAAAGAAAGAAAGAAAGAAAGAAAGAAAGAAAGAGAGAAAGAGAGAGAAAGAAAGAGAGGGAAATAAAGAAAGAAAGAAAAAAGAAAAGAAAAGAAAAGAAAAGAAAGAAAGAAAGAAAGAGAGAAAGAGAGAGAAAGAAAGAGAGAGAAAGAAAGAAAGAAAGAAAAAAGAAAAGAAAAGAAAAAAAGAAAGAAAGAAAGAAAGAGAGAAAGAGAGAGAAAGAAAGAGAGAGAAAGAAAGAAAGAAAAAAGAAAAGAAAAGAAAGAAAGAAAGAAAGAAAGAAAGAAAGAAAGAAAGAAAGAAAGAAAGAAAGAAAGAAAGAAAGAAAAAACAAGGCACTGGCACAACAGTCATAACCTCTGCGTGGCACACACACAGAAGGAAAGTTAAAGCCCTGGAGGCGGAGGCGTTCGGAAAGGGAAGGTGGAAGTAGGAAGGACGCCCACGGGATAGAGTGGTCAGAAACAGACCACCTCACCAAAGGGCGCCTTAGACGTTCCAGAGGACAAAATGCTCCTCTTTCCAGGGTAAACACCCATTTGCCAAACTCAGCCAGTGACGGTAAGCAGGAGTTTGCTTTTTTTTTAAGGCGTCTGAGTAACGATGACAAGAGCAAGAAATGAGCTTAATAATGGGACTGACAGGGCCCTGGGCTGGTGACTCTGCTGATGTGCACAGCATCAAAACCCAGGTTCCTCAATGCGCTCCCTCTGCAGTTCAGGACAGCACTACAACTCACCCCATCAATCACTGCTTAAAAAATCAGTTCTAAAAAAAGACGACCCATTTGAAAGCAGCCGGAGGAGGAAGACAGAGAGTGTCTCACAGAATCCAACCGCTTGTAGCCTCGGAACCATAACAAGAATATGAAACTAGCGGGTCCAGTGTGAGGCAGAACAGAGACGCCATCACGGCTCTCAGGAGGCTGAGCAGGAAGCGCATGGCTCAGGCCCTGCAACGCCCTAAGGGCGCCTGGAGCAGCCCACAGGCCTGTGTCCTTCGTGTGGGTTCACCTTCCTAGTTTCCTGGGTAAATTCAATGTACAGCATTTATTCGCCAAGAAAAGAACATTCAAATCAAACTACTGTCATAACTCTGAAGGGCTCTTAACACTCCAGTCCACACGTTCAAAAGCCCACAAATATCAGTGCTGCCACTGTGCAGGTAACAATGTTTTGGATGCATCATGCACGTAACCAGTAACGACGTTTTCATGTTTTCCGTAGCCATCTCATTCAGGATACTAAAATGATCTGTGACGACTTGATACTTAGTTATCTGTGATTTTCAGATAGATTTAACAAGGCTACCTGGCCAAGAAGGCCTCACCCTCCTGAACCTGGGCACCGGTGCCCCTACGTGCACCTGGGGCCTGGGGAGCGCAGTCTCCACCACCTCTCGCTCTTCAATGTTAAATGTCCTCCCGGAGCGCCTGCGTCGTGGGCCCAGGCTCGGCCCCTCCTGGAGAGCCCTTTCCACATTACAGGACAGGGGAAGCCCAGAGCCCGCGCTGCAGCGCCACTGACGTCCCGGAGTCCCCGATTCCTGCTCCTTCCCGTCCGCGGAGGCTGGCGGGGAGGGCCTGGGACCCATTTTAGTTTTCGGTTTTGTCACGAGCCGGAAGGCGACAGCACATGCGAGCGCAGGAAACCCTTTTTTAAAATCTTCCAACGGAAACGCGAGGGGCTGCCTGACTGCCTCGGAGACGCTAGGCGGGAACCCAGAGCACCCCTGCCGTTTCCCGCATTGCAGCAGCCGGGACCCCGCCCACGCCGCGGGGGGCCCGAGGCGACAGGAGGCCCGCCGGGATCCGGCCCTTTCTTCCTCGACAAGCTGGGGGGTGGCGTGGGGCGGAGTTGGGGGGCGGGGGCAACTTAAGAAGTGATCGCGCTGTACCCAGGATTCGGAGGGGAAGCCCGGCCCCATCCTACAGCTCAGAGGCAGAACGACCCCGGAAGGTGCTCCAGGCGACCCCCTCTACCAGGCTCAATTTAAAACATAAACCGGAGAGGGTGGAAAGCTCACTATTTTCCGAATGGAGGTTCCTATCGCCATGTTCCTTCCTCCTCCGCCCCACCCGGCATGGACCCCGGGGCTGCCTTGCCGGCTCCCGCCGCCCCGCAGGTACCCCTGCCGCTCCCGGGCACGGGCTTCTCCCCAGTTCTTCCCATCGCTTCCCCGCTCTTCTCCCCAGTTCTTCCCATCGCTTCCCCACCTTTCCCCGGGTCCTCCCATCGCTTCCCCCTCTTCTGCCCGGTTCCCCCATCCCCTTCGCCCTGTTCTCCCCTTCTCCCTCTTCTCCCCTTCTCCGTCCGTCCCTCCCTCGCCGCCCGGAGGGGGGCGCGCACCTTGAGCATGTCCCCCGCTGGTCAGCACGCCGATGGCCTTGCCGGCCCCGGAGAGCTGCTCCAGGAACTTCCGCAAGGAGCCCTTGGGGGCCCGGGAGTCTTCCGCGTCCAAGACGAGGAGGCCGAGGGCAGCCGCTAGTCCGGGTGCGCAGCAGGCAATGGAGACCCTGCCCGCGTGCGCCCGACTCGGAAACGCTGCCCCGCCCGCGCCCCCGCCCGGCCCTAGCGTCAAAGGGCCTTGACGGGCGGGGCCCAAGCGCACAGGAGGGGCTGCGGGGGTGGGGCGCGGCTAGGGGCAGGGGCAGGGGCAGGGAAAGGGGCAGAGAAAGGGGCAGGGGCTGGCCGGGGCCGGGTGTGAGCAGGAGGACCTACGCGGGGGTCGTCGTAGGTGGCTGCCGCGCTAGCGGTGGGTGAGGTCGCGGAGGCGGGGGTAACACCACAAGTGGGCGGAGTCCCTGGGGGTGGGGCCGCGTTGCCGGTGTGCTACCCTTGCGGGTGGGTTGGAGGACTCTGGTTGGGGCCTTTAGAGATGCCCGGAGCGCCACAGGTGGGGGCAGGGGCAGCGACCGGGGGAGGGGAGACCGCAAGGGGGCGGGGTCACATCGTTCGCTGGGCGGGCCAAGGCAGGGCGGAATAGAACGCCGGGAGCATCTCCCGGGGCGGGGAGGGGGGGGGCAAGGGAGACCGTGAGTGGGCGCGAACGCCGGGGCCGGTGGAAACTCCGCACTTGCGGGGAGCGCCGATGGCGGGGTGGGGTGGAATTGGGGCGCGGAGACCCCACCTGGACGCGGAGGCTCGCGGCAGGCCCGGTAGATCCGGCTGTTGTCAGCGCCGAGCCCGGCCGCGCGCACAGCTTCTTGGTGGCGGCAGGATTCCTCCTGGGGCTGCGCTAGGAGCCTCTGCGCGCGGCTTCCTCGATCCCCGCCCCCACGTTTTCTCTGCAGCCTGAGGTCGGGAAGGACGCACGGAGAGTGGATCCTCCAGGTGGTGGGAAAAGCTGAGCGCGGCGAGCTTAGCTATGACGAAGCAGCGATTTCCTGGGTCCACGGGGTCTGTGGCGCTCCCGGGCCCCCAGCTCGTCCCGTGGGGAGAAGAATCCTTGGGGTGGGGAAGAGTATCGGGGCGCTACACTCAGAGACGCATGGGCGCGCGAAAGTCAGAGTGGGATAGGAGGAGGCGCAACGGGACTGACCTGGCGGGGAGGCGGGACGACACTTCCTCCCTACGGACAGGCGCGCTGCTGTACGCTGTGCCGACCTCGGCTGACTTCACCGGCCAACTCCACGTGCTGAAATACGCACATTCAAAGCGCTGTGCCAGTTGCCCATCCACAGCTTAACAGCCTGGTGCCAGTTACCTGCGATGGGACAGGGAGCAGCCCCTACAAAAGCACGGGCTTATGGGATCCCGGTTCCTTCAGTGCTCACCCCACGAAGAAGGGCTCCCAAACGGCCCCACTCGAGGGCTTTCCGGAGGATGGTCCTGCGCAGTGGGTGTTTGTTGAACAGATAGGAAACAACAAAAGAGACTAAGAAGAGGTTTGTTCTATGAACCCGGGAAAGTGAAGCAATCGCAAAGGAGAGTCTCACCAAAGGGCAATCCTGGGGAAAAGATGGAGAGGCATGGATTTTTCTTGGATGTGTGCCTCATCCTGGGGCTCATCCCGCTGAGCATCAAATATTCATTGCAAAAGAGGAAAAAAAATATATGCTGCAGACAATGCTGGATGGTCTAATCTCTCCCTTGGCCAGAATTAACGGCGAAATTCCTAACCCCTCGTGGTCCTCAGAATCACCTGTCCTATGCACACCCCCATTAAACCACTGAAGTCCAGTTTCTGGGAGCTCAGCCAGGAAATGTGTAGTTTTAAACAAACCACCTAGGTTATCCTGATGAATGCAAAGTCAGAGAGCGCTGCTCTCATGCAGTGAACCTGAGCATTATTCTATTAATTAAAAGGGAGAGGCGAATCCTGGCTGTCTTAAGGTGGCAGTTGAGTGGCCTTTGCCTTCTGGCGGGCAGAAGAGCAGACCGAGGCTCTAAGCACCTGCACCCACAGTTGGGCTCAGGATCTGTGCTGGAGAATAGAAGGGCTAATTTAATTATTCATGCCTTTTTAGAGCACGTTACATGTGGAGAAGGTGGGCCACACTGAATTTTATTTTAGCCAAATACCCGTTATCTCCTTATACAATTGATATTTTTATATTGAACATTAGGGGATTGGTCATTTGTCATCAAATTGTCTGTAATACAGAAAATGATAGATACAACCTAACAGTTCAAACATGATGAGTTAAATAAATGATGGTAAAAATATGCGCTGCAATAATATTTAGTTGCTGTTACCGCTACAAAGATATGTGTCTACTGACATGGAAATATGTTCAGGACATACAAATAAGTGAAAAGGCAGGCCTAGACGCAGTGCGAGCCTGTGTGTGAGTGCGTGCGTGCGTGTGTGTGTGTGTGTGTGTGTGTGTGTGAGTCTGCATACATCTGTAAATGTTTCTGAGCATTTTATTTCCTTTCTTTTGCTTAGTATAGGCAATGCCATTTTTCTCTGCGATGAACAGGTATTGTTTAGGGAATAGAAATAGCTAATGAAAAACAATAAAATTTAGAGTGTCAAGACCCCCAAGGTTACGGATTATGTTCAAAAGTTTGTCTGTGTATAAGGGCTGGGGTCAGGGTGGTCACTGACGGTCCTCACACATCTGTTCTTATGAGTTTGGCCCCTTGCTCAGTCAGTCAGGGAATTAACATATATTAATATATACCTGTAGCAAAGATGGAAAAGAATAGCTATGGCTTTTTTTTTTTTTTTTTTTTGAAAGTCATGTATTTCAATGTTGCTACAACTAGAGGTTTTTTTTTTTTTTTTTTTTTAACTTTGGCCTTAGCAATGAATCTTCTAATTCAAGAGGAAGATATTACATGCCGTGCTGACCGTACAGCTTCCACCCAGTAGGACCTGAGGTGTGTGCTTGTTCTTTATTGTCCCTTGACAGATTACTCCAAAGGCCCACACCAGCACACACTTATACCCCAGGAATGATTACTCCTTGGGCCAGGAGTTCAGGCAGGCTTCACTGGGCCCTCTGCCCCAGGGGCTCTCCAGGGCTGCAGCAGGTGTCTGCCTAGGGCTGCTGTGTCTTCTGAAGGGGAGGAGCTGCTTCCATGCTCACTTCTGTGTTGCTGGCAGGATTCTGTTGCTTGCAGGCTGTTGGACTGAAGGCCCCAGTCTCTCTGTGGCATCAGCTTCAGGTTGCCCTCTGCCCTGGGCGGGTGACTGGCTTTGCCAGAACTAGCACCTACCAAGAGCCAGGGGGAGAGTTCCAGTGGACAGAACCTCAGCTCCTCCCAATCCAATCTCAGGAGAGACCACCATCTCTTTTGCCTGGTTCTATTCATCAGAAGTGAGCCGCTGAGTCCAGCCCTCTTCTAGGGTCTGGCTGTGAACACTAGAGACAGCGGCCAAGGGGAGCCACTTGGGAGGGTGGTGCTGCCTGGGACCTGCCTAGGACAAGGTGAAGGAGAACATGCATAGGGACAGCTGCCCTTCCCACTTCCCCTCAGTGGTGAGCGCAGGAGTTGCCGATGTGCCCTAAAGGAGTTCTGGCATCCCAGGAGGGAAGCAGCTCCCAGCCATGAGGACACCATGACCCAGTGCCCCAGCATGTGGGGCTGCACATCCCAGGGCTACCTGAGCTGCAGCCTCTTCCCCTTCTCTGCTGTCTCGGCCTGTGCATGGAGTGGGCATCTCAAATCTGCAGGGGCCAAACTGAGCTCAGGCCTCTGCACCCCCCACACAACCCCCCATCGCTCAGTCTTCCTTACCTCAGCTCCTGGTGACTCCATCCTCCCAGGGGCTCAGGCTGAAGCCTTGCAGTGCTCTTCCACCCTGGCATCTAAGTCCCTCAGGAAAGTCCCCATTGGCTCTTCATTGCATCTGGAGCCACTAGGGCCAGGCCACCACCTTTGACCTGGACCGGAACAGGCTCCCTCCTCATCCCCTGCTCTGCCCCAACCTCCACCCCACCTCCATGTCTCGGGTGTCCTCAGCTTCAAAGTCAGGGTGCACCTATCAGGATGTAATTCAGGCATCTTCTCTGCTGACTCGGAGTCACAGACCCCACACAAGCCACACTGGCCTGTCCTCTGGTCCCTTCAGATCCTGGTGCTGCCCAGAGGCCCATGCAGGCACCCGACAACCTCAGGCCTAGCCTGCTCTTTCCTCAACCCAGGCCCTCCTCTCCGTACCGACTCTGCCCACTTTCCACAGGTCTGTCCTGCAAGGTCTCCTGCACGGTGAGGCCTCCCCAGATCACCCTCTTAGAAATTTTGGGCTCCATGCACACTCCTGTTCCCTCCCTGCTGCTCTTAAAACATCCTCGTCAGTGTCACACATGGGGCATTTCACCTATCTGCTGGGCTTCTCGAAAGGTCCCCTGGCTGAACTCTGAATGCCGTGGATTCAGAGATCTTTGACTCTTCCCTGCTGCAGTCCCAGGGCAACAGCAGAGCCCAGGACAGAGTGAACCTGTCATGGGTGCTGCTGAATGAATGAATGAAGGAGGGAGGGAGGGAGTGAGTGAGTGAGTGAGTGAAGGAGTAAATGAGTGAGTAAATGAGTGAATGGGTGAGTGAGTGTCAGTCAGTGAATGAGTGAGTGAGTGGATGAGGGAAGGAGAAATGAGTGAGTGAGTGGGTAAATGACTGAATGAGTGACCGTGAGTGAGTGAATGAATTGCCAAGGGAGTCAATGAGTGAATGAGTGAGTGAGTGAATGGGTGAGTGAATAAGTGAGTAAGTGAATGAATGAGCGTCTTAGTGAATGAGTGAGTGAATAAGCAAGTGAATAAGTGAGTGAATGAGTGAGTGACCGAGGGAATAAATGAGTGATGAGTGAGTGAGTGAGTGAATGAATGAGTGACTTAGTGAATGGGTGAGTGGGTGAATGAGTGAGTGAACAGATGAGTGGGTGAGTGAGTGAATGGGTGAGGGAAAGAGTGAGTGAATGAGTCAGTGAGCGAACAAGTGAATGAGGGAGTGAAGAATTGAGTGAGTGAATGAACGAGTGAGTGAATGAGTCAATAAATGAGTGAGTGTGTGAGTAAAGGATGAGTGAATGAGTGAGTGAAGAGGTGAATGAGTGAGTGAATGAGTGAATGATTTGAGTGAGTGAATGATTGAGTGAATGAATGAGGAAATGAGTGAGTGAGTGAATAAGTGAGTGAATGAGTGAGTGAATGAGTGAATGGGTGAGTGAGTGAAAGGGTGAGTTAGGGAATGACTGAGTGAGTGAATGGGTGAGTGAATGAGTGAGTGCGTGAGTGAATGGGTCAGTGAATGAGTGAGTGAATGAGTAAATGAATGAGCAAGTGAGTAAAAGGGTGAGTGAATGAGTGAGTGAGCGAGTGAAGGAGTGAATGAGTGAATGAGTGAGTGAGTGAATGAGTTAACGAGTGAATGAATGAGTGAGTGAATGAGTGAGTGGGTCGCTCAGAGGAGATGAGGACAGGAGTTGCCCTCTGACTGCTACAGTAGACAGGAGCTGAAGGAGTCTGAAGGGTGGGATGTGCTCACTCGGTACATACACCCTGCTCCACACATCCCCAGAGAAACCTAGTCTCACCAGAGTGGTCGCTTGAGAATTATTAGTAACAACCTTTTTCCCAATATTTCATATATGCAGGATGATTTCTTACTTTCCTTGAAAATGCCAATCGTTTTTTGGACTTGGAATTCTCCACTGCTGGTCCACGCCACTGTATTCTCCCATAGGGGTATCCCCCGAGTTGGAGAAAGAGTCATTCCCAGGAATGGATAAAAGCCAGAAGGGCATCATCAGGTGGGGCACCTTCTCCTATCATCCTCCCCTTCCTGTCTGGGTTACCCTGAGTGACTTGGTTTGGAGGTCTACAAAATGCGGACATATCAAATTTAGATAAAAGCCTAAGCAGTTTAAGAGGTTGCAGTGCTAGCAGGAAGGTCTTTGGCTCCCGGCACCCTCCTCCTGTCCAGTCTCTGCTGGACCCAGGACTCTGACTCCACCTTCGGCCTTGGGGGTTTCCTCCCTTCCTTCCCAGCCACTGAGCCGGCTTGGGCTAATCTGCAACCGCAGAGGTGCAGCCCTCCTCCTTTCCTCCTGCCTCTTCCTCTCTTCTCACTTTCCTTCTGCTTCTTTCAGGACTTTGGAAAGTCCAAGAATAAGCAAAACTGTAGACCAGAAAACGCTGCCTTGAGCCCATTCCCCTCCCAGCAGCTTCCCTTCAGACTCCTTGATCTTGAAAACTTATTTTGCTTCGTATCTAGATGCTAAACTTTATATAGAAAACAGGTGGGGTTGGTTTCTTGGCCGGGTACAGTGACTCACACCTATAACCCCAGTGCTTTAGAGGCCAAGGGGGAACGATTGCTTGAGGTCACATGTTTGAGACTAGCCTGGGCAACACAGGGAGACCTCGTCTCTACAAAAATTCAAAAAAAAAAAAAAAATTACCTGGAGCGATGGCACATCTGTAGTCCCAGGTACTTGGGAGGTCGAGGCAGGAGGATCACTTGAACTCAGGAGTTTGAGATAACAGTGAGCTATGATTATATCACTGCACTCCAGCTTGAGTAAGAGAGTGAGACACTATCTCCTAAAAAAATAAAAATAAAAAGTGCTGGAGTCCAAGCCCACAGCCAATTGCGACATGTAGATCTTTCATTTTTACAATCCGCCTCTCTTGTCTAAGTGCCAAATGACACTTTCATTGTGTGCAACTACTTCCACTTTTGACTGGCTTCTCTTTCCTTATGTATTAAGAATCAGGTTGCATAGAGTTCTGAGAAAATAAACTAATAAATCAGCTGCGTGCCATGGCTCATGTCTATAATCTCAGCACTTTAGGAGGCTGACACAAGGATTGCTTGAGACCAGGAGTTTGAGACCCGCTTTGGCCACATAACGAGATCCTGTCTCTACAAAAAATAAAAAAATAAAAATAAAACGTTAGCAGGACATGGTGGCACACCTGCAGTCCCAGCTACTCAGGTGGTGGAGGCCTGAGGATTGGCTCGAGCCTGGGAGGTTGAGACTGCAGTGAGCCGTGATCATACCACTACACTTTGGCCTGAGTGACACAGTGAGACTCTATTTCTAAATAATATAATATAATATAATATAATATAATATAATATAATATAAAAACAGATGGAAGCTTCCCAAGACTTTGATGCAGAAACAGGTCGCCCTGAACCAATTAAAATTCATGTCCAAAAACCGGAGAGAAATGAAAGAAAGAAGTTGGATTATTTCTGTAAAGTATGAGGCCACTACAAGTTTTACTTTCTCTAGGACGTTTTCTCAGTGGTGTCAACTGAAGTCCACTTCACAGAATGACTTCATCTCCTGAGCACGTTGGAGAACGATGATTAAAGAGACTTCCTGGCACTCCCGATATTTTTAGTGTCACATGGAAGCAGCAAGAGTCATATGTGTGAAATAGGTGGTATTAAAGCGGAAGACACTGGTTTGTTCTTTCATGAACATCATCGGAACATTTCTCTAACGACTAGCGTTATGTCAGAAAATGGGGAGAGAGAGATGGTTGTTTATTGGCAAATAAGTTACATAAATTTCCCAGTTAGAAAAACAATCATGATTTTAGCCTTGTCAGATGAAGTCAGATATGCCCTATGCTTCAGTTATGGAATGCTACCTCTGTATATTGATTGACCAGTATCTTCCACAGACCTGTGATCTGTCGCTGTGTATAAGCTTGAATTCATAACTACCAGTCCTTGAAGCTCCCTTGCTTCCTGCGCTGAACTGAAGTGGCTCCCAACTGAGGCATTCAAGGGAAAACTCACTGAAATATTTGAAACCACCGCCATGAACAAGAATGCTCTTCCTGTATGCTAGGATGTACACCCAGAGCGTTATCTCATTAGTTGTATATGCCAGCATCCCGCAGGATCTTTTACCTTTTTTGGGTGTCAACTTCGAGATTCTGATGTAAGCTGCAGACCTCTTCCTCTTCCAGGCGGGCTGGAGGAGAAGGCTGGGCTGGAGAGGAAGGCTGGGCTGGAGGAAAAGAGTGGGCAGGAGGGAAGGGTGGGCTGGAGGGGAAGGGTGGGCTGGAGGAAAATGGTGGGCAGGAGGGGAGAGAGGGAACCTGTGGTCTTCCTCAGGTTGCAAGAGAAAGAGAGCAGATGGGGAAGGATCAGTTACGTCTTCATCTCACATGCGGTAAATCAGTCCTCTACATAAGCCTTTATATAAGATAAGGTGAACATAGACCAGCTTCCTGTGGAGATGTAGCTATCTGTAACTATCTGCTTAGGAACAAAAGGAAAGGCAGTTTCTTGCATGATTCAGCTTCCAACTTAATGATTTTTTTCCGTTTTGGCTGTGAGTTGGGGTCCCAAGGCTTTATTTTTCCCTGTACACTATATTGTATGTGAAAATTGTTGTTTGGGACCTAAAGTTGTTTACTTACTCCACCTGCATCCGTTAGCTCCATTTCCATTTGGAGTGGCTTCTGGAAGGCTGGAATTGAAATCCACCAGTGCCCATTTCAAGGTATTCCCAACATTGCCTGGGAAAAAGGAGCCCGGATACGCTTCCCTGTGGATGCAGGTCAGTCATCATAACGCACAGAAACAGCGTTGACCTCAGCCTGGAGCCATCGTCCTGAAAGGGGATTCTTCTCAGCTCGGGCCCGAGACTGATCCCTGAGAAGCGGCCGCTCCATCCCTGAATCCTTCCTGCTTATGTCTCCTTACTTCCTAGTGATCACGACATTCAGGCTCAGAATGCCGCAGGCCTATCCCACTGGAAGCTGCCGAGGTGCCTCCTGCCACTCAGGACGCCCGGCACAGCAGCAGGATCAAGGGACCAGCAGGGAAGAGGCTGCAGTGATTTGGGGGAACAGCCCGAAAATCACCTGGAGCCTGGTGGCAGGTGGTCCCACCTCCTCCCCAATATTAGGTCCCAGAGAAAATGACAATATGAGCAGCTCACGTCACCATTATTAGCAGAGTCTTTTTATTCTTTCCTTAATTTTTTGCCATTAAATGGAGCTCTATAGGCCCATTTTCTTTTTTCTTTTTTTTTTTTTTTTTTTAGACAGAGTCTTGTTCTGTTGCCCAGGCTGGAGTGCAGTGAAGCGATATCGGCTCACTACAAGCTCGGCCTCCCGGGTTCACGCCATTCTCCTGCCTCAGCCTCCCGAGTAGCTGGGACTACAGGGCCCCATCACCATGTATGGCTAATTTTTTGTATTTTTAGTAGAGACGGTGTTTCACTGTGTTAGCCAGGATGGTCTCGATCTCCTGACCTCGTGATCCACCTGCCTCAGACTCCCAAAGTGCTGGGATTACAGGCATGAGCCACCCCGCCAGGCCTATAGGCCCATTTTATGCTTTTAATGCCACCAATACATGAAATTCCAGAGCTGCTTCTGTGAAACATACTTTCATTTTCATTATTTTATTATTCATTACATTAATTCTAGTATTTTATTCTCTTTGTTTTTTTAAGAAGAACTTCAGCGAGAGAGGGGCTATCCCTGCTGCCTTGTGGCTGCAGAAGGAGAGAGAAGGAGCCTCTCCTAAAAAGGGTTTCATGAAAGCCCTGAGGCGAGATACTCACTTCAGAGGGTTCAGGACAAGGACACTCACTTTGTTCTGTGCGGTGTGGAGACACGGGTGAGCGTTCCTCAGTGACACCAACTGGTTCCCTCTTGTCCTCAGCTGCCAGTGCCCTGGGACGTGTCATTTGGACAAAACCATTTTCCATGTCCTGCCATCCATTCCACGGAGGCAGGAGAAAAGGGTCTGGAGGCAGGAACATAAGGCCGATTCACCTTGACTTCCGAGAACGAAATCAAATGGAAACTCTTGCGGTATGACAAGAAATATCCTCTCCATTTACACAGGGCTTACACCGAGTACATGACTTTGTAATTTTACTTCATCCTCTTCATTTACGTAGGGTACACACCAAGTAACCAATGGAAACCTCGAGAGGGGATTTAAGCCCTAGAAACTTCAGTAACGGGCCCCCTGTGCTCAGGCGCTCTCACCCTGTGGAGCGTGCTTTCATTTTCCGTAAATGTCTGCTTTGCTGCTTCATTCTTTCCTTGCTCCATTTTTGCATTGCGTCCAATTCTTGGTTCAAGGCACCAACAACCTGGACACTTTCAACCAGTAACATTATCTTAATATCTTGTTTTAAAACTGAATTCTGTTTTTCATCTGTTCACCTAGTTTTTAGAAAATAACAATGAAATACCAATTGGAGCTTACCACAGCTTAATAGGAGGGTCACTATGAGCTATACAACAGGTTTGATGTTTAAAAGTTTGCAACAATTTTTATTGCTCTTTCATTTACAAACTACAGTAAACATTTAGTTTTTTATGTTTAATTATGAAATATATGACACCTAAGAGTCTATAAAATTTGGCTGGGCATGGTGGCTCATGTCTGTAAGCCCAGCACTTTCGGAGGCTGAGGCGGGTGGATCATTTGAGGTCAGGTGTTTAAGACCAGCCTGGCCAATGTGGTGAAACCCGTCTCTACTAAAAAAATACAAAAAGTTAGCTGAGCATCATGGCAGGCACCTGTGATCCCAGCTACTCGGGAGGCTGAGGTGGGAGAGTTGTTTGAACCCAGGAGATAGAAGTTGCAGCGAGCCGAGATCGTGCCATTACACTCTAGCCTGGGCTACATGAGCAAAACTCCGCCTCAAAAGCAAACAAACAAACAAACAAAACTGAATGCATAATCTGATAGATTAATAATTGCGCTGTTGTCATCATGCATTAGCATCGAGTGTCTTGAAAGGCTACAATGCGCCCTTCTTTCATCACCTGGGTCTCCCTTCTTCACCCAGACATAGGACTAATGTGTTAATGTTTGTCTTGCTTTTCATAAGTTATATCATTTCTCTGTATATTATTCAGCCATGTCATATGTTATAGTTTGTGAACTGTATGTGGAATAGCAGTGTATTTTTCAGTAATTTCCTTTGTTCACTGTAATTTTTCATTGCTGATGCTTCTAACGGCAGTTCATTTTCACAGCTGTATCATATTCCACAATGTGACTATGCCAGCTTTTTTCCTTGATAGAGATGTATTTGGGTGGCTTTCAAGTGTTTTCTATGTCTACAATCACTGCCTAAATATTCTTGCCCCGTATGTGTCTCTTGGAGAAGGCAGTGCAAAGGCATTTCTGGGGCAGACATGCCTGAGAAGGCAAGTGTGAGGCCACAGAGGGGCGTGTCTAGCTTTTTATGAAATACAGTCTCTTAACGGGAGCAACAGCAGTGGATACTTTGCCAGCAGTTGATCTTTTCCACATTTTGGATTTTTGTGACTCTGCTCAATTTGTTTCTTGAATTATTGGATGTATCCACAGTACTTTGTTTACTTATGTTTTGTAACTTTTTGCACGGGGACTTATCTTTCTTGGAATTTTAAGTGGGGAGATATTTTGAGGACAGGGTTGCATTGTTTCAGCAAAGATGTTCACTCACATGGGGTAGAGGTGAAGTTAGCAGCCGCCTGGTGCCACGTCGATTTGACCCATGCTCTCGAGGTCTTCCAGCATGAACTCCTGGAGGACTGTTTCTCATCGGTTCTCAGGGTCAGTGGTTTTCCCTCCACCCAGCACCAATGCAGGGACAGCTGCTCTCCTTGCTGCTCCTGCTCTGAGGTGGGCTTTTATTTTAAGTCTAAGATGTCAGATTTCTGACCTCATTTTGGAGAGACATCCGGTTTTGTTTCTGATGCCCCATCCTCTGTGCAACTGTCTAAACAGAAAAATAAATTCCACTTTGGTTCCCGCCAATTCCTTATCGACTGCTGTGGATTCCATCCTTCAATGCCAGCCCAGTAATGCACTTACAAAGATGCATTTTTGTAGGTTTTACCCAACATCTCAGTTGTTTTCGTTGGGAAAGCTATTTAGTGTCCCTTATGTTGAAAGTTGGAAGCGCCTGGCAGCACTATAGGTGAGAGAGCTGCTCTTCCCCCTTTTCATCATCTTCACGCTGGGTCCAGGCCTTCTTCACTCTGTGATTAAGATGCCACAATGGGCCGGGCATGGTGGCTCATGCCTGTAATCTTAGCACTTTAGGAGGCCAAGGTGGGTGAATCACCCGAGGCCAGGGGTTCAAGACCAACCTTGCCAACATGGTGAAACTCCGTCTCTACTAAGAGTACCAAAAATTAGCCCGGCATGGTGGTGGGTGCCTGTAATCCCAGCTACTCTGGAAGCTGAGGCAGGAGAATCGCTTGAACCAAGGAGGTGGAGGTTGCAGTGAGCTGAGATCACGCCATTGCACTCCAGCCTGGGCAACAGAGTGAGACTCCATCTCAAAATAAATAAATAAATAAACAAAAAAATAAATAGCTGCTATGGCCTCTGAGCTGCTTGCTCTGCCTCTGGCATCCATTCTCATGCCCCACATTAGCAGAGATGCACTCACACCCAGTGGGAAGGCAGGGCGACTGAAGGACTGTTATTATTAACAAGAAAGATAAAATAATTCTGAGGATAATGTATAATTCTGTTTCCTAGAAATATAAAAATGCTCTGATAAATTATTAGAATTAACAAAATTCAGTTTAGCACTCATGTTCCAAATGATCACCAACTTTAATATGCCAACAGTAGCAAGACTAAATAATAAGAGGGAGTGAGGGGGTTCACTCACAAGGGCCAGGCCTCTGCAGAGAGGGCAAGAAGGTCGACTCACTCTGCAGCTTCCTGGCCCATCATCGTTTTCCATGGTGAGAGGCTTATGGGGCCTGGCCCTCCCTCTCCTGCCTGGGGACTCCAGCTTATTCTCAGGGCTGGGCAAGGAATAAGCCCCATTTAGCTCATTTCCTCACTTGACCTTCTTCTGGACTGAAACGCATTTGCTTTCCGAGTGCTCATCAGGGAGCCGCACATAGAAGCCCTTGTTTTCTCCCCACTGCTGACTGATTCTGGGTTCGAAGATGCCCCCATTCCCCTGACTCCTTGGACACTGCATCTTTGGCTTTCACTCCAAGATTTTGATCTCAGTTAAGGGTTCAGAAACTCTCTTTTTAAACTTTATTCTCAGATTGGTTTTCTAAAAGTCAGGCCAAAAAAAAAAAAAAAAAAAAAAAGACACGTAAAGTGGGCAAGTCAAGTGTGAGTGTAAAGTTCCGCGGATGAAGCCGAGCATACACGAACCTCTGTGAGGGCGGCGTCTGTGCTCAGGAGTCATGTTCATCCCAGAGCTTCCCAGGACACAGACCTAAACAAAAGAAAAAAAAGGAGGATAACAGAAGTAAATGCTAAGATTCAACATAAAATCCCATTTTTTTGGTGAATGCCTTTTCCCCTTAATTTCTAGGCATTTGGCATCATGGAAATAGAACAGCAGCATCTTCTACCTGCATGGCCGAGCTTTTTCAGGTGGGCAGAATAAACCAGGACAGTATACAGATCAGAGGGCAGGTTGGCAGGTGTGGATGGCCACAGAGGATGTGGGATGATCCTAAGGGGCCTTTCTACCATGATGTGTATGGGATGCAGGGAGGAGACAGAGAAGCACGCAGGGAGACAGGGGGCGGGGGAGAGTGGGAGAGAGAGAGAGAGAGAAAGGGGGAGATAGAGAGGGAGAAAGGGAGGGAGGGAGAGACAGAGAGAGGGAGAGAGAGAGAAAGGGATGGATAGAGGGATGGAGGGAAGGACATAGAGAGGGAGAAAGAGAGAGAGGGAGAGAGAGAGGGAGAGAGGACCAATTCACCACTTTTGTCCAAAAAACCAGGCCAAATGTCTGGAGCCCAAGCATACCTTCTCTAAAGGGTTTTGGAGCATATTGTTTTTAATTCCCTTATTCCTGCAGCTCTTCTAGAATATGACCATCTTCTGACTGTTCTATTCTTTTCTTTCTTTTTTTCTTTTATTAAATACACTCCTATAATTTGAGCTTGTTTTCCTATCTTGTAAGCTATATCCTGGCAACATTCCAAGAATGAGTCTCATTTTATTGTTTTATTTATTTATTTAAACATTTTTCTTCTTCTTTAAGAATGATTCTAGAAGTGGAATTTCTTGCCCATGGATGCAATTGTGAGGACATTTGTAAAGCTCTTGTCCAATGCCAGTCCGGAAGACTGGTCCCAAGAAGGCTCCTTGAGCAAGAGGGGGTCTGCTGCACAGCTCCCGGTAGGCACCTGTGCCACTGATCTGGGTTGGCAGGATGCCAAGCACCACAGGTAGCCTCACAGCCTGGGACGTGGGTGTCCTAGAACAGCCCTGAGGTCCTATTTTGCCCCTCCTGCCATTGTTCCTTCTTCCCTGATGTCATTCTGCTTCTAGGAGGACTTCCTTTAGGTTCCTGTGACCTGGCCTTCTGTTTGATTCATACTGAGCTGTCTTAGTTCATTCAGGCTGCTATGACAAAGTGCCATAGACTGGGACGTTTATTTTAATTATTTATTATTTATTTATTTATTTATTTATTTATTTATTTATTTATTTTGAAATGGAGCCTTGCTCTGTTGCTCAGGCTGGAGAGCATGGTGCGATCTCGGTTCACTGCAAGCTCCACCTCCCGAGTTCAAGTGATTTTCCTGCCTCAGCCTCCTGAGTAGCTGGGACTACAGGTGCCCACCACCATACCTGGCATTTTCTTTTTTTTTTTTGTATTTTTAGTAGAGATTTGGTTTCATCATGTTGGCCAGGATGGTCTCGATTTTTTGACCTCTTGATCCACTTGGCTTAGCCTTCCAAAGTGCTGTGATTACAGGCGTGAGCCACTGTGCCTGACCTAGACTGAGTGATTTATGAACAACGGATACTAATTTCTCACAGTCTGGAGGCTGAGAGTCCAAGGTCAATGGAGAGGCAGACTTAGTGTCTGGCGAGGGCTGCTTTCTGCTTCATCAAAGGAACCATCTCACACCACCCTCCCACGGTTCAGGAGCAAGTCAGCTTTCCATGGTCCCTTTTACTAATCTCATTCTGGCTCCCAGAAGCCAGGGGGGCGGGCCAGGGGTGGCTGCCAAGGGTTCGAACGCAGGGGGTGCCTCACCCGCCGGTGATGGGGCTCCCAGAAGTAAGGGGGGCGGGCCGGAAGTGGCGGCGGAGAGCCCGATCGGGGGGCGTGCCTGCAACCCCAGCGATGGGGCTCCCAGAAGCCAGGGCGGCGAGCCGGGGGTGGCGGCTGGGAGCTCGATCGCGGGGGGTGCCTGCACCCCTGGCGATGGGACTCCCAGAAGCCAGGGGGGGCCGGACGGGTTGGGAGCGGGGAACATCATCTGGATATTTGGAAGAGTATCACAAGGGGTTGTACAGTGTCTGTGATACAGAGAGTAATATCAGTCTCTCGGTGTTGGAATACTGAGAAGGATGAAACAGGGTGGATGTCCACCATGTGCCACATTGCGAGTAATATCAGTCTGTCCCCTCCATGGACATTAGGAACAATATCCCAGACTGGGTGTATGCCTCCAGCTGTACAGAGTGCAATATCATCCTTTCCCTTCCAGGATAGTAATAACAATATCACCGGGCGGGAGCACACAACCTGCGTATCATTATCATCCTCTCCCCTTCCGTATACTAGGAACAATATCTCAGAAGAGCTGTACCCTCTGTGCTATATTGGGATTAATAGCAGGCATCTCCCACGATCGGGCATGCAGTCGAAACCCCTGGCCCGCCCCCCGGGCTCCTGGGAGCACCATCGCCGGGGGTGCAGGCACCCCCCGCGATCGGGCTCCCAGCTGCAACCCCCAGCCCGCCCCACTGGCTTCTGGGAGCCCCATCGCTGGGGGTGCAGGCACCCCCCGCGATCGGGCTCCCAGCCGCCACCCCCGGCCCGCCCCCCTGGCTTCTGGGAGCCTTGTGGACCCCCTGCCTCTTTCTCATATTCTGAGTAATATCATCTCCCCATCGGAAAATTTTCAACTCCTTCTTAGACGATTGTACACCCCCAGTGTGCACTCCCTCAGAGGGAGTAACCCCCTGTGTATTAGGAGTCACATCAGCCTCTTCCTCCCTGAATATTCAGAACAGTATCCCACCGTTGTTTCTACTTCCAGTGAAACTGATTGTCATATCCTCCTCTCCCAAGCAGAACTTGGAAACTCTGTCACGGGGGGTGTACACCGTTGTGATATAGAAATTAACATCGTCCTCTCCCGGGTTTACATCAGGAGCAAGTCTATTAATCATTAATATTAATAATTATATTAATATTAATAATAATTATTGATATTAATGATCACAATAAAGAGAGTAAAAATGAATACTGGTTTAAAAGGTTAACCATTTGTAATCATAATTATTAGTAATATCACTATTAATAATAATATTATGATATTAGCAATTAATGTGACTTAAATCAATACCCAGTGATGCTGGGAATACAATAATGATTAGTATTAGGAACTAATAATATTATTTGATGACATTAATATTAATAATTAATTGAAAGCAGGCCTAATCATGTATTGAAAATCATTATCCATAATTAATAATGGTATCTTATGAATTTTTAGTATCATTGATACTTATTAAAATCGATCATTGATGATTAATAATCATATTATTATTCCTCATTCCACAGGAAGTGTAAACCTACTTGTGATGCTGTTCTTAATAACCAGGGTCGGAAAGCAGGACTTTAGTTTTAATATCGCAGCAGGTGTACACTCACCACGTGACACTGATCCTAATATGAACGGGGGTAAAGTATCACATGACTCCAATTATAGCAATGGATGGATAGCTACGCGGTAATATTGCTCCTAATATTCCCGGAAGAAGCCTTTGCTATTAGTCCGAATATGGCACTGAGGGGACAGTTTTTCTGAGATATAGTTCCTAGTATACGGAGTTGGAGAGGATGATAATAATTCACAGGCTGTGTGCTCCCGCCCAGTGATATTGTAATTACTATCCTGGGAGGGAGAGGATGATATTGCACTCTGTACAGCAGGAGGCGTACACCCAGTCTGGGATATTGTTCCTAATATCCATGGAGGGGACAGGCTGATATTACTCGCAATGTGGCACAGGGTGGACATTCACCCAGTTTCATCCTTCTCGTTATTCCAAGGCCGAGACAGATATTAATCTCAGAATCACAGACACTGGACAACCCCTTGTGATGCTCTTCCAAATATCCAGATCAGGTTGCCAGGAGCCACCCCCGGACGGCACCCCTGGCTTCTGGGAGTCCCATCGCGGGGGGGTCAGGCACCCCCCGCGATCGGGCTCCCAGCCGCCACCCCCGGCCCGCCCCCCAGGCTTCTGGGAGCCCCACCGCCGGGGGGTCAGGCACGCCCCCCGATCGGGCTCGCAGGCACCCCCCGCGATCGGGCTCCCAGCCGACACCCCCGGCCCGCCCCCCTGGCTTCTGGGAGCCCCACCGCCGGGGGTGCAGGCACCCCCCGCGATCGGGCTCCCAGCCGCCACCCCCGGCCCGCCCCCCTGGCTTCTGGGAGCCCCACCGCCGGGGGTGCAGGCACCACCCGCGATCGGGCTCCCAGCCGCCACCCCCGGCCCGCCCCCCTGGCTTCTGGGAGCCCCACCGCCGGGGGTGCAGGCACCCCCCGCGATCGGGCTCCCAGCCGCCACCCCCGGCCCGCCCCCCTGGCTTCTGGGAGCCTTGTGGACCCCCTGCCTCTTTCTCATATTCTGAGTAATATCATCTCCCCATCGGAAAATTTTCAACTCCTTCTCAGACGATTGTACACCCCCAGTGTGCACTCCCTCAGAGGGAGTAACCCCCTGTGTATTAGGAGTCACATCAGCCTCTTCCTCCCTGAATATTCAGAACAGTATCCCACCGTTGTTTCTACTTCCAGTGAAACTGATTGTCATATCCTCCTCTCCCAAGCAGAACTTGGAAACTCTGTCACGGGGGGTGTACACCGTTGTGATATAGAAATTAACATCGTCCTCTCCCGGGTTTACATCAGGAGCAAGTCTATTAATCATTAATATTAATAATTATATTAATATTAATAATAATTATTGATATTAATGATCACAATAAAGAGAGTAAAAATGAATACTGGTTTAAAAGGTTAACCATTTGTAATCATAATTATTAGTAATATCACTATTAATAATAATATTATGATATTAGCAATTAATGTGACTTAAATCAATACCCAGTGATGCTGGGAATACAATAATGATTAGTATTAGGAACTAATAATATTATTTGATGACATTAATATTAATAATTAATTGAAAGCAGGCCTAATCATGTATTGAAAATCATTATCCATAATTAATAATGGTATCTTATGAATTTTTAGTATCATTGATAATTATTAAAATCGATCATTGATGATTAATAATCATATTATTATTCCTCATTCCACAGGAAGTGTAAACCTACTTGTGATGCTGTTCTTAATAACCAGGGTCGGAAAGCAGGA
Organism: Macaca fascicularis; assembly: GCF_037993035.2. Lineage (NCBI taxonomy): Eukaryota > Metazoa > Chordata > Mammalia > Primates > Cercopithecidae > Macaca > Macaca fascicularis. Next base: position 29,361 of record NC_088384.1, on the reverse strand, counting down.
CTTTAGTTTTAATATCGCAGCAGGTGTACACTCACCACGTGACACTGATCCTAATATGAACGGGGGTAAAGTATCACATGACTCCAATTATAGCAATGGATGGATAGCTACGCGGTAATATTGCTCCTAATATTCCCGGAAGAAGCCTTTGCTATTAGTCCGAATATGGCACTGAGGGGACAGTTTTTCTGAGATATAGTTCCTAGTATACGGAGTTGGAGAGGATGATAATAATTCACAGGCTGTGTGCTCCCGCCCAGTGATATTGTAATTACTATCCTGGGAGGGAGAGGATGATATTGCACTCTGTACAGCAGGAGGCGTACACCCAGTCTGGGATATTGTTCCTAATATCCATGGAGGGGACAGGCTGATATTACTCGCAATGTGGCACAGGGTGGACATTCACCCAGTTTCATCCTTCTCGTTATTCCAAGGCCGAGACAGATATTAATCTCAGTATCACAGACACTGGACAACCCCTTGTGATACTCTTCCAAATATCCAGATCAGGTTGCCAGGAGCCAATCCCGGACGGCACCCCTGGCTTCTGGGAGTCCCATCGCGGGGGGGTCAGGCACCCCCCGCGATCGGGCTCCCAGCCGCCACCCCCGGCCCGCCCCCCTGGCTTCTGGGAGCCCCATCGCCGGGGGGTCAGGCACCCCCCGCGATCGGGCTCCCAGCCGCCACCCCCGGCCCGCCCCCCTGGCTTCTGGGAGCCCAATCGCCGGGGGGTCAGGCACGCCCCCCGATCGGGCTCCCAGCCGCCACCCCCGGCCCGCCCCCCTGGCTTCTGGGAGCCCCATCGCCGGGGGGTCAGGCACGCCCCCAGATCGGGCTCCCAGCCGCCACCCCCGGCCCGCCCCCCTGGCTTCTGGGAGCCCCATCGCCGGGGGGTCAGGCACGCCCCCCGATCGGGCTCCCAGCCGCCACCCCCGGCCCGCCCCCCTGGCTTCTGGGAGCCCCATCGCCGGGGGGTCAGGCACGCCCCCCGATCGGGCTCCCAGCCGCCACCCCCGGCCCGCCCCCCTGGCTTCTGGGAGCCCCATCGCCGGGGGTGCAGGCACCCCCCGCGATCGGGCTCCCAGCCGCCACCCCCGGCCCGCCCCCCTGGCTTCTGGGAGCCCCATCGCCGGGGGTGCAGGCACCCCCCGCGATCGGGCTCCCAGCCGCCACCCCCGGCCCGCCCCCCTGGCTTCTGGGAGCCCCATCGCCGGGGGTGCAGGCACCCCCCGCGATCGGGCTCCCAGCCGCCACCCCCGGCCCGCCCCCCTGGCTTCTGGGAGCCCCATCGCCGGGGGTGCAGGCACCCCCCGCGATCGGGCTCCCAGCCGCCACCCCCGGCCCGCCCCCCTGGCTTCTGGGAGCCCCATCGCCGGGGGTGCAGGCACCCCCCGCGATCGGGCTCCCAGCCGCCACCCCCGGCCCGCCCCCCTGGCTTCTGGGAGCCCCATCGCCGGGGGTGCAGGCACCCCCCGCGATCGGGCTCCCAGCCGCCACCCCCGGCCCGCCCCCCTGGCTTCTGGGAGCCCCATCGCCGGGGGTGCAGGCACCCCCCGCGATCGGGCTCCCAGCCGCCACCCCCGGCCCGCCCCCCTGGCTTCTGGGAGCCCCATCGCCGGGGGTGCAGGCACCCCCCGCGATCGGGCTCCCAGCCGCCACCCCCGGCCCGCCCCCCTGGCTTCTGGGAGCCTTGTGGACCCCCTGCCTCTTTCTCATATTCTGAGTAATATCATCTCCCCATCGGAAAATTTTCAACTCCTTCTCAGACGATTGTACACCCCCAGTGTGCACTCCCTCAGAGGGAGTAACCCCCTGTGTATTAGGAGTCACATCAGCCTCTTCCTCCCTGAATATTCAGAACAGTATCCCACCGTTGTTTCTACTTCCAGTGAAACTGATTGTCATATCCTCCTCTCCCAAGCAGAACTTGGAAACTCTGTCACGGGGGGTGTACACCGTTGTGATATAGAAATTAACATCGTCCTCTCCCGGGTTTACATCAGGAGCAAGTCTATTAATCATTAATATTAATAATTATATTAATATTAATAATAATTATTGATATTAATGATCACAATAAAGAGAGTAAAAATGAATACTGGTTTAAAAGGTTAACCATTTGTAATCATAATTATTAGTAATATCACTATTAATAATAATATTATGATATTAGCAATTAATGTGACTTAAATCAATACCCAGTGATGCTGGGAATACAATAATGATTAGTATTAGGAACTAATAATATTATTTGATGACATTAATATTAATAATTAATTGAAAGCAGGCCTAATCATGTATTGAAAATCATTATCCATAATTAATAATGGTATCTTATGAATTTTTAGTATCATTGATAATTATTAAAATCGATCATTGATGATTAATAATCATATTATTATTCCTCATTCCACAGGAAGTGTAAACCTACTTGTGATGCTGTTCTTAATAACCAGGGTCGGAAAGCAGGACTTTAGTTTTAATATCGCAGCAGGTGTACACTCACCACGTGACACTGATCCTAATATGAACGGGGGTAAAGTATCACATGACTCCAATTATAGCAATGGATGGATAGCTACGCGGTAATATTGCTCCTAATATTCCCGGAAGAAGCCTTTGCTATTAGTCCGAATATGGCACTGAGGGGACAGTTTTTCTGAGATATAGTTCCTAGTATACGGAGTTGGAGAGGATGATAATAATTCACAGGCTGTGTGCTCCCGCCCAGTGATATTGTAATTACTATCCTGGGAGGGAGAGGATGATATTGCACTCTGTACAGCAGGAGGCGTACACCCAGTCTGGGATATTGTTCCTAATATCCATGGAGGGGACAGGCTGATATTACTCGCAATGTGGCACAGGGTGGACATTCACCCAGTTTCATCCTTCTCGTTATTCCAAGGCCGAGACAGATATTAATCTCAGTATCACAGACACTAGACAACCCCTTGTGATGCTCTTCCAAATATCCAGATCAGGTTGCCAGGAGCCACCCCCGGACGGCACCCCTGGCTTCTGGGAGTCCCATCGCGGGGGGGTCAGGCACCCCCCGCGATCGGGCTCCCAGCCGCCACCCCCGGCCCGCCCCACAGGCTTCTGGGAGCCCCATCGCCGGGGGGTCAGGCACGCCCCCCGATCGGGCTCGCAGGCACCCCCCGCGATCGGGCTCCCAGCCGCCACCCCCGGCCCGCCCCCCTGGCTTCTGGGAGCCCCATCGCCGGGGGTGCAGGCACCCCCCGCGATCGGGCTCCCAGCCGCCACCCCCGGCCCGCCCCCCTGGCTTCTGGGAGCCCCATCGCCGGGGGTGCAGGCACCCCCCGCGATCGGGCTCCCAGCCGCCACCCCCGGCCCGCCCCCCTGGCTTCTGGGAGCCCCATCGCCGGGGGTGCAGGCACCCCCCGCGATCGGGCTCCCAGCCGCCACCCCCGGCCCGCCCCCCTGGCTTCTGGGAGCCCCATCGCCGGGGTGCAGGCACCCCCCGCGATCGGGCTCCCAGCCGCCACCCCCGGCCCGCCCCCCGGCTTCTGGGAGCCCCATCGCCGGGGGTGCAGGCACCCCCCGCGATCGGGCTCCCAGCCGCCACCCCCGGCCCGCCCCCCGGCTTCTGGGAGCCCCATCGCCGGGGGTGCAGGCACCCCCCGCGATCGGGCTCCCAGCCGCCACCCCCGGCCCGCCCCCCGGCTTCTGGGAGCCCCATCGCCGGGGGTGCAGGCACCCCCCGCGATCGGGCTCCCAGCCGCCACCCCCGGCCCGCCCCCCTGGCTTCTGGGAGCCTTGTGGACCCCCTGCCTCTTTCTCATATTCTGAGTAATATCATCTCCCCATCGGAAAATTTTCAACTCCTTCTCAGACGATTGTACACCCCCAGTGTGCACTCCCTCAGAGGGAGTAACCCCCTGTGTATTAGGAGTCACATCAGCCTCTTCCTCCCTGAATATTCAGAACAGTATCCCACCGTTGTTTCTACTTCCAGTGAAACTGATTGTCATATCCTCCTCTCCCAAGCAGAACTTGGAAACTCTGTCACGGGGGGTGTACACCGTTGTGATATAGAAATTAACATCGTCCTCTCCCGGGTTTACATCAGGAGCAAGTCTATTAATCATTAATATTAATAATTATATTAATATTAATAATAATTATTGATATTAATGATCACAATAAAGAGAGTAAAAATGAATACTGGTTTAAAAGGTTAACCATTTGTAATCATAATTATTAGTAATATCACTATTAATAATAATATTATGATATTAGCAATTAATGTGACTTAAATCAATACCCAGTGATGCTGGGAATACAATAATGATTAGTATTAGGAACTAATAATATTATTTGATGACATTAATATTAATAATTAATTGAAAGCAGGCCTAATCATGTATTGAAAATCATTATCCATAATTAATAATGGTATCTTATGAATTTTTAGTATCATTGATAATTATTAAAATCGATCATTGATGATTAATAATCATATTATTATTCCTCATTCCACAGGAAGTGTAAACCTACTTGTGATGCTGTTCTTAATAACCAGGGTCGGAAAGCAGGACTTTAGTTTTAATATCGCAGCAGGTGTACACTCACCACGTGACACTGATCCTAATATGAACGGGGGTAAAGTATCACATGACTCCAATTATAGCAATGGATGGATAGCTACGCGGTAATATTGCTCCTAATATTCCCGGAAGAAGCCTTTGCTATTAGTCCGAATATGGCACTGAGGGGACAGTTTTTCTGAGATATAGTTCCTAGTATACGGAGTTGGAGAGGATGATAATAATTCACAGGCTGTGTGCTCCCGCCCAGTGATATTGTAATTACTATCCTGGGAGGGAGAGGATGATATTGCACTCTGTACAGCAGGAGGCGTACACCCAGTCTGGGATATTGTTCCTAATATCCATGGAGGGGACAGGCTGATATTACTCGCAATGTGGCACAGGGTGGACATTCACCCAGTTTCATCCTTCTCGTTATTCCAAGGCCGAGACAGATATTAATCTCAGTATCACAGACACTGGACAACCCCTTGTGATACTCTTCCAAATATTCAGATCAGGTTGCCAGGAGCCACCCCCGGACGGCACCCCTGGCTTCTGGGAGTCCCATCGCGGGGGGGTCAGGCACCCCCCGCGATCGGGCTCCCAGCCGCCACCCCCGGCCCGCCCCCCTGGCTTCTGGGAGCCCCATCGCCGGGGGGTCAGGCACCCCCCGCGATCGGGCTCCCAGCCGCCACCCCCGGCCCGCCCCCCCGGCTTCTGGGAGCCCCATCGCCGGGGGGTCAGGCACGCCCCCCGATCGGGCTCCCAGCCGCCACCCCCGGCCCGCCCCCCCGGCTTCTGGGAGCCCCATCGCCGGGGGGTCAGGCACGCCCCCCGATCGGGCTCCCAGCCGCCACCCCCGGCCCGCCCCCCCGGCTTCTGGGAGCCCCATCGCCGGGGGGTCAGGCACGCCCCCCGATCGGGCTCCCAGCCGCCACCCCCGGCCCGCCCCCCCGGCTTCTGGGAGCCCCATCGCCGGGGATGCAGGCACCCCCCGCGATCGGGCTCCCAGCCGCCACCCCCGGCCCGCCCCCCCGGCTTCTGGGAGCCCCATCGCCGGGGGTGCAGGCACCCCCCGCGATCGGGCTCCCAGCCGCCACCCCCGGCCCGCCCCCCCGGCTTCTGGGAGCCCCATCGCCGGGGGTGCAGGCACCCCCCGCGATCGGGCTCCCAGCCGCCACCCCCGGCCCGCCCCCCCGGCTTCTGGGAGCCCCATCGCCGGGGGTGCAGGCACCCCCCGCGATCGGGCTCCCAGCCGCCACCCCCGGCCCGCCCCCCCGGCTTCTGGGAGCCCCATCGCCGGGGGTGCAGGCACCCCCCGCGATCGGGCTCCCAGCCGCCACCCCCGGCCCGCCCCCCCGGCTTCTGGGAGCCCCATCGCCGGGGGTGCAGGCACCCCCCGCGATCGGGCTCCCAGCCGCCACCCCCGGCCCGCCCCCCCCGGCTTCTGGGAGCCCCATCGCCGGGGGTGCAGGCACCCCCCGCGATCCGGCTCCCAGCCGCCACCCCCGGCCCGCCCCCCCGGCTTCTGGGAGCCCCATCGCCGGGGGTGCAGGCACCCCCGCGATCCGGCTCCCAGCCGCCACCCCCGGCCCGCCCCCCCGGCTTCTGGGAGCCCCATCGCCGGGGGTGCAGGCACCCCCCGCGATCCGGCTCCCAGCCGCCACCCCCGGCCCGCCCCCCCGGCTTCTGGGAGCCCCATCGCCGGGGGTGCAGGCACCCCCCGCGATCCGGCTCCCAGCCGCCACCCCCGGCCCGCCCCCCCGGCTTCTGGGAGCCCCATCGCCGGGGGTGCAGGCACCCCCCGCGATCCGGCTCCCAGCCGCCACCCCCGGCCCGCCCCCCCGGCTTCTGGGAGCCCCATCGCCGGGGGTGCAGGCACCCCCCGCGATCCGGCTCCCAGCCGCCACCCCCGGCCCGCCCCCCCGGCTTCTGGAGCCCCATCGCCGGGGGTGCAGGCACCCCCCGCGATCCGGCTCCCAGCCGCCACCCCCGGCCCGCCCCCCCGGCTTCTGGGAGCCCCATCGCCGGGGGTGCAGGCACCCCCCGCGATCCGGCTCCCAGCCGCCACCCCCGGCCCGCCCCCCCGGCTTCTGGGAGCCCCATCGCCGGGGGTGCAGGCACCCCCCGCGATCCGGCTCCCAGCCGCCACCCCCGGCCCGCCCCCCCGGCTTCTGGGAGCCCCATCGCCGGGGGTGCAGGCACCCCCCGCGATCCGGCTCCCAGCCGCCACCCCCGGCCCGCCCCCCCGGCTTCTGGGAGCCCCATCGCCGGGGGTGCAGGCACCCCCCGCGATCCGGCTCCCAGCCGCCACCCCCGGCCCGCCCCCCCGGCTTCTGGGAGCCCCATCGCCGGGGGTGCAGGCACCCCCCGCGATCCGGCTCCCAGCCGCCACCCCCGGCCCGCCCCCCCGGCTTCTGGGAGCCCCATCGCCGGGGGTGCAGGCACCCCCCGCGATCCGGCTCCCAGCCGCCACCCCCGGCCCGCCCCCCCGGCTTCTGGGAGCCCCATCGCCGGGGGTGCAGGCACCCCCCGCGATCCGGCTCCCAGCCGCCACCCCCGGCCCGCCCCCCCGGCTTCTGGGAGCCCCATCGCCGGGGGTGCAGGCACCCCCCGCGATCCGGCTCCCAGCCGCCACCCCCGGCCCGCCCCCCCGGCTTCTGGGAGCCCCATCGCCGGGGGTGCAGGCACCCCCGCGATCCGGCTCCCAGCCGCCACCCCCGGCCCGCCCCCCCGGCTTCTGGGAGCCCCATCGCCGGGGGTGCAGGCACCCCCCGCGATCCGGCTCCCAGCCGCCACCCCCCGGCCCGCCCCCCCGGCTTCTGGGAGCCCCATCGCCGGGGGTGCAGGCACCCCCCGCGATCCGGCTCCCAGCCGCCACCCCCGGCCCGCCCCCCCGGCTTCTGGGAGCCCCATCGCCGGGGGTGCAGGCACCCCCCGCGATCCGGCTCCCAGCCGCCACCCCCGGCCCGCCCCCCCGGCTTCTGGGAGCCCCATCGCCGGGGGTGCAGGCACCCCCCGCGATCCGGCTCCCAGCCGCCACCCCCCGGCCCGCCCCCCCGGCTTCTGGGAGCCCCATCGCCGGGGGTGCAGGCACCCCCCGCGATCCGGCTCCCAGCCGCCACCCCCGGCCCGCCCCCCCGGCTTCTGGGAGCCCCATCGCCGGGGGTGCAGGCACCCCCCGCGATCCGGCTCCCAGCCGCCACCCCCGGCCCGCCCCCCCGGCTTCTGGGAGCCCCATCGCCGGGGGTGCAGGCACCCCCCGCGATCCGGCTCCCAGCCGCCACCCCCGGCCCGCCCCCCCGGCTTCTGGGAGCCCCATCGCCGGGGGTGCAGGCACCCCCCGCGATCCGGCTCCCAGCCGCCACCCCCGGCCCGCCCCCCCGGCTTCTGGGAGCCCCATCGCCGGGGGTGCAGGCACCCCCCGCGATCCGGCTCCCAGCCGCCACCCCCGGCCCGCCCCCCCGGCTTCTGGGAGCCCCATCGCCGGGGGTGCAGGCACCCCCCGCGATCCGGCTCCCAGCCGCCACCCCCGGCCCGCCCCCCCGGCTTCTGGGAGCCCCATCGCCGGGGGTGCAGGCACCCCCCGCGATCCGGCTCCCAGCCGCCACCCCCGGCCCGCCCCCCCGGCTTCTGGGAGCCCCATCGCCGGGGGTGCAGGCACCCCCCGCGATCCGGCTCCCAGCCGCCACCCCCGGCCCGCCCCCCCGGCTTCTGGGAGCCCCATCGCCGGGGGTGCAGGCACCCCCCGCGATCCGGCTCCCAGCCGCCACTCCCGGCCCGCCCCCCCGGCTTCTGGGAGCCCCATCGCCGGGGGTGCAGGCACCCCCCGCGATCCGGCTCCCAGCCGCCACCCCCCGGCCCGCCCCCCCGGCTTCTGGGAGCCCCATCGCCGGGGGTGCAGGCACCCCCCGCGATCCGGCTCCCAGCCGCCACCCCCGGCCCGCCCCCCCGGCTTCTGGGAGCCCCATCGCCGGGGGTGCAGGCACCCCCCGCGATCCGGCTCCCAGCCGCCACCCCCGGCCCGCCCCCCCGGCTTCTGGGAGCCCCATCGCCGGGGGTGCAGGCACCCCCCGCGATCCGGCTCCCAGCCGCCACCCCCGGCCCGCCCCCCCGGCTTCTGGAGCCCCATCGCCGGGGGTGCAGGCACCCCCCGCGATCCGGCTCCCAGCCGCCACCACCCGGCCCGCCCCCCCGGCTTCTGGAGCCCCATCGCCGGGGGTGCAGGCACCCCCCGCGATCCGGCTCCCAGCCGCCACCCCCGGCCCGCCCCCCCCGGCTTCTGGGAGCCCCATCGCCGGGGGTGCAGGCACCCCCCGCGATCCGGCTCCCAGCCGCCACCCCCCGGCCCGCCCCCCCGGCTTCTGGGAGCCCCATCGCCGGGGTGCAGGCACCCCCCCGCGATCCGGCTCCCAGCCGCCACCCCCGGCCCGCCCCCCCGGCTTCTGGGAGCCCCATCGCCGGGGTGCAGGCACCCCCCGCGATCGGCTCCAGCCGCCACCCCCCGGCCCGCCCCCCCGGCTTCTGGAGCCCCATCGCCGGGGGTGCAGGCACCCCCCGCGATCCGGCTCCCAGCCGCCACCCCCGGCCCGCCCCCCGGCTTCTGGGAGCCCCATCGCCGGGGTGCAGGCACCCCCCGCGATCCGGCTCCCAGCCGCCACCCCCGGCCCGCCCCCCCGGCTTCTGGGAGCCCCATCGCCGGGGGTGCAGGCACCCCCCGCGATCCGGCTCCCAGCCGCCACCCCCGGCCCGCCCCCCCGGCTTCTGGGAGCCCCATCGCCGGGGGTGCAGGCACCCCCCGCGATTAGGGTTAGGGTTAGGGTTAGGGTTAGGGTTAGGGTTAGGGTTAGGGTTAGGGTTAGGGTTAGGGTTAGGGTTAGGGTTAGGGTTAGGGTTAGGGTTAGGGTTAGGGTTAGGGTTAGGGTTAGGGTTAGGGTTAGGGTTAGGGTTAGGGTTAGGGTTAGGGTTAGGGTTAGGGTTAGGGTTAGGGTTAGGGTTAGGGTTAGGGTTAGGGTTAGGGTTAGGGTTAGGGTTAGGGTTAGGGTTAGGGTTAGGGTTAGGGTTAGGGTTAGGGTTAGGGTTAGGGTTAGGGTTAGGGTTAGGGTTAGGGTTAGGGTTAGGGTTAGGGTTAGGGTTAGGGTTAGGGTTAGGGTTAGGGTTAGGGTTAGGGTTAGGGTTAGGGTTAGGGTTAGGGTTAGGGTTAGGGTTAGGGTTAGGGTTAGGGTTAGGGTTAGGGTTAGGGTTAGGGTTAGGGTTAGGGTTAGGGTTAGGGTTAGGGTTAGGGTTAGGGTTAGGGTTAGGGTTAGGGTTAGGGTTAGGGTTAGGGTTAGGGTTAGGGTTAGGGTTAGGGTTAGGGTTAGGGTTAGGGTTAGGGTTAGGGTTAGGGTTAGGGTTAGGGTTAGGGTTAGGGTTAGGGTTAGGGTTAGGGTTAGGGTTAGGGTTAGGGTTAGGGTTAGGGTTAGGGTTAGGGTTAGGGTTAGGGTTAGGGTTAGGGTTAGGGTTAGGGTTAGGGTTAGGGTTAGGGTTAGGGTTAGGGTTAGGGTTAGGGTTAGGGTTAGGGTTAGGGTTAGGGTTAGGGTTAGGGTTAGGGTTAGGGTTAGGGTTAGGGTTAGGGTTAGGGTTAGGGTTAGGGTTAGGGTTAGGGTTAGGGTTAGGGTTAGGGTTAGGGTTAGGGTTAGGGTTAGGGTTAGGGTTAGGGTTAGGGTTAGGGTTAGGGTTAGGGTTAGGGTTAGGGTTAGGGTTAGGGTTAGGGTTAGGGTTAGGGTTAGGGTTAGGGTTAGGGTTAGGGTTAGGGTTAGGGTTAGGGTTAGGGTTAGGGTTAGGGTTAGGGTTAGGGTTAGGGTTAGGGTTAGGGTTAGGGTTAGGGTTAGGGTTAGGGTTAGGGTTAGGGTTAGGGTTAGGGTTAGGGTTAGGGTTAGGGTTAGGGTTAGGGTTAGGGTTAGGGTTAGGGTTAGGGTTAGGGTTAGGGTTAGGGTTAGGGTTAGGGTTAGGGTTAGGGTTAGGGTTAGGGTTAGGGTTAGGGTTAGGGTTAGGGTTAGGGTTAGGGTTAGGGTTAGGGTTAGGGTTAGGGTTAGGGTTAGGGTTAGGGTTAGGGTTAGGGTTAGGGTTAGGGTTAGGGTTAGGGTTAGGGTTAGGGTTAGGGTTAGGGTTAGGGTTAGGGTTAGGGTTAGGGTTAGGGTTAGGGTTAGGGTTAGGGTTAGGGTTAGGGTTAGGGTTAGGGTTAGGGTTAGGGTTAGGGTTAGGGTTAGGGTTAGGGTTAGGGTTAGGGTTAGGGTTAGGGTTAGGGTTAGGGTTAGGGTTAGGGTTAGGGTTAGGGTTAGGGTTAGGGTTAGGGTTAGGGTTAGGGTTAGGGTTAGGGTTAGGGTTAGGGTTAGGGTTAGGGTTAGGGTTAGGGTTAGGGTTAGGGTTAGGGTTAGGGTTAGGGTTAGGGTTAGGGTTAGGGTTAGGGTTAGGGTTAGGGTTAGGGTTAGGGTTAGGGTTAGGGTTAGGGTTAGGGTTAGGGTTAGGGTTAGGGTTAGGGTTAGGGTTAGGGTTAGGGTTAGGGTTAGGGTTAGGGTTAGGGTTAGGGTTAGGGTTAGGGTTAGGGTTAGGGTTAGGGTTAGGGTTAGGGTTAGGGTTAGGGTTAGGGTTAGGGTTAGGGTTAGGGTTAGGGTTAGGGTTAGGGTTAGGGTTAGGGTTAGGGTTAGGGTTAGGGTTAGGGTTAGGGTTAGGGTTAGGGTTAGGGTTAGGGTTAGGGTTAGGGTTAGGGTTAGGGTTAGGGTTAGGGTTAGGGTTAGGGTTAGGGTTAGGGTTAGGGTTAGGGTTAGGGTTAGGGTTAGGGTTAGGGTTAGGGTTAGGGTTAGGGTTAGGGTTAGGGTTAGGGTTAGGGTTAGGGTTAGGGTTAGGGTTAGGGTTAGGGTTAGGGTTAGGGTTAGGGTTAGGGTTAGGGTTAGGGTTAGGGTTAGGGTTAGGGTTAGGGTTAGGGTTAGGGTTAGGGTTAGGGTTAGGGTTAGGGTTAGGGTTAGGGTTAGGGTTAGGGTTAGGGTTAGGGTTAGGGTTAGGGTTAGGGTTAGGGTTAGGGTTAGGGTTAGGGTTAGGGTTAGGGTTAGGGTTAGGGTTAGGGTTAGGGTTAGGGTTAGGGTTAGGGTTAGGGTTAGGGTTAGGGTTAGGGTTAGGGTTAGGGTTAGGGTTAGGGTTAGGGTTAGGGTTAGGGTTAGGGTTAGGGTTAGGGTTAGGGTTAGGGTTAGGGTTAGGGTTAGGGTTAGGGTTAGGGTTAGGGTTAGGGTTAGGGTTAGGGTTAGGGTTAGGGTTAGGGTTAGGGTTAGGGTTAGGGTTAGGGTTAGGGTTAGGGTTAGGGTTAGGGTTAGGGTTAGGGTTAGGGTTAGGGTTAGGGTTAGGGTTAGGGTTAGGGTTAGGGTTAGGGTTAGGGTTAGGGTTAGGGTTAGGGTTAGGGTTAGGGTTAGGGTTAGGGTTAGGGTTAGGGTTAGGGTTAGGGTTAGGGTTAGGGTTAGGGTTAGGGTTAGGGTTAGGGTTAGGGTTAGGGTTAGGGTTAGGGTTAGGGTTAGGGTTAGGGTTAGGGTTAGGGTTAGGGTTAGGGTTAGGGTTAGGGTTAGGGTTAGGGTTAGGGTTAGGGTTAGGGTTAGGGTTAGGGTTAGGGTTAGGGTTAGGGTTAGGGTTAGGGTTAGGGTTAGGGTTAGGGTTAGGGTTAGGGTTAGGGTTAGGGTTAGGGTTAGGGTTAGGGTTAGGGTTAGGGTTAGGGTTAGGGTTAGGGTTAGGGTTAGGGTTAGGGTTAGGGTTAGGGTTAGGGTTAGGGTTAGGGTTAGGGTTAGGGTTAGGGTTAGGGTTAGGGTTAGGGTTAGGGTTAGGGTTAGGGTTAGGGTTAGGGTTAGGGTTAGGGTTAGGGTTAGGGTTAGGGTTAGGGTTAGGGTTAGGGTTAGGGTTAGGGTTAGGGTTAGGGTTAGGGTTAGGGTTAGGGTTAGGGTTAGGGTTAGGGTTAGGGTTAGGGTTAGGGTTAGGGTTAGGGTTAGGGTTAGGGTTAGGGTTAGGGTTAGGGTTAGGGTTAGGGTTAGGGTTAGGGTTAGGGTTAGGGTTAGGGTTAGGGTTAGGGTTAGGGTTAGGGTTAGGGTTAGGGTTAGGGTTAGGGTTAGGGTTAGGGTTAGGGTTAGGGTTAGGGTTAGGGTTAGGGTTAGGGTTAGGGTTAGGGTTAGGGTTAGGGTTAGGGTTAGGGTTAGGGTTAGGGTTAGGGTTAGGGTTAGGGTTAGGGTTAGGGTTAGGGTTAGGGTTAGGGTTAGGGTTAGGGTTAGGGTTAGGGTTAGGGTTAGGGTTAGGGTTAGGGTTAGGGTTAGGGTTAGGGTTAGGGTTAGGGTTAGGGTTAGGGTTAGGGTTAGGGTTAGGGTTAGGGTTAGGGTTAGGGTTAGGGTTAGGGTTAGGGTTAGGGTTAGGGTTAGGGTTAGGGTTAGGGTTAGGGTTAGGGTTAGGGTTAGGGTTAGGGTTAGGGTTAGGGTTAGGGTTAGGGTTAGGGTTAGGGTTAGGGTTAGGGTTAGGGTTAGGGTTAGGGTTAGGGTTAGGGTTAGGGTTAGGGTTAGGGTTAGGGTTAGGGTTAGGGTTAGGGTTAGGGTTAGGGTTAGGGTTAGGGTTAGGGTTAGGGTTAGGGTTAGGGTTAGGGTTAGGGTTAGGGTTAGGGTTAGGGTTAGGGTTAGGGTTAGGGTTAGGGTTAGGGTTAGGGTTAGGGTTAGGGTTAGGGTTAGGGTTAGGGTTAGGGTTAGGGTTAGGGTTAGGGTTAGGGTTAGGGTTAGGGTTAGGGTTAGGGTTAGGGTTAGGGTTAGGGTTAGGGTTAGGGTTAGGGTTAGGGTTAGGGTTAGGGTTAGGGTTAGGGTTAGGGTTAGGGTTAGGGTTAGGGTTAGGGTTAGGGTTAGGGTTAGGGTTAGGGTTAGGGTTAGGGTTAGGGTTAGGGTTAGGGTTAGGGTTAGGGTTAGGGTTAGGGTTAGGGTTAGGGTTAGGGTTAGGGTTAGGGTTAGGGTTAGGGTTAGGGTTAGGGTTAGGGTTAGGGTTAGGGTTAGGGTTAGGGTTAGGGTTAGGGTTAGGGTTAGGGTTAGGGTTAGGGTTAGGGTTAGGGTTAGGGTTAGGGTTAGGGTTAGGGTTAGGGTTAGGGTTAGGGTTAGGGTTAGGGTTAGGGTTAGGGTTAGGGTTAGGGTTAGGGTTAGGGTTAGGGTTAGGGTTAGGGTTAGGGTTAGGGTTAGGGTTAGGGTTAGGGTTAGGGTTAGGGTTAGGGTTAGGGTTAGGGTTAGGGTTAGGGTTAGGGTTAGGGTTAGGGTTAGGGTTAGGGTTAGGGTTAGGGTTAGGGTTAGGGTTAGGGTTAGGGTTAGGGTTAGGGTTAGGGTTAGGGTTAGGGTTAGGGTTAGGGTTAGGGTTAGGGTTAGGGTTAGGGTTAGGGTTAGGGTTAGGGTTAGGGTTAGGGTTAGGGTTAGGGTTAGGGTTAGGGTTAGGGTTAGGGTTAGGGTTAGGGTTAGGGTTAGGGTTAGGGTTAGGGTTAGGGTTAGGGTTAGGGTTAGGGTTAGGGTTAGGGTTAGGGTTAGGGTTAGGGTTAGGGTTAGGGTTAGGGTTAGGGTTAGGGTTAGGGTTAGGGTTAGGGTTAGGGTTAGGGTTAGGGTTAGGGTTAGGGTTAGGGTTAGGGTTAGGGTTAGGGTTAGGGTTAGGGTTAGGGTTAGGGTTAGGGTTAGGGTTAGGGTTAGGGTTAGGGTTAGGGTTAGGGTTAGGGTTAGGGTTAGGGTTAGGGTTAGGGTTAGGGTTAGGGTTAGGGTTAGGGTTAGGGTTAGGGTTAGGGTTAGGGTTAGGGTTAGGGTTAGGGTTAGGGTTAGGGTTAGGGTTAGGGTTAGGGTTAGGGTTAGGGTTAGGGTTAGGGTTAGGGTTAGGGTTAGGGTTAGGGTTAGGGTTAGGGTTAGGGTTAGGGTTAGGGTTAGGGTTAGGGTTAGGGTTAGGGTTAGGGTTAGGGTTAGGGTTAGGGTTAGGGTTAGGGTTAGGGTTAGGGTTAGGGTTAGGGTTAGGGTTAGGGTTAGGGTTAGGGTTAGGGTTAGGGTTAGGGTTAGGGTTAGGGTTAGGGTTAGGGTTAGGGTTAGGGTTAGGGTTAGGGTTAGGGTTAGGGTTAGGGTTAGGGTTAGGGTTAGGGTTAGGGTTAGGGTTAGGGTTAGGGTTAGGGTTAGGGTTAGGGTTAGGGTTAGGGTTAGGGTTAGGGTTAGGGTTAGGGTTAGGGTTAGGGTTAGGGTTAGGGTTAGGGTTAGGGTTAGGGTTAGGGTTAGGGTTAGGGTTAGGGTTAGGGTTAGGGTTAGGGTTAGGGTTAGGGTTAGGGTTAGGGTTAGGGTTAGGGTTAGGGTTAGGGTTAGGGTTAGGGTTAGGGTTAGGGTTAGGGTTAGGGTTAGGGTTAGGGTTAGGGTTAGGGTTAGGGTTAGGGTTAGGGTTAGGGTTAGGGTTAGGGTTAGGGTTAGGGTTAGGGTTAGGGTTAGGGTTAGGGTTAGGGTTAGGGTTAGGGTTAGGGTTAGGGTTAGGGTTAGGGTTAGGGTTAGGGTTAGGGTTAGGGTTAGGGTTAGGGTTAGGGTTAGGGTTAGGGTTAGGGTTAGGGTTAGGGTTAGGGTTAGGGTTAGGGTTAGGGTTAGGGTTAGGGTTAGGGTTAGGGTTAGGGTTAGGGTTAGGGTTAGGGTTAGGGTTAGGGTTAGGGTTAGGGTTAGGGTTAGGGTTAGGGTTAGGGTTAGGGTTAGGGTTAGGGTTAGGGTTAGGGTTAGGGTTAGGGTTAGGGTTAGGGTTAGGGTTAGGGTTAGGGTTAGGGTTAGGGTTAGGGTTAGGGTTAGGGTTAGGGTTAGGGTTAGGGTTAGGGTTAGGGTTAGGGTTAGGGTTAGGGTTAGGGTTAGGGTTAGGGTTAGGGTTAGGGTTAGGGTTAGGGTTAGGGTTAGGGTTAGGGTTAGGGTTAGGGTTAGGGTTAGGGTTAGGGTTAGGGTTAGGGTTAGGGTTAGGGTTAGGGTTAGGGTTAGGGTTAGGGTTAGGGTTAGGGTTAGGGTTAGGGTTAGGGTTAGGGTTAGGGTTAGGGTTAGGGTTAGGGTTAGGGTTAGGGTTAGGGTTAGGGTTAGGGTTAGGGTTAGGGTTAGGGTTAGGGTTAGGGTTAGGGTTAGGGTTAGGGTTAGGGTTAGGGTTAGGGTTAGGGTTAGGGTTAGGGTTAGGGTTAGGGTTAGGGTTAGGGTTAGGGTTAGGGTTAGGGTTAGGGTTAGGGTTAGGGTTAGGGTTAGGGTTAGGGTTAGGGTTAGGGTTAGGGTTAGGGTTAGGGTTAGGGTTAGGGTTAGGGTTAGGGTTAGGGTTAGGGTTAGGGTTAGGGTTAGGGTTAGGGTTAGGGTTAGGGTTAGGGTTAGGGTTAGGGTTAGGGTTAGGGTTAGGGTTAGGGTTAGGGTTAGGGTTAGGGTTAGGGTTAGGGTTAGGGTTAGGGTTAGGGTTAGGGTTAGGGTTAGGGTTAGGGTTAGGGTTAGGGTTAGGGTTAGGGTTAGGGTTAGGGTTAGGGTTAGGGTTAGGGTTAGGGTTAGGGTTAGGGTTAGGGTTAGGGTTAGGGTTAGGGTTAGGGTTAGGGTTAGGGTTAGGGTTAGGGTTAGGGTTAGGGTTAGGGTTAGGGTTAGGGTTAGGGTTAGGGTTAGGGTTAGGGTTAGGGTTAGGGTTAGGGTTAGGGTTAGGGTTAGGGTTAGGGTTAGGGTTAGGGTTAGGGTTAGGGTTAGGGTTAGGGTTAGGGTTAGGGTTAGGGTTAGGGTTAGGGTTAGGGTTAGGGTTAGGGTTAGGGTTAGGGTTAGGGTTAGGGTTAGGGTTAGGGTTAGGGTTAGGGTTAGGGTTAGGGTTAGGGTTAGGGTTAGGGTTAGGGTTAGGGTTAGGGTTAGGGTTAGGGTTAGGGTTAGGGTTAGGGTTAGGGTTAGGGTTAGGGTTAGGGTTAGGGTTAGGGTTAGGGTTAGGGTTAGGGTTAGGGTTAGGGTTAGGGTTAGGGTTAGGGTTAGGGTTAGGGTTAGGGTTAGGGTTAGGGTTAGGGTTAGGGTTAGGGTTAGGGTTAGGGTTAGGGTTAGGGTTAGGGTTAGGGTTAGGGTTAGGGTTAGGGTTAGGGTTAGGGTTAGGGTTAGGGTTAGGGTTAGGGTTAGGGTTAGGGTTAGGGTTAGGGTTAGGGTTAGGGTTAGGGTTAGGGTTAGGGTTAGGGTTAGGGTTAGGGTTAGGGTTAGGGTTAGGGTTAGGGTTAGGGTTAGGGTTAGGGTTAGGGTTAGGGTTAGGGTTAGGGTTAGGGTTAGGGTTAGGGTTAGGGTTAGGGTTAGGGTTAGGGTTAGGGTTAGGGTTAGGGTTAGGGTTAGGGTTAGGGTTAGGGTTAGGGTTAGGGTTAGGGTTAGGGTTAGGGTTAGGGTTAGGGTTAGGGTTAGGGTTAGGGTTAGGGTTAGGGTTAGGGTTAGGGTTAGGGTTAGGGTTAGGGTTAGGGTTAGGGTTAGGGTTAGGGTTAGGGTTAGGGTTAGGGTTAGGGTTAGGGTTAGGGTTAGGGTTAGGGTTAGGGTTAGGGTTAGGGTTAGGGTTAGGGTTAGGGTTAGGGTTAGGGTTAGGGTTAGGGTTAGGGTTAGGGTTAGGGTTAGGGTTAGGGTTAGGGTTAGGGTTAGGGTTAGGGTTAGGGTTAGGGTTAGGGTTAGGGTTAGGGTTAGGGTTAGGGTTAGGGTTAGGGTTAGGGTTAGGGTTAGGGTTAGGGTTAGGGTTAGGGTTAGGGTTAGGGTTAGGGTTAGGGTTAGGGTTAGGGTTAGGGTTAGGGTTAGGGTTAGGGTTAGGGTTAGGGTTAGGGTTAGGGTTAGGGTTAGGGTTAGGGTTAGGGTTAGGGTTAGGGTTAGGGTTAGGGTTAGGGTTAGGGTTAGGGTTAGGGTTAGGGTTAGGGTTAGGGTTAGGGTTAGGGTTAGGGTTAGGGTTAGGGTTAGGGTTAGGGTTAGGGTTAGGGTTAGGGTTAGGGTTAGGGTTAGGGTTAGGGTTAGGGTTAGGGTTAGGGTTAGGGTTAGGGTTAGGGTTAGGGTTAGGGTTAGGGTTAGGGTTAGGGTTAGGGTTAGGGTTAGGGTTAGGGTTAGGGTTAGGGTTAGGGTTAGGGTTAGGGTTAGGGTTAGGGTTAGGGTTAGGGTTAGGGTTAGGGTTAGGGTTAGGGTTAGGGTTAGGGTTAGGGTTAGGGTTAGGGTTAGGGTTAGGGTTAGGGTTAGGGTTAGGGTTAGGGTTAGGGTTAGGGTTAGGGTTAGGGTTAGGGTTAGGGTTAGGGTTAGGGTTAGGGTTAGGGTTAGGGTTAGGGTTAGGGTTAGGGTTAGGGTTAGGGTTAGGGTTAGGGTTAGGGTTAGGGTTAGGGTTAGGGTTAGGGTTAGGGTTAGGGTTAGGGTTAGGGTTAGGGTTAGGGTTAGGGTTAGGGTTAGGGTTAGGGTTAGGGTTAGGGTTAGGGTTAGGGTTAGGGTTAGGGTTAGGGTTAGGGTTAGGGTTAGGGTTAGGGTTAGGGTTAGGGTTAGGGTTAGGGTTAGGGTTAGGGTTAGGGTTAGGGTTAGGGTTAGGGTTAGGGTTAGGGTTAGGGTTAGGGTTAGGGTTAGGGTTAGGGTTAGGGTTAGGGTTAGGGTTAGGGTTAGGGTTAGGGTTAGGGTTAGGGTTAGGGTTAGGGTTAGGGTTAGGGTTAGGGTTAGGGTTAGGGTTAGGGTTAGGGTTAGGGTTAGGGTTAGGGTTAGGGTTAGGGTTAGGGTTAGGGTTAGGGTTAGGGTTAGGGTTAGGGTTAGGGTTAGGGTTAGGGTTAGGGTTAGGGTTAGGGTTAGGGTTAGGGTTAGGGTTAGGGTTAGGGTTAGGGTTAGGGTTAGGGTTAGGGTTAGGGTTAGGGTTAGGGTTAGGGTTAGGGTTAGGGTTAGGGTTAGGGTTAGGGTTAGGGTTAGGGTTAGGGTTAGGGTTAGGGTTAGGGTTAGGGTTAGGGTTAGGGTTAGGGTTAGGGTTAGGGTTAGGGTTAGGGTTAGGGTTAGGGTTAGGGTTAGGGTTAGGGTTAGGGTTAGGGTTAGGGTTAGGGTTAGGGTTAGGGTTAGGGTTAGGGTTAGGGTTAGGGTTAGGGTTAGGGTTAGGGTTAGGGTTAGGGTTAGGGTTAGGGTTAGGGTTAGGGTTAGGGTTAGGGTTAGGGTTAGGGTTAGGGTTAGGGTTAGGGTTAGGGTTAGGGTTAGGGTTAGGGTTAGGGTTAGGGTTAGGGTTAGGGTTAGGGTTAGGGTTAGGGTTAGGGTTAGGGTTAGGGTTAGGGTTAGGGTTAGGGTTAGGGTTAGGGTTAGGGTTAGGGTTAGGGTTAGGGTTAGGGTTAGGGTTAGGGTTAGGGTTAGGGTTAGGGTTAGGGTTAGGGTTAGGGTTAGGGTTAGGGTTAGGGTTAGGGTTAGGGTTAGGGTTAGGGTTAGGGTTAGGGTTAGGGTTAGGGTTAGGGTTAGGGTTAGGGTTAGGGTTAGGGTTAGGGTTAGGGTTAGGGTTAGGGTTAGGGTTAGGGTTAGGGTTAGGGTTAGGGTTAGGGTTAGGGTTAGGGTTAGGGTTAGGGTTAGGGTTAGGGTTAGGGTTAGGGTTAGGGTTAGGGTTAGGGTTAGGGTTAGGGTTAGGGTTAGGGTTAGGGTTAGGGTTAGGGTTAGGGTTAGGGTTAGGGTTAGGGTTAGGGTTAGGGTTAGGGTTAGGGTTAGGGTTAGGGTTAGGGTTAGGGTTAGGGTTAGGGTTAGGGTTAGGGTTAGGGTTAGGGTTAGGGTTAGGGTTAGGGTTAGGGTTAGGGTTAGGGTTAGGGTTAGGGTTAGGGTTAGGGTTAGGGTTAGGGTTAGGGTTAGGGTTAGGGTTAGGGTTAGGGTTAGGGTTAGGGTTAGGGTTAGGGTTAGGGTTAGGGTTAGGGTTAGGGTTAGGGTTAGGGTTAGGGTTAGGGTTAGGGTTAGGGTTAGGGTTAGGGTTAGGGTTAGGGTTAGGGTTAGGGTTAGGGTTAGGGTTAGGGTTAGGGTTAGGGTTAGGGTTAGGGTTAGGGTTAGGGTTAGGGTTAGGGTTAGGGTTAGGGTTAGGGTTAGGGTTAGGGTTAGGGTTAGGGTTAGGGTTAGGGTTAGGGTTAGGGTTAGGGTTAGGGTTAGGGTTAGGGTTAGGGTTAGGGTTAGGGTTAGGGTTAGGGTTAGGGTTAGGGTTAGGGTTAGGGTTAGGGTTAGGGTTAGGGTTAGGGTTAGGGTTAGGGTTAGGGTTAGGGTTAGGGTTAGGGTTAGGGTTAGGGTTAGGGTTAGGGTTAGGGTTAGGGTTAGGGTTAGGGTTAGGGTTAGGGTTAGGGTTAGGGTTAGGGTTAGGGTTAGGGTTAGGGTTAGGGTTAGGGTTAGGGTTAGGGTTAGGGTTAGGGTTAGGGTTAGGGTTAGGGTTAGGGTTAGGGTTAGGGTTAGGGTTAGGGTTAGGGTTAGGGTTAGGGTTAGGGTTAGGGTTAGGGTTAGGGTTAGGGTTAGGGTTAGGGTTAGGGTTAGGGTTAGGGTTAGGGTTAGGGTTAGGGTTAGGGTTAGGGTTAGGGTTAGGGTTAGGGTTAGGGTTAGGGTTAGGGTTAGGGTTAGGGTTAGGGTTAGGGTTAGGGTTAGGGTTAGGGTTAGGGTTAGGGTTAGGGTTAGGGTTAGGGTTAGGGTTAGGGTTAGGGTTAGGGTTAGGGTTAGGGTTAGGGTTAGGGTTAGGGTTAGGGTTAGGGTTAGGGTTAGGGTTAGGGTTAGGGTTAGGGTTAGGGTTAGGGTTAGGGTTAGGGTTAGGGTTAGGGTTAGGGTTAGGGTTAGGGTTAGGGTTAGGGTTAGGGTTAGGGTTAGGGTTAGGGTTAGGGTTAGGGTTAGGGTTAGGGTTAGGGTTAGGGTTAGGGTTAGGGTTAGGGTTAGGGTTAGGGTTAGGGTTAGGGTTAGGGTTAGGGTTAGGGTTAGGGTTAGGGTTAGGGTTAGGGTTAGGGTTAGGGTTAGGGTTAGGGTTAGGGTTAGGGTTAGGGTTAGGGTTAGGGTTAGGGTTAGGGTTAGGGTTAGGGTTAGGGTTAGGGTTAGGGTTAGGGTTAGGGTTAGGGTTAGGGTTAGGGTTAGGGTTAGGGTTAGGGTTAGGGTTAGGGTTAGGGTTAGGGTTAGGGTTAGGGTTAGGGTTAGGGTTAGGGTTAGGGTTAGGGTTAGGGTTAGGGTTAGGGTTAGGGTTAGGGTTAGGGTTAGGGTTAGGGTTAGGGTTAGGGTTAGGGTTAGGGTTAGGGTTAGGGTTAGGGTTAGGGTTAGGGTTAGGGTTAGGGTTAGGGTTAGGGTTAGGGTTAGGGTTAGGGTTAGGGTTAGGGTTAGGGTTA
Source organism: Macaca fascicularis (assembly GCF_037993035.2). Taxonomy (NCBI): domain Eukaryota; kingdom Metazoa; phylum Chordata; class Mammalia; order Primates; family Cercopithecidae; genus Macaca; species Macaca fascicularis. The sequence continues at coordinate 8,499 of NC_088384.1, read as the reverse complement.
GGGTTAGGGTTAGGGTTAGGGTTAGGGTTAGGGTTAGGGTTAGGGTTAGGGTTAGGGTTAGGGTTAGGGTTAGGGTTAGGGTTAGGGTTAGGGTTAGGGTTAGGGTTAGGGTTAGGGTTAGGGTTAGGGTTAGGGTTAGGGTTAGGGTTAGGGTTAGGGTTAGGGTTAGGGTTAGGGTTAGGGTTAGGGTTAGGGTTAGGGTTAGGGTTAGGGTTAGGGTTAGGGTTAGGGTTAGGGTTAGGGTTAGGGTTAGGGTTAGGGTTAGGGTTAGGGTTAGGGTTAGGGTTAGGGTTAGGGTTAGGGTTAGGGTTAGGGTTAGGGTTAGGGTTAGGGTTAGGGTTAGGGTTAGGGTTAGGGTTAGGGTTAGGGTTAGGGTTAGGGTTAGGGTTAGGGTTAGGGTTAGGGTTAGGGTTAGGGTTAGGGTTAGGGTTAGGGTTAGGGTTAGGGTTAGGGTTAGGGTTAGGGTTAGGGTTAGGGTTAGGGTTAGGGTTAGGGTTAGGGTTAGGGTTAGGGTTAGGGTTAGGGTTAGGGTTAGGGTTAGGGTTAGGGTTAGGGTTAGGGTTAGGGTTAGGGTTAGGGTTAGGGTTAGGGTTAGGGTTAGGGTTAGGGTTAGGGTTAGGGTTAGGGTTAGGGTTAGGGTTAGGGTTAGGGTTAGGGTTAGGGTTAGGGTTAGGGTTAGGGTTAGGGTTAGGGTTAGGGTTAGGGTTAGGGTTAGGGTTAGGGTTAGGGTTAGGGTTAGGGTTAGGGTTAGGGTTAGGGTTAGGGTTAGGGTTAGGGTTAGGGTTAGGGTTAGGGTTAGGGTTAGGGTTAGGGTTAGGGTTAGGGTTAGGGTTAGGGTTAGGGTTAGGGTTAGGGTTAGGGTTAGGGTTAGGGTTAGGGTTAGGGTTAGGGTTAGGGTTAGGGTTAGGGTTAGGGTTAGGGTTAGGGTTAGGGTTAGGGTTAGGGTTAGGGTTAGGGTTAGGGTTAGGGTTAGGGTTAGGGTTAGGGTTAGGGTTAGGGTTAGGGTTAGGGTTAGGGTTAGGGTTAGGGTTAGGGTTAGGGTTAGGGTTAGGGTTAGGGTTAGGGTTAGGGTTAGGGTTAGGGTTAGGGTTAGGGTTAGGGTTAGGGTTAGGGTTAGGGTTAGGGTTAGGGTTAGGGTTAGGGTTAGGGTTAGGGTTAGGGTTAGGGTTAGGGTTAGGGTTAGGGTTAGGGTTAGGGTTAGGGTTAGGGTTAGGGTTAGGGTTAGGGTTAGGGTTAGGGTTAGGGTTAGGGTTAGGGTTAGGGTTAGGGTTAGGGTTAGGGTTAGGGTTAGGGTTAGGGTTAGGGTTAGGGTTAGGGTTAGGGTTAGGGTTAGGGTTAGGGTTAGGGTTAGGGTTAGGGTTAGGGTTAGGGTTAGGGTTAGGGTTAGGGTTAGGGTTAGGGTTAGGGTTAGGGTTAGGGTTAGGGTTAGGGTTAGGGTTAGGGTTAGGGTTAGGGTTAGGGTTAGGGTTAGGGTTAGGGTTAGGGTTAGGGTTAGGGTTAGGGTTAGGGTTAGGGTTAGGGTTAGGGTTAGGGTTAGGGTTAGGGTTAGGGTTAGGGTTAGGGTTAGGGTTAGGGTTAGGGTTAGGGTTAGGGTTAGGGTTAGGGTTAGGGTTAGGGTTAGGGTTAGGGTTAGGGTTAGGGTTAGGGTTAGGGTTAGGGTTAGGGTTAGGGTTAGGGTTAGGGTTAGGGTTAGGGTTAGGGTTAGGGTTAGGGTTAGGGTTAGGGTTAGGGTTAGGGTTAGGGTTAGGGTTAGGGTTAGGGTTAGGGTTAGGGTTAGGGTTAGGGTTAGGGTTAGGGTTAGGGTTAGGGTTAGGGTTAGGGTTAGGGTTAGGGTTAGGGTTAGGGTTAGGGTTAGGGTTAGGGTTAGGGTTAGGGTTAGGGTTAGGGTTAGGGTTAGGGTTAGGGTTAGGGTTAGGGTTAGGGTTAGGGTTAGGGTTAGGGTTAGGGTTAGGGTTAGGGTTAGGGTTAGGGTTAGGGTTAGGGTTAGGGTTAGGGTTAGGGTTAGGGTTAGGGTTAGGGTTAGGGTTAGGGTTAGGGTTAGGGTTAGGGTTAGGGTTAGGGTTAGGGTTAGGGTTAGGGTTAGGGTTAGGGTTAGGGTTAGGGTTAGGGTTAGGGTTAGGGTTAGGGTTAGGGTTAGGGTTAGGGTTAGGGTTAGGGTTAGGGTTAGGGTTAGGGTTAGGGTTAGGGTTAGGGTTAGGGTTAGGGTTAGGGTTAGGGTTAGGGTTAGGGTTAGGGTTAGGGTTAGGGTTAGGGTTAGGGTTAGGGTTAGGGTTAGGGTTAGGGTTAGGGTTAGGGTTAGGGTTAGGGTTAGGGTTAGGGTTAGGGTTAGGGTTAGGGTTAGGGTTAGGGTTAGGGTTAGGGTTAGGGTTAGGGTTAGGGTTAGGGTTAGGGTTAGGGTTAGGGTTAGGGTTAGGGTTAGGGTTAGGGTTAGGGTTAGGGTTAGGGTTAGGGTTAGGGTTAGGGTTAGGGTTAGGGTTAGGGTTAGGGTTAGGGTTAGGGTTAGGGTTAGGGTTAGGGTTAGGGTTAGGGTTAGGGTTAGGGTTAGGGTTAGGGTTAGGGTTAGGGTTAGGGTTAGGGTTAGGGTTAGGGTTAGGGTTAGGGTTAGGGTTAGGGTTAGGGTTAGGGTTAGGGTTAGGGTTAGGGTTAGGGTTAGGGTTAGGGTTAGGGTTAGGGTTAGGGTTAGGGTTAGGGTTAGGGTTAGGGTTAGGGTTAGGGTTAGGGTTAGGGTTAGGGTTAGGGTTAGGGTTAGGGTTAGGGTTAGGGTTAGGGTTAGGGTTAGGGTTAGGGTTAGGGTTAGGGTTAGGGTTAGGGTTAGGGTTAGGGTTAGGGTTAGGGTTAGGGTTAGGGTTAGGGTTAGGGTTAGGGTTAGGGTTAGGGTTAGGGTTAGGGTTAGGGTTAGGGTTAGGGTTAGGGTTAGGGTTAGGGTTAGGGTTAGGGTTAGGGTTAGGGTTAGGGTTAGGGTTAGGGTTAGGGTTAGGGTTAGGGTTAGGGTTAGGGTTAGGGTTAGGGTTAGGGTTAGGGTTAGGGTTAGGGTTAGGGTTAGGGTTAGGGTTAGGGTTAGGGTTAGGGTTAGGGTTAGGGTTAGGGTTAGGGTTAGGGTTAGGGTTAGGGTTAGGGTTAGGGTTAGGGTTAGGGTTAGGGTTAGGGTTAGGGTTAGGGTTAGGGTTAGGGTTAGGGTTAGGGTTAGGGTTAGGGTTAGGGTTAGGGTTAGGGTTAGGGTTAGGGTTAGGGTTAGGGTTAGGGTTAGGGTTAGGGTTAGGGTTAGGGTTAGGGTTAGGGTTAGGGTTAGGGTTAGGGTTAGGGTTAGGGTTAGGGTTAGGGTTAGGGTTAGGGTTAGGGTTAGGGTTAGGGTTAGGGTTAGGGTTAGGGTTAGGGTTAGGGTTAGGGTTAGGGTTAGGGTTAGGGTTAGGGTTAGGGTTAGGGTTAGGGTTAGGGTTAGGGTTAGGGTTAGGGTTAGGGTTAGGGTTAGGGTTAGGGTTAGGGTTAGGGTTAGGGTTAGGGTTAGGGTTAGGGTTAGGGTTAGGGTTAGGGTTAGGGTTAGGGTTAGGGTTAGGGTTAGGGTTAGGGTTAGGGTTAGGGTTAGGGTTAGGGTTAGGGTTAGGGTTAGGGTTAGGGTTAGGGTTAGGGTTAGGGTTAGGGTTAGGGTTAGGGTTAGGGTTAGGGTTAGGGTTAGGGTTAGGGTTAGGGTTAGGGTTAGGGTTAGGGTTAGGGTTAGGGTTAGGGTTAGGGTTAGGGTTAGGGTTAGGGTTAGGGTTAGGGTTAGGGTTAGGGTTAGGGTTAGGGTTAGGGTTAGGGTTAGGGTTAGGGTTAGGGTTAGGGTTAGGGTTAGGGTTAGGGTTAGGGTTAGGGTTAGGGTTAGGGTTAGGGTTAGGGTTAGGGTTAGGGTTAGGGTTAGGGTTAGGGTTAGGGTTAGGGTTAGGGTTAGGGTTAGGGTTAGGGTTAGGGTTAGGGTTAGGGTTAGGGTTAGGGTTAGGGTTAGGGTTAGGGTTAGGGTTAGGGTTAGGGTTAGGGTTAGGGTTAGGGTTAGGGTTAGGGTTAGGGTTAGGGTTAGGGTTAGGGTTAGGGTTAGGGTTAGGGTTAGGGTTAGGGTTAGGGTTAGGGTTAGGGTTAGGGTTAGGGTTAGGGTTAGGGTTAGGGTTAGGGTTAGGGTTAGGGTTAGGGTTAGGGTTAGGGTTAGGGTTAGGGTTAGGGTTAGGGTTAGGGTTAGGGTTAGGGTTAGGGTTAGGGTTAGGGTTAGGGTTAGGGTTAGGGTTAGGGTTAGGGTTAGGGTTAGGGTTAGGGTTAGGGTTAGGGTTAGGGTTAGGGTTAGGGTTAGGGTTAGGGTTAGGGTTAGGGTTAGGGTTAGGGTTAGGGTTAGGGTTAGGGTTAGGGTTAGGGTTAGGGTTAGGGTTAGGGTTAGGGTTAGGGTTAGGGTTAGGGTTAGGGTTAGGGTTAGGGTTAGGGTTAGGGTTAGGGTTAGGGTTAGGGTTAGGGTTAGGGTTAGGGTTAGGGTTAGGGTTAGGGTTAGGGTTAGGGTTAGGGTTAGGGTTAGGGTTAGGGTTAGGGTTAGGGTTAGGGTTAGGGTTAGGGTTAGGGTTAGGGTTAGGGTTAGGGTTAGGGTTAGGGTTAGGGTTAGGGTTAGGGTTAGGGTTAGGGTTAGGGTTAGGGTTAGGGTTAGGGTTAGGGTTAGGGTTAGGGTTAGGGTTAGGGTTAGGGTTAGGGTTAGGGTTAGGGTTAGGGTTAGGGTTAGGGTTAGGGTTAGGGTTAGGGTTAGGGTTAGGGTTAGGGTTAGGGTTAGGGTTAGGGTTAGGGTTAGGGTTAGGGTTAGGGTTAGGGTTAGGGTTAGGGTTAGGGTTAGGGTTAGGGTTAGGGTTAGGGTTAGGGTTAGGGTTAGGGTTAGGGTTAGGGTTAGGGTTAGGGTTAGGGTTAGGGTTAGGGTTAGGGTTAGGGTTAGGGTTAGGGTTAGGGTTAGGGTTAGGGTTAGGGTTAGGGTTAGGGTTAGGGTTAGGGTTAGGGTTAGGGTTAGGGTTAGGGTTAGGGTTAGGGTTAGGGTTAGGGTTAGGGTTAGGGTTAGGGTTAGGGTTAGGGTTAGGGTTAGGGTTAGGGTTAGGGTTAGGGTTAGGGTTAGGGTTAGGGTTAGGGTTAGGGTTAGGGTTAGGGTTAGGGTTAGGGTTAGGGTTAGGGTTAGGGTTAGGGTTAGGGTTAGGGTTAGGGTTAGGGTTAGGGTTAGGGTTAGGGTTAGGGTTAGGGTTAGGGTTAGGGTTAGGGTTAGGGTTAGGGTTAGGGTTAGGGTTAGGGTTAGGGTTAGGGTTAGGGTTAGGGTTAGGGTTAGGGTTAGGGTTAGGGTTAGGGTTAGGGTTAGGGTTAGGGTTAGGGTTAGGGTTAGGGTTAGGGTTAGGGTTAGGGTTAGGGTTAGGGTTAGGGTTAGGGTTAGGGTTAGGGTTAGGGTTAGGGTTAGGGTTAGGGTTAGGGTTAGGGTTAGGGTTAGGGTTAGGGTTAGGGTTAGGGTTAGGGTTAGGGTTAGGGTTAGGGTTAGGGTTAGGGTTAGGGTTAGGGTTAGGGTTAGGGTTAGGGTTAGGGTTAGGGTTAGGGTTAGGGTTAGGGTTAGGGTTAGGGTTAGGGTTAGGGTTAGGGTTAGGGTTAGGGTTAGGGTTAGGGTTAGGGTTAGGGTTAGGGTTAGGGTTAGGGTTAGGGTTAGGGTTAGGGTTAGGGTTAGGGTTAGGGTTAGGGTTAGGGTTAGGGTTAGGGTTAGGGTTAGGGTTAGGGTTAGGGTTAGGGTTAGGGTTAGGGTTAGGGTTAGGGTTAGGGTTAGGGTTAGGGTTAGGGTTAGGGTTAGGGTTAGGGTTAGGGTTAGGGTTAGGGTTAGGGTTAGGGTTAGGGTTAGGGTTAGGGTTAGGGTTAGGGTTAGGGTTAGGGTTAGGGTTAGGGTTAGGGTTAGGGTTAGGGTTAGGGTTAGGGTTAGGGTTAGGGTTAGGGTTAGGGTTAGGGTTAGGGTTAGGGTTAGGGTTAGGGTTAGGGTTAGGGTTAGGGTTAGGGTTAGGGTTAGGGTTAGGGTTAGGGTTAGGGTTAGGGTTAGGGTTAGGGTTAGGGTTAGGGTTAGGGTTAGGGTTAGGGTTAGGGTTAGGGTTAGGGTTAGGGTTAGGGTTAGGGTTAGGGTTAGGGTTAGGGTTAGGGTTAGGGTTAGGGTTAGGGTTAGGGTTAGGGTTAGGGTTAGGGTTAGGGTTAGGGTTAGGGTTAGGGTTAGGGTTAGGGTTAGGGTTAGGGTTAGGGTTAGGGTTAGGGTTAGGGTTAGGGTTAGGGTTAGGGTTAGGGTTAGGGTTAGGGTTAGGGTTAGGGTTAGGGTTAGGGTTAGGGTTAGGGTTAGGGTTAGGGTTAGGGTTAGGGTTAGGGTTAGGGTTAGGGTTAGGGTTAGGGTTAGGGTTAGGGTTAGGGTTAGGGTTAGGGTTAGGGTTAGGGTTAGGGTTAGGGTTAGGGTTAGGGTTAGGGTTAGGGTTAGGGTTAGGGTTAGGGTTAGGGTTAGGGTTAGGGTTAGGGTTAGGGTTAGGGTTAGGGTTAGGGTTAGGGTTAGGGTTAGGGTTAGGGTTAGGGTTAGGGTTAGGGTTAGGGTTAGGGTTAGGGTTAGGGTTAGGGTTAGGGTTAGGGTTAGGGTTAGGGTTAGGGTTAGGGTTAGGGTTAGGGTTAGGGTTAGGGTTAGGGTTAGGGTTAGGGTTAGGGTTAGGGTTAGGGTTAGGGTTAGGGTTAGGGTTAGGGTTAGGGTTAGGGTTAGGGTTAGGGTTAGGGTTAGGGTTAGGGTTAGGGTTAGGGTTAGGGTTAGGGTTAGGGTTAGGGTTAGGGTTAGGGTTAGGGTTAGGGTTAGGGTTAGGGTTAGGGTTAGGGTTAGGGTTAGGGTTAGGGTTAGGGTTAGGGTTAGGGTTAGGGTTAGGGTTAGGGTTAGGGTTAGGGTTAGGGTTAGGGTTAGGGTTAGGGTTAGGGTTAGGGTTAGGGTTAGGGTTAGGGTTAGGGTTAGGGTTAGGGTTAGGGTTAGGGTTAGGGTTAGGGTTAGGGTTAGGGTTAGGGTTAGGGTTAGGGTTAGGGTTAGGGTTAGGGTTAGGGTTAGGGTTAGGGTTAGGGTTAGGGTTAGGGTTAGGGTTAGGGTTAGGGTTAGGGTTAGGGTTAGGGTTAGGGTTAGGGTTAGGGTTAGGGTTAGGGTTAGGGTTAGGGTTAGGGTTAGGGTTAGGGTTAGGGTTAGGGTTAGGGTTAGGGTTAGGGTTAGGGTTAGGGTTAGGGTTAGGGTTAGGGTTAGGGTTAGGGTTAGGGTTAGGGTTAGGGTTAGGGTTAGGGTTAGGGTTAGGGTTAGGGTTAGGGTTAGGGTTAGGGTTAGGGTTAGGGTTAGGGTTAGGGTTAGGGTTAGGGTTAGGGTTAGGGTTAGGGTTAGGGTTAGGGTTAGGGTTAGGGTTAGGGTTAGGGTTAGGGTTAGGGTTAGGGTTAGGGTTAGGGTTAGGGTTAGGGTTAGGGTTAGGGTTAGGGTTAGGGTTAGGGTTAGGGTTAGGGTTAGGGTTAGGGTTAGGGTTAGGGTTAGGGTTAGGGTTAGGGTTAGGGTTAGGGTTAGGGTTAGGGTTAGGGTTAGGGTTAGGGTTAGGGTTAGGGTTAGGGTTAGGGTTAGGGTTAGGGTTAGGGTTAGGGTTAGGGTTAGGGTTAGGGTTAGGGTTAGGGTTAGGGTTAGGGTTAGGGTTAGGGTTAGGGTTAGGGTTAGGGTTAGGGTTAGGGTTAGGGTTAGGGTTAGGGTTAGGGTTAGGGTTAGGGTTAGGGTTAGGGTTAGGGTTAGGGTTAGGGTTAGGGTTAGGGTTAGGGTTAGGGTTAGGGTTAGGGTTAGGGTTAGGGTTAGGGTTAGGGTTAGGGTTAGGGTTAGGGTTAGGGTTAGGGTTAGGGTTAGGGTTAGGGTTAGGGTTAGGGTTAGGGTTAGGGTTAGGGTTAGGGTTAGGGTTAGGGTTAGGGTTAGGGTTAGGGTTAGGGTTAGGGTTAGGGTTAGGGTTAGGGTTAGGGTTAGGGTTAGGGTTAGGGTTAGGGTTAGGGTTAGGGTTAGGGTTAGGGTTAGGGTTAGGGTTAGGGTTAGGGTTAGGGTTAGGGTTAGGGTTAGGGTTAGGGTTAGGGTTAGGGTTAGGGTTAGGGTTAGGGTTAGGGTTAGGGTTAGGGTTAGGGTTAGGGTTAGGGTTAGGGTTAGGGTTAGGGTTAGGGTTAGGGTTAGGGTTAGGGTTAGGGTTAGGGTTAGGGTTAGGGTTAGGGTTAGGGTTAGGGTTAGGGTTAGGGTTAGGGTTAGGGTTAGGGTTAGGGTTAGGGTTAGGGTTAGGGTTAGGGTTAGGGTTAGGGTTAGGGTTAGGGTTAGGGTTAGGGTTAGGGTTAGGGTTAGGGTTAGGGTTAGGGTTAGGGTTAGGGTTAGGGTTAGGGTTAGGGTTAGGGTTAGGGTTAGGGTTAGGGTTAGGGTTAGGGTTAGGGTTAGGGTTAGGGTTAGGGTTAGGGTTAGGGTTAGGGTTAGGGTTAGGG